>NC_137889.1:201849817-202449817 GCF_963455335.1 Martes martes | reverse complement strand
GCTGAATTTTTTTTCCTTCCCCAAACATTCTATTCTCTTTAAGGGTCCTTATAGTGAATAAGTAAATGCTTCCTATCAGTGAGAGCAGGACGTGAAGTAAAGCCTTTGGGCACCACAAAACCACTCACAGGAAACAAACATGTGTTGGCATCACACTCAGGTGCATACCTTAGAGAAGAAAGCCCTGTTCACTTGATCCAGGCTGGCTTTTCTGGGGCATGTGAGTGTTTTTCAAATTATTTTAGGTACAAACTGCATGAAATCAAGATCTCAGAACACTCAAAATGAACCAATGACTATGTGAGTATAGCAGCGGTAATGTTTTACTTTGGGAAATACATGGGATATAAACAGAATTTTTAAAGAGCAGTGTGATGATAATGACTTTGTTTTCCAAGATTTCTTACTGAATCCTTAAGATTCACGTAAAGCATTTCTCCCAGTTATTAAGCACCACTTCATTTCAGCACTTCACTTCATGCATGTTGGGGGAGGAGGTTTCTATCTGAAGATAAACCACAGCCAGTATCATGGACCTATCTGGTCACTTGTCTGGTGTTACCCAGAGAAGACCTGGGTCAGTCCTAGTGGTGTTCTCCACACGAGGAACCAAAGAGTGTCCTGAGAAAGAAAGAGTTCAGCCCACGAGGAGAGGCCACTCCTGCTATGACAGATTAGCTACCACCGCCAGTGTGGTGGCCATTTCTCAGTGCAGCATATGGGAGAGGAGCGAGCTGAGGGAGAGAAGAAAGTCATCTGTTTTCTGCTTTTACACGATGTCTGCTTCTTGCCACATGAGGCCTAGGCAGTCAACATTACACCTTTTTGTTGACAGAGTACTTTTAATTTGCACCCAAGCAGGTTATATTACAGTGAAAGACAGAATGGGTTCCTAATTAATTTCATTTGCCTGAAGCCAGCTTTGCTTGGTCACTCCTAGGTTTCAGTGTTGTGCTGAGTTCAAGTCCCTCACACACAAGCCTTCCAGGAAGTAGGACCATATAAGAATCCCAAACCAGGATATTTTTGAGAATGAAATAGGGCACTAAAAGTAGTTAAAATTACATAATTTCTTCAAAATATACATGTTGACATGCAACTTGGTTTTATTATATTGGCTATCCAAATGAAATATTTCTACTCAAAAGCTCATTTCCAAAAAAAATCTTGCTAAAAATATAAAAATAGCCTATCTGTATACATTAAACAAAAATAAAAATGTCTTTATATGAAACAATAAAAAATAAATAGGATTCCTGACATTTTATTTGCAACAACATAGATGGGTTTTAAGGGCATTATGCTGAGTGAAATAAGTCAGACAAAGAAAGATAAATACTCCATGATTTCATTTATAAGTGGAATCCAAAAAATCTGAACTCGTATAAACAGAAAATATATTGGTTGTTGCCAGAGGCAGGGGTGGGAGAAATGGGTGAAAATGATCAAGAAACCTTAAAAATCCCCCCAAAATACAAGGTAATTATTATTCTTGGCTCATATACATATTCTTAAGCTGTATCTGTCTCTAATCCTGTGTTATTTGAATATTTTTTCTGAAGAATATATGCTTTAATATTGTATTTTTTTAAATTTTTAAATAAAGTTGCCTGTAATTTTATTTAAAATTACATTTTTGATTAATAAGATTAAAATTGACTCTCCTCTATAGACCACATTTTTAGTTGAGAAATACTATCTAAATAAAGGTACTGAGGCTATTGATAAGACCAGAGAAATTCTGCTAAATAGAGGATATTCTCAAGTCTCACTGTATTGAAATATGTAAATATTTCGGTCCAAGTATTTTACCAATTAAAAGACAAAAGAGGCTCAAGAACAGGAACAGATAAATGGCAGATGAAGAAATCTAAGAAAGAGATTCCATTGAGCAGAAAATTATGACCAAATATGTTAACATGAGCACTGAAAAATTAATAAAACAATCATATCTTGAAAACAAAAGCATAATTGGGAGATAAAAGAACTTGGAGAAGACCTGGAGATTTCTGTCATAGTCTGGGGCATGTAGGTTCACCAGAGACATTCTAATCACATTGATCCTTGAAATGAAAAGGTCTAGGTTATTAGACTCTCACTCCTAGAAGGCCACTTGGTCTTCTAGCTTATCCCCAGCAACTTTTATACCAACCAAGGAATATGAAAGAGATGCATTATCCAAGCCAAAAAGATAGACCAGAATCTCTCTGCTACAGGAAACTTTCCCAGGCAGAGATAGAACAGCTGATTGCTTTCAGTTTTCTTCTCATTCCCCTGCCCCTGCTTAGATTAAGTCCTATTCGCCTAACCCCCCACTGGTATCTTTAGCACCATCACTGTGATTAACACCAGCCAAGAAGAAATGATCAGATGTGCATCTGACAATAAAGTTTGAGAAAAATGAGTGATTTTGCAGCAGTTTTTCCAAAGATCTATGCCAGCAGTAAAAACTAACCTGTAAATTTACTTCTTTTGTTTCTTTCCAAATTAGGGATTATTTTGCATGCTTTCAAAAAATAGGTATGTTGAGAGGTACATATGAAAAAAAAAACTTGGTGGAAACAGGAGTAAAAAGAGAAGAAGATGCACAAATAAAAAAGTCGAAATGGCAAATATATTACTTTGGGTATATATTAAGTATGTATAACAAAAAGACTCTAAAATTCAATGGCTCAAACGAAATGGAGTTTTCTTTCCTTCTTAGTTAAAGGTCGGGGGGTGAGTCCGCCCAGGCTAGTGGGGAATATCTTTCCCAAGAGATCTCTTGTCACTCTTCCAGTACCTTGGATATCTGCATTATAAAAGTCCGGATCCAGTCCAAGATTCATCTTGTAAGAACGGAGAAAGACATGATGCACAGGCAATTACTTCTTTAAATCATGTTACTTAGAAGTTCTGCTTAACACTTTCATTATGAGATAGTTAATGCCCCAGGTAACGGCATATAACATACATGTATATACATATACACACATTGACATTTATATAATACAAATAATACATTAAATATGCAATAAAGATATATGCATTATATGTACATATATTTATATACTCTCAGGCAATGCAATGCCACAACTAAAATGAGACCATTGCAAAGCATTTGAGTGTTTTTATAGAAAATATACTTAAAATCTGTCAGATTAACATTAGTTAGCAACTGCTTATCCCTTCTTATTTTGACCTCCCACCATTTCGATTGTTTTGTGGAGTTTTAGCATTGCAACCCAAATCGAACAGGAACGAGTCAGTCATATTTTCTTTGAGTGACCATCCTGTTCCATAGGAATACTAACAGTCCTTCTCGCAGAATAAAAAATCAGGGGAGGCTGATGTGAGAGTGAGTAGAAGGACGGAAAGACGGCTACTTCAGTGTTCTGTCAGCACCCGTGCCAGTTCAGTTTCACCTGGAATTCCTTTTATGTGACATCTTCCGTTACACAGGTACAGACGAGTTTTAAAACACTTACACTAAATGAACTAGAAGATACCACACTGAACAAAAAGTCGTTGATGATTTGTTAAATATGCTGCTTAAATCTTTTTTGAAAAATATATGAAGTCATTACTAGCATATATCGCACTACAGTTTCAAGACATTCTACTCTATGGCATCAAGCTACATTAAAGTGCACATTTCAAAGCAGAATTCCTCTGATGCCCTTGTAGCCCACATAACACATTCGTACTCTCAACATATTCCATATGTTGTTTTGTAAAATTACATATGTAGTTCTACTAATACGAGGCCAAATAAACCAGCTCAGTGGATTGAGAGGAAATTAATTCAGCCAATCTTTAATTTTTCTCTAGTTCTGCTACAAAAGCATCTTAGCATCTGCCATTAAAAAAAAAAGAGAGAAAGAGAGATTCCTTGAGACGGCCCCACTCCAGACAAATTAATTGTAAGCCTCTTTTAGAGTACAGTAAGTTGTGGAATAAAGATTAGCTACTATGGAAAAGGGTATCTTTGCCCTAAAAAGTTAGAATCTAATTCAGAAGTTCACCATGGGTTATTATAGAATGGTCCCTAGAATCAACTGCTTCCTGCTTTTGTTCCTAAGACAGCTGGAGCCCTGGTGTCTGCTCACGCCCAGGATGGAGCTCTTCTGCTTTTCCACTGGTACCCAGCCTCTCTCACCACTCTGCGCGGGAATAGTTTTAACTTATTGTCCTTAAAGACCTAAGGAGAGGACCTAGGAGTGGGCCCCAGAACCAAGAATTGAGCCAAAGTGAAATTGCTTTCTATGGTTAACTAAGTGTGTTACAATTTCTCTGGGTTCTGCTGAGTAGGAATTGACATATTTAGCAATATTCGACAAATTTTTATTGTGGGCAAATGTGCAAGCTGGTGCCGGTGCAATGGAGAGTACAAAATAATATAAGAAATAGCACTAACCCTTAAGGAATGTATAAATTAATTGAAATAAGGAAGGGAGCAAAATACTTCATAACCTAATGGGATACATACTATTTTAGGAACTCAGACACAAGAAAGATCCCTGTGCAAAGGACCATTCAAAGGAGTCTTCGTAGTAAAAATTCAGTTGAGATGGGCAGATTCCAAGGCAGAGAGGAAAGTGGAAAGAAAGTCTTTAAAAAAAAAAAAAAAAAAAAAAAAGTTGGGGAGAGGATATTCTGACCAAATTCTTCAGCCGTCTTCCGTAAAACGCATCCACGATAACAATGTCAGTTAACACTTCCTGAATGCTCACTCTGGGCCAGGTATTCTACAATTACTTCCTGTGAACTCAAAATACGTTTAATTTGGATGCCGAGATAACTGTATCGAGGAGGATACGGATCCCTAAACCAGTTTACTAATTCACTTAAGGCATCAAAACTAATAAATGGCAGAGACAGTGCAAACCATGTCTGACAGGAATTCACGTGCTTAGCCACTGTAGTATCATAGCGTTTCCACAATGCTATTGGACCTCACCCCTTCCATCTCACTTCTACCGCCAGCGATTACCCCTGAGACCCTCAGCATACCCCACATGACTGCTCACTTAAAGTATGGCCTCCCTAACTTTAATTTTAATCTGGCCTTCATTTTCTTCTTCATAATGTCCACCTCATGTTCTGATCATCCACTCCCTGTTCAAAACCTCTTAGGGCCTCCCACTGCTTTAAACACACACGCACGCACACACACAATTAAACAAACTCTCTAAAGTCCTCATAACCCCGATTTACCCTTCCACGCTTTGCCTTTCCCACGGCTAACTCTTCATACCAGATTCTTTTATGTTCTTGCTCGTCTTTCCCACTAGACTTCCAGTTCCTTAAAGGCAGAAGCGATGCCTTCCCCTCCTCCTTTCTTCTTTAGTCTCTAGTAAAATTCCAAGCATATGGTGGACCTTGAACAAATGTTTGTTTGAATTTTGCTGAATCAGCATGTTGTGGGCACGGTGAGTGGCCTGTGTTGACTGGAGCAGGTGGGATGTGAAGGGAACAAGTGACAGAAGTGGCCAGGCGGGTAGACCAGCTGTGGGGGCACCTTGAATACCAGTGTGAGTTTAGATTTTAACCTGAAATGCTCTTTGTGCTGAAACACAAAATGTTTTGAAGTGCACAGCAAGGTATAAAAACAAATTTCATTATGTTGCTCCCTCTGCACCAAGTCTGTCTTTCCTCCTACAAACCCGGGCAAGCATTTCACACAAAACCATGTGCCTGCGTCTTTCAGGAGATGCAGTTCGCGATGTCATTCCATGTCATTATCACAACCTCCAAATTGTTCCCCTCTTCCAGTGTCTGGAAGTGCTCGTTCCTGTGGGCATCAATGCCTCATTTAGGAAGGTACAACAGATTGCCATTAGTAGCATAACTGGACATGTTAAAGCATGACATCTCCATCACCTGAAAGTGCGTGGGGAAACCAAGCTGAACCAAGCCACGGCTCGTTGGCAGTGGTGGCTGGTTCTGCAGCATTGACTTCAGACTTATTAGCACCTGTCACTTGCACTCTCCATTGCTAATGAAATTATACCGAGGATATCATAGAGTCACATTAAGAGGTTAGAGTTACCCTCTCTTGAGGAAGCAGGATGTCCTGGTATCTACCATCTGAGAGCAGGATGCCTCCTGGCTAATGTCCTGGCTGAGGTCACAATCCTAATACTGCAGTCACTTCCTTTGAGATTCTTTACCCATAAAATGGGAAACAATACCTATCCAAGATATCTGCCAGTTTTTTGTTTGTTTGTTTTGTTTTTTGTTTTGTTTTGTTTTGTTTGTTTTGGTTTTGTCTTAGGAGGGAGGGAGTGTCAACGAATATAACAGATACCTATAAAAGGTTAAAGTATCAACCAAGATTCAACATAAGGAACTGACTTTTTTTCCAAATAATCAATCTCTACAAACATTATCAGTTAGAGTTTGAATGAAGATTCAAACCACATTTCCAACATTAAGGTCTTAATATCCTTACCATCCTTTTTAGTCCCTTTATGCTGGACAAATCATTGCAGGGCCTATGAAAGGATAGCCCAATTCCATCTGGAAACTTCTAAAGTCCTTTAGCTTGTTGTTATAACATTTTTTTAATCTTTTAAAAATGTTGTGAGGCAACACTATGTAGCAAATAAGACTCAGGATTGAGCATAAGCTATCACAAGGACTAGGCATTGGTGTCCAGGAAGCATCGTAACTTCTCTATGTCTCAGGTTTCTGTTGTTTTTTTTTTTTTTAAGATGTTATTTATTTATTTATTTATTTGAGAGAGAGAATGAGAGAGAGAGAGAGAGCGTAGGAGGGGGATGGTCAGAGGGAGAAGGAGACACTCTGCTGAGCAGGGAGCCCGATGCGGGACTTAATTCCAGGACGCTGGGATCATGACCTGAACCTAAGGCAGTTGCTTAACCAGCTGAGCCACCCAGGCGCCCATGTCTCAGTTTTTTTATTGGTACGTAAGGCAGGTACTGAATTCACTGCAGGGGTCTCTTCCCGCTATGAAGTATAATGACTTTATGATGGCAAATTTCTCAAAACAGACCTCAAAAAAGAAAAGTGACAGATACTTGGTGATAGTCTCACAGTTATACACATGGGTTTTGTTTGTTTCATTGTCAGTTCTTAATGAATAAGATAAAATCCCTGGTCTCGAGAGGTTTATGACCTAAGAAGAAGGAAAGATAAAAGCGTTTACTATCAAGCAGAATGTGGTAAAGTACTGCTAGGGTTCGAAGGAGGGAGAAAATATAGGCAAGTGAGATCAGCGCATCCCACTGAGATGTTCACAGGGGACTCGAAGCTTGAAGAATCAATAGCCTTCATCACAGGCAGAGATTAGATGGGGCCTGAAATTTTCAGGCACATACAACAGCAAAGAAGAAGCATTTTGGGAGTCTATGGACGAGGATAAATGGGAAATCACAGGGCATTCTATGACAAGACTGAGTGGTACAATTAAGCATCCTGAATGTGTGTCCAGGGCTGCGGTAGAGAAGAATGAAGGTCGGCTGGGGCAAGGAATAGAGAGCCCTGTGTGCCAGACACAACAGTTCAGAAGTAATGAGATCCATGGTAGAATTCTGGACAAAGGAATGAAATGAAGTTTAAAACTGTACTTTGAACTGGTATCATTTGTAGGTCGAATGGGAGAAATTAATGAGGAACTCTTACCCAGATAAGAAGGAATAGGACGCAGATCTGGCTGCAGAAATGAGAACTGAAAAAAGTGAAGGGAGGGACATCCCAGACCTCAAGGGTGTTCAGTTGTACAATTTTTTTGAAATGGCTACCAAGCACTAGGCACTCGGAACAACGTGTGGGGTACGAAGATGAACAAGATGTCCTCTCTCTCAAAGATGGGAGTGTTGCTTTTTGGTTAAAAGGATGCCCTCTGGAAGCTGAAGCCTAGCTACATAGCTTATAAGGTGTGTGGCCCTAAGAAGGTCGCTTCTCTGTGACTTAGTTTCCTCATCTGTAAAATGGAGATAGTAACATTCCTGATAGCACCATAATGAAGATTAAGTGCATTGATATAAAGGAGTCAAAACGCTGTCATATAAGTAAGGGTTCTACTTCCACATAAAATTACACAGAATGAACCAATTTTAGAATGGACAGTTTTGGTTAAGTGAAGGAAGGAAGTTTCAATAGCAAAAAAGAAAAAAGGGTCTTCTTTAGAAGTGGTTTTTAAGAATTCAGTTATCAATATTAGCTCAGCTCAAGACTGAATATAAGCAACTAGAGACTTCATCTAATCCAATGATTTAAAGACATTTTGTGTCTCAGAGGTACAGAACTCTCAGGCCAGAAGGACAAATTACATATTTTATATTCCATCAATAAGGAGAGTTCACGGTTATAATAATTCAGTCTGTTCTGCATTACTTTATCAATGATGAAAATACAAAATTCAGTAAGAGGAAGAATACTTTATCCTCAACTCTCTAGTTCTCCTAAGTTGTCTTTTCTCGTCGAAAAGGAAAGGTCTTCTGCAACTGAAGGTTATGTATTCTATTCCTCGGATATTTAACACTTTAAACCTTCTCTGTCTTGCTCCCTCCTCTACCCTATGTGGCTGGGCTACCACTTTTCCAGTCCTCGAAAACTTCAGATCTACCCAGGGAGCCTGGAGAATTGGAGTGATGCCGATTTCCAGTATTTAACATTGGAGCTATTGTGATTTTAAACAAAAACTAGCTAAGAGTTTAGACTTATTCCTCCACTGTGTCTGAAACTACGAATACGCTGCTGTGGGCATCCTTATCAAAGCTGTTGCACTGTGCCAGCATTTGTCATAGCTTTCATTGTCAAAGATTATCCAATTCAACCTGAACACTCCTTAGTCACCAGCATCTTCTGGAATCCTATAATGCTAAAACAGATTTCTTAAACAGGATGGAGTTAAATAAAATATTCGTTTTCTAGGATTTGGAACATTTGTCCCGATTTCACACCTTATGCTGCAGCTCAGTTAATGCTTGAAAGGCAGAGCCTGCAGCCAGAAAGCAAGTTCCAACACCACCTCTTCTTTGTCATGACACCTTTTGAGCCCCTTCAACAAAGGACGATGCACTGATATACCTGTTTGCTTTGCATTCAAGCACTGTTTGGAGGTCAGAATCAGAGACCTGCAGGAAGATGCTTGATTTACATTCACCCCCCCCCCTTTTTTTTAAATTAATTTGTTTGATAGAGACAGACAGAGACCAACAGGGGGAAGGACAGACAGAGATGAAGAAGCAGACTCCCTGCTGAGCAGAGAGCCCAAAGTAGGGGCTGGATCCCAGGACCATCGGATCATGACCTGAGCCAAAGGCAGATGCTTAACCGACTGAACCACCCAGGTGCCCCAAACCCAGCTTTGAACCTTGTGTATTATATTCTTTATAAGCCCTTCTATTGTTTAAAAAATAATCCCCCAAATGGCTTCAGTGAGGGAAAGCAATTTCTTTACACAAATCATATTTGTTAAACATCTACTATGTGCACATCACTGTTATGGACAGAAAATGGGGTGAGAGCATGGGGAAGGGGGAGGGGGGTTGAGTAGATTACACAAAATAGTAAATAAGAAGCTTTTTTTCTTTTTTTCAGGAGTTCAGAGTCTAGTTAAAAATACAAACAAGAGCGCATCCCTAGGAAATTATGGATCACAATTTTTCACGTCACATTCGTTTTTACTTTTCAGATACATTGAAATGCTTAAATTTTAAAATCATCTCTCATTAAGGACAGAGAGTAGTGCTTGATTTCTTTATAAGAAACTGGGTAAAAAGACCATAGAAAGGGATCTGAATGAAACCACCAGACACAAGCAAAAGAAAGGGATCTCTCCTGGTACAGGCACACCTTGGAGATGCCACGGGTTTGGTGCCAGACCACGGCAACAAGGCAGATACTGCGATAAAGCAAGTCAAAAGACGTTTTTGGTTTCTCAGTGCGTACAAACGTTTTATTTACATGGGGCGCCTGGGTGGCTCAGTGGGTTAAAGCCTCTGCCTTTGGCTCAGGTCATGATCTCAGGGTCCTGGGATCGAGCCCCGCATCGGGTTCTCTGCTCAGCGGGGAGCCTGCTTCCCCCTCTCTCTCTCTCTGCCTGCCTCTCTGCCTACTTGTGATCTCTCTCTCTGTCAAATAATAATAATTAATTTTTAAAAAGTTTTATTTACACTATGCTATAGTCTATTAAGTGCATGGTAGCAATTTCTAAGAAACTATGTCCATACCTTAATTTAAAAACACTTTATTGCTAAAAAATGTTAATCATGATCTGAGCTTTCAGCAAGTCATAATCTTCTTGCTAGGGGAGGGTCTTGCCTCAACGTTGATGGCTGCTAACTGATCGGGGTGTTTGTTCCTGAAGGCTGAGGTAGTTAGAACGATATTTTCTCAATTTTAATTCCGATGTAGTTAACATAGAGTATTGTATTAGTCTCGGCGATTCTACAATTCCATGTATTACTCACTGCTCATCACGGTAAGTACACTATCAGTTCTCTTCACCTGTTTCACCCATCTCCCTCACACCTCCCCCCGGGTAGCCATCTGTTCTCTATAGTTAAGAGCCTGTTTTTTGGTTTGCCCCCCCTTTTCTTCCTTTGTTTGTTTTGTTTCTTAATTTCCACATATAAGTGAAATCATCTACTATTTGTCTTTCTCTGATGGGCTTATTTCACTTGCATTATACTCTCTAGATCTATCCATGTTGTTGCAAATGGCAAGATTTCATTCTTTTTTACAGATAAATAATATTCCTCTGTGTGGGGGCGCCTGGGTGGCTCAGTGGGTTGGGCCTCTGCCTTCGACTCAGGTCATGATCTCAGGGTCCTAGGATCAAGCCCTGCATCGGGCTCTCTGCTCTGCAGGGAGCCTGCTTCTCCGTCTCTCTCTGCCTGCCTCTCTGCCTACTTGTGATCTCTCTCTGTCAAATAAATAAATAAAATCTTAAAAAAAAAATTCCTCTGTGTGTGTATGTACACACACTAGTTCTTCTTCATCTGTTCATCTCTCAATGGATACTTACACTGTTTCCATAATTTCACAAGTGTAAATAATGCCAAATAAAATGCCAGTAAAATCCCCCCCAAATGCCAATAAAACATAGGGGTGTGTATATCCCTTTAAATTAGTGTTTTTGTTTTCTTTGGGTAAATACCCAATAGTGCAATTACTGGATTGTAGGGTAGCTCTATTTTTAATTTTTTGAGGAACTTCCATGCTGTTTTCCATACTGGCTTCATCAGTTTGCATTTCCACCAACAGTGCAAAAGGATTTCTTTTTGTTCACATCCTTGCCAACACTTGTTTCTTGATTTTAGCCATTTTGACTAAAATGAGGTGATATTGTGGTTTTGATTCGCATTTCCCTGATGGTGAGTGATGTTGAACATCTTTTCATGTGTCTGTTGGCCATCTGTATGTCTTCTTTGGAGAAATTTCTGTTCATGTCTTCTGCCCATTTTTAAGTTGGATTATCTGTTTTTTGTTTTTTGTGGGTTTTTATAGTTGTTGAGTTATATATGTTCTTTATATATTTTAGATGTTAACCCTTTATCAGATATATCATTTGGAAATATCTTCTCCCATTCATAGGTTGTCTTTTAGTTTTGTACCTTCTCCAAGCAAAAGCTTTTTATTTTGATGTAGTCCTAATAGTTTCATTTTGCTTTTGTTTCCCTTGCCTCAGGAGACATATCTAGAAAGATGTTTCTATGGCCAGTGTCAGAGAAATTACTGCTTGTGTTCTCTTTCAGGGTTTTTATGGTCTTAGGTCTAACACGTAGGCGCTTAATCTGTTTTGAGTTTATTATTATGTGTGATGTAAGTAAGTGGTCTGGTTTCATTTTTTGCATGTAGTTTTCCAGTTTTCCCAATACCATTTGTTAAAGAGAGCTGTGGCCATTTCTTAAAATGAAGTGACAATGAAGTCTGCCTCATTGATTGACTCTTCCTTTCAAGAATGTTTTCTCTGGAGCATGTGAGGCTTTTGACAGCATTGGGCACGCAATAGAACTTCCTTCAAAACTGCGGTCAGTTCTCTGAAACCCTGCTGCTGCTTTATCAATGAAGTTTATGCAATGTCTTAAATCCTTTCTTGTCATTTCAACAGTCTTCACAGCATCCCCACCAGGATTCCATCTCAGAAAAACATTTTCTTTTCTCATCCATAAGAAGCAACTCATCAAAGTTTTATCATGAGATTGCAGCAAGTCAGTCACATTCTTAGGCTCCACTCCTAATTCTAGTTCTTTCTCTTTCTTTATTTCTTTATTTTATTTATGTATTTATTTATTCATTCATTTATTTGGAGAGAGAGAGAGAACAAGTAGGGATAGGGACAGAGGGAGAGAATCTTCGAGCAGACTCCCGGCTGAGCTGCTGCGTGTAGAGCCCTATGTAGGGCTCAGTCTTACCACCCATGAGCTCATGACCTGAGCAGAAACCACGAAATCAGATGCTTAACTGACTGAGCCACCCAGGCACCTCTCTTTTGCTCTTTCTACCACACCTGCAGTTACTTCCTCCATGGAAGTCTTGAACCCCTCAAAGTCATCCATGAGGATTGGAATCAACTTCTTCCAGACTCCTGTTAATGTTCATATTTTGACCTCTTCCCATGAATCAGAAATGTGCTTAATGGCATCTAGAAAGGTCAATCCTTCCCAGAAGGTTCTCAGTTTACTTTGCCCAGATTCAACAGAGAAATCACTATCTTTGGCAGCTGCAGCCTTATGAAATGTATTTCTTAATAATAATAAGACTTCAAAGTTGAAATTACTCCTTGACCCATGGTCTGCAGAATGAATGTTATATTACCAGGCATGAAAACAACATTAATCTATCAGGGCTCTTGGATGACCAGGTGCATTGTCAATGAGCAGTGATATTTTGAAAGGAATCTTTTCATCTGAGCAGTAGGTATCAACACGGGCTTAAAATATTCAGTAAACCAGGCTGTAAATAGACATGTTTTCCAGGCTTTGCTGCATTTACAAAGGCAGAGTAGATTTAGAATAATTCTTAAGGGCCCTAAGATTTTCAGAATGGAACACAGTATTGTCTTCAACTGAAAGTCACCAGCTGCATTAGCCCCTAACAAGAGTCATCCTGCCCTTTGAAGCTTTTTTTTTTTAATGAGTAGAATAATTTATTTGCGCGTGTGTGTGAACAAAAGATAAATGTCTATTGTTGTAAGCATTGATACTTTGTGATTGTTATGCAGCATGACTATGGCAATAGATAAATGGAAAAAGATACATCCTTATATAACAAATGCAGAAATAACAGAAAATTGGTATGTATTTCTTTATAGGTTGCCATTGACTTATGGAGACTATTCTTAATACCATACACACACACACACACACATATATATACACACATACATATATAGTATAAATATATGTTATACTTTAATATTTTAAATTTAAATTCAATTAGGTAGAGTACATCATTGGTTTTTTTAATATAATGTTCAGTGATTCATCAGTTCTGTATAACACCCAGTGAAGCTTTGAAACCAAGCCCTGACTTCTCCCCTCTGGCTATAAAAGCCCTAGATGTCATCTTTGTCCAATTTAAGGCTGTTTTCTTCTACACTGAAAATCCGTTCAACGTAGCCACCTTCACCAACTAGCTTAGCTACCCCTGCGGCTCACCTGCGGCCGCTTCCGCTCAGCTCTTGGCTTTACCTCGCACTTTCATACCGCGGAGCTGGCTTCTCCCCTTAAGCCTCGTGACCCAGGCTCTGGTAGCTTCCGACGTTTCTGCAGCTTCCGCACCGCGCTCAGCCTTCCCGCAGCTGGGAGTTAGGGCCTTGTTCTGGATTAGGCTTTGGGTTCGGGGAGCGCTGGGTGGTTTGATCTTCTGTACAGACCCCTAAAACTTTCTCCACACCAGCAACAGAGCTGTTCGGTTTCTTCCCATTCATGCGTTCACTGGGGTGGCACTTCTAACTTCTGAGGACTTTTCCTGCAATTACAACTTAGCTGTCTGGCACGAGGGACCTCGCTTTCCGCCTGTCTCAGCTTTGGATGTGCTTTCTTCACTAAGCTTAATCATTTCTAGTTTTTTAACTTAAAGTGAGGGATGCACAACTCTTCTTTCCACTCAATACTTAGAGGGCAGGGTTATTACATGGTCTAATGTCAATATTGTTGTGTCTCAGGGAAGAGAGATGCCCCAGGAAAGGGAAACTGGGGAACAGCAGGTGAGCGGAGCAGTCAGAACATGCACAGTTATCAGTTAAGTTCACTGATTCACACTGGCATAGTTCATGGTGCCCCAACACAATTACAATGCAAAAGTTTGAAGTATTGAAAGAATTATCAAAATGTGACACAGAGACATGAAGTAAGCAAACATTGTTGAAAAAATGGTACCAACTGATTTGTTGGACTTGCGATTGCCACAAAACTTCAATTTACAAAAAAAAAAAAATGCAATATCTGCAAAGCACAATAAAATGATGTTTACCTATAAATATCAGAATCATGGAACACTACAGCAAAAACTAATGATGTACTGTATGGTGACTAACATAATAAAAAATTATAAAAAATTTTAAAAGACTTCAAAGATTAAATGAAATTTATTTTAATAAAACAATGGTTATGTTACTTGCTAGTTTGCATTTAGACATGTTTATAAACATTCCCTTTTTCAACTTCCCAAAATTCAATTTGTTGTGTAGTATGTCTCCCTTTATTTAGCAATATGCATATAAACTTCTGTCCTTCCTCCATCACCAACTTAGGCAAATGAGTATCTGCCCCCCACAAACATTGTTTAAGTCAAATTTTCACAACTAAATTCTTCTTTATATCTCTATTCCCCAAGTGTAGGGTGAGTCCAAAGGGAAACTACATAATAATGAGTCCAAAAAGCTTATGGGTCACAGACTAAATCCTTAGTGACTTGCACATGAGCAGTTTTTAAAATCTACAGATATGGAACCCATATCTGGAATTTCTACATTAAAAAGGGGAGTTAGGAGGAAATATAAATGTACCAGTTGTTTATTCAGTTTCTCACTTGGACTTTACCTCATTCTCATTAGATTGAGTTTAATTTATTTTACATATTTTGGGGGCGGACCAGACACTAGTGGTCTGACCATGTGAGCATAATTAGGGTAGTAGTTGAAAGCATGGACCGGAGCCAGGCTTCCCAGGTTTGGACCCTGGTTCTGTCACTCACGGGTCATATAAGCTCGCACAGTTTCCCTCACCTCTCTGTGTCTCAGTTCCTTATCTGCATCAGGGAGATAACGGTATCAACTCATGAGGCTGCTGTGAGGATTAACTGAGTTGATATGCATAGAGGACTTAGAACACTGTATGTCACACTCTAAGGATCTCTCAAGTTTTGCTATTACAATGTTATTATTCCTTAAAACAGTATCAGGAACCCCTACCACATCTTTCTATTCCTGTAAGCACTTTAGCAGGGCCCCCCAAAAATAAAAATAAAAGCACCACAGGAGAAAAGAGTAGAGTGTCTCCTGGTTTTTAAGCACAAAAGTCACTGGTTTTTTAGGATCTAATTTCTAAGACCTAACCAGTTATCAATATTTCTCTTTACTGTGATTCACATGAGGTCTGCTTCAGTAGTCTCAGCTCCGCAAGATGTCAGCATAGGGAGCAGAAGCCTTGGTGCTAAAGAAACTTCCACTCTGATTTAAGTAACAGCTGATACTAAGTATTAATATTTCAAGTTCTCTATAAAATTACGCTTCCTTTTTTCCCTTTCTTCCATTAGTATAGCCAACAAATGCAATTTCTTTTGTCTATTTATAAATAACTAGAGAAATTTAACACTCTTCTAAAATCTAAACATAAAATCTTTTTAATAAAAAACAACAGGTTAATCCTGGCTTTGGAATCAGAGAAATCATATTAAAATGCATACTCTGTGATTCATTCAAAACCTGAATATAGCAATATAAATCCTATAAAGCCACATGGATTTTAGATCAAGGCAAAAAAGGTAAATCAAACCTGAAATGAACGGATTAGCGGAAACAGGAGTGCTACTGTAATATTCCTTTGTATTGAGTAATAGGGAAGCAGATTTTTATCAAATCTTGCTTTCTAATTCCCATCTGGAAAAGCCTTGCTCTGGAAATGAACAGGTTTGAAGAAATGCCTTTGACATCTGTAAAGTTAAAAAGCATCAATAATTGGAATGGGTTTAATCCCCCATTCAACAGCAGGTACTTTATGTACAATCCTAAGAAGTGATGAAATTCAGACACAGATGTACAAACCGTTAGATTTAATCAGATTGGTCCTCTACCCCTAGTTTAGTCTAGTCTGTCTTACCTTCCATTGAACGGGATAACTGATGGTTAGATATATAAAGAAGAAATCCAGGTCAAAAGTCAGGTTTGAGGTGAGGGATGATAACTTATTTTAACTCCATAAACCACCAAATACAGAAAGTGTTCACTGGTACTCGTGTGTATCATTGTGCATGTTAGTCTATATTAAATTGAGTCTCTGAAATGAACCTCATATTTGCCTCTTCGAGGTTCTGAAACAATAGAAGGAAACTGTGTGTCAAAGAGGGATAATGGTGATAGAGTGGCCAAGCTAAACAAAGGTATTTAGTGGTGAAAACACTGTCTACTTATGACGCCTAGAATGTTCTTGGGAGCAGCATACACATTCGGTTGCTCTGGAACCCGTTCTGTGTGCACAGACCCGGGTGCTCCTGTTCCCTTCTTCTCCCAAATGGCGGTACGAAGACAGAGGAAGGAAGATGAGGTTTGTAATTACGTAATCAAAAGCAGTATTGGTGTCCCTAGAAATTGGTTATAAAAGTTATGCATATCTATGAACTTATCCCTAGAATTTTGGGAGGTGTTTTTACCCTAATTATTTACTATTATTCTGTTGTATTATAATTTTAAAGAAAAACTTATAAATAGGCTGGAAAATATCTCACCAGTAACACTAAGCATATTATTATCTACAACTAGATTCTTTATATAGTGCTGCATATGCTCTTGTAAATAAACTAAACATTGGATAACTGATCATGTTAGAACTAATACTACTAGAAATGGTACTATTTTCTTTTCTTTCTTCAGTTATATACTATTTTTTTAACTAAGAACCATGAATTGCTTTTAATCTCTAAACTACCATATATGCATATTAGTTGTCCGTATTATTATATTTTCATACCTTATAATTAAGGGTATAATAATCAAATAAAGATTTATATTCAGACAAAGTAAAAAATATCCTGTTCAGTTTTGTCTAATGTTCATGCAAATAAGAGAGTTTTTTCCTTAATCTCCCATCTTCATTAAAATTTAGTCTTAATATAAAAAAATCTACAAACTCCAAACACAGCAACCTCTCTCCCTCTTCTGACCTCAATCCACACAACCATAAAACACACAAAACTTTAAAATTGAATTATTTCTTACCATATGGGATCTGAGAATAAGATCAAACCCAACCTAGACAAATGCCATGCAAGTTGACAACTGTTCCTGGAGTCCTGGGCAATGCCTGGGAGAGTGCCTGCCAGGGCCTACTGTTTTCAAACGAGTTTCATTTCTCTAACAATTTAAATCTGCCAAGAGGAAACCGAGACAATCAAGCATCGTGCCAAAAAGCCCCAAGCTTAAGCTAGAGATGTATCCTCTCTTTAGCCTGCTGATGAGAGAGGGAGCAGAGGGAGAGGAAAGGATAAAGATTCATAATGAGTAGGACAGAGGCTCGAGCATGCGTTTGGAATACCACAACAGGACAATTTCTGGTCCTAATTATGTTACTTTGCTGAGCTCCATATCCGGGATAGAGAATACTTTCTTCCTTTCCCTTTATGAACTCCCACTGTATCTGGGGTTGAATATTTCTGGGACATATCGTCTTCCTGTCTCCCCATCCCAGCCCTCCCAGAACTATGTCACCAGAGAGGCATCCTCTCAGAGAGACCCCTCCCCACTGGTTCAATTTCAGAACAACGTTCTGGTGCCTCAAGGGAAGTTTCCTAAGGAAGACTCAACACTGCCCCTCCTCCCAGATTTCTGGCTTTTTCCTTCTTTATACCATCTCAGATTCACAGAAAGAAGGTTAACAAGAAAGTTACACTATCATATGGACTCCAGTTTATGAGTAGAGGAGAGAAAATTGGGGGACTAGTGATAGCTTCCCACACCAGAGAGCCATATGTACTAAGAAAGGATGAGAACCTGCTCTGCCAACCTGGCGCCGGCCTTCCTAGCACCTCATGTTTGAGAAATGAGACCTACTGTTTCTTAGCACAGGTCCAGGTGGTAGAAATCCATAGCCGATCCAAGCAGACACCTTCAGTCATGATACCAAAATGACAATAGATTGAGGGAAAAGGTGGTTGTTGGAAATGTACAAATAAGCTACCATGTGTGATATTTGAAGGTATAGTACTTCCAGAACCACAAGTTTAAGACCTTTCCTGTTTTCTACAGTAGCTGAAATATGAACTTTTGAATCAGGCGCTTCTAGATTCAAATCCCAGCTCCCCACCAACTAGCTGTGTGACCTTAGGCAGTTTGTTCATAAACTGTCTGAATTTTTGCTTCCTTGTTTTCAAAAGGAGCATAAATAAACTTATGTCACAGGATAACTGTGAGGATAAAATACAGAATAATTGATGTAAAGCACATAGACTTGTCGCCAGGTGGTGGCACTCAGTAAATGACAGCTATCAGTAGTTTCCAGTTGGGGATTAAAAAACACGATATTAAATGATCTTACTTATTTTGGTCTTAATCACTGGGAACATTTTGTTTCTGAAAGTCTTTCAGGAGATTTTCTCTCAATTATTTTCAATTAATCCTGGAAAATCCATTACCTACCACATGACATCAGAGTAAGGAACAGCTTTAAAATCACAACTGAGAGTGGTTTTGAAACAGACACTGTGTGGGGACAAACTGAGATGACAATTTGGCAATACCTGTGAAGCCATCAGAGCCCCCATTTCTAGAGCTGTGTCCAACAGTCTTGGTCACAATAGGATGAGCATTGGAGTTTGTCAGGAATGGAAACCACTGTATGCCCATCCACACAAGACTATTTAAATACGTCATGTTATATCCAGTGAAGCATTATGCAGCCACTGGAAATCATAGAGAACTACCGAATGACACGAGGGAACAACCATATAAATGAAAAGGCACACACTGAAAAACAACATTGCAGAATCCCATTAAAAATGTGTATTTCCTAGAGAGAATATAAAAAGGATGTACACCAAAAAATTAACATCTTTGTCTTTTTTAAGGTTTTATTTACTTATTTGAGAGAGAGTGAGAGAGTACTCGTTAAGTGGAGGGCCAAGGGAGAGGGAGAAGCAGACGCTCCATTGAGCAGGGAGCCCGATGCGGGGCTCCGTCCCGGGACCCTGGGGTCGTGACCTGAGCCGAAGGCAGACGCTTAACCAACTGAGCTGCCCGGGAGCCCCCAAAATACTAACATTTTTATACTGGCACAGTAGGATTATAGCTGACCTGATGTTGGTATTTTTATTTTTGCTTTTTTGAGATTGTTATTTTTTGCAAAACAGTTATTGGTTAAAAATAATGTAAATGAGTTTCTTTGAATTTTAAATTTTTCTATCTCACTGACAGTTTGGAAATGTAAATAATGATACCCATAAGTCTATACGTACCCACACATATTTATTCATTTTTCCCAAATGCCAATATATTGATTTACATTATGCTTCCATAAAGAGGCATTCTTTCAGACAAATGAAAAATCCCTACTAATTTCTCATAGAAAAACCATGTATTTCTTCCAATATTCATTTAAAAATCTAGTTGTAAGCCCTATTTAAGAAACAGTTTCAGAACATCTTTTCATGCCTCTTCTTTGTAAAGTCTTCAAATGCTGCTGACCTTGCATAATAATTTTTCCCTCACAACATATTAATTATTGTTCTGGCACCTCTGGCCCACTCATGAAATCAATGAAGTGTGAAATGCCTCTGTGCAGAGTAATATTTCATATTTGGTACTTTATGTATTAATTACTTTTCTGTTTTTGCTAATCTAGTCAGAAAAAAAAAATAACCTGACTCATTTTGTAATGAACTGTCAGTGAGAAAGACAGGAAAACAGCCAACAAGTCACATTTGCTGACCTATTAAAAGCTGCTAAGAGAAGAGAGACTTCTACACTCGTACCCTCTTTATTGTCATACCGTCTTCTTATGTAAGTCTGCTGCTTCATTAGAGAGGGTCCTTAGAGCCGCGACTGGTTTTCTGATGCTTAAAAAACATACGTGAAGTCTAAGAAGCAAGTTTTGAGCCTGAAATCAAAAATAAAGTCCAAAACACAAAATCCAATTCAGAGTCAACAGGAGGTACCACAGAGTGCACTGACAAATTTAACAATTTGCCAAACTAATCTGCAAAGAGAAAATATATGGGAAGATGCTGGTATATTAAAATTCTATTTAGTTTCCACTTCAGCTGCTCAACAGTTAAAATATAAATCAGTATGACAGTCTGAAAGCAGGTTTAATCCTGAATTCCAGGAGCATATGCACTTTCTCTCGCCCCCCCTTCCTTTCTCTCCCTCTTTCTCTCTCTCTCCCCTAATGCCAGTCATTCAGCTTGAACAGGAAAATTCAGGTGTGACATTTCTTGATTCAAGAGCTGTATTAAGCAGTTATAAAGCTGCTGTAATTTACAGCAGAGAATAAAGCTAACCTAAGAGACCTCAGCCCCAATTTGCTAAAACTTATTACACCTCATTGGCCACTGAATAGCCAAAAGAAGAAAAAAGAAAAAAAAAATCTGAATAAGAAACTTTACTAGCATTAGCTTAATGAGAAATGATTGGCTTAAAATTGCTCTGGCTACATGGATAGGTTCAGTTTAACACTATTTATGATGTTATGGTTTCCTATTTCCTGTGTTATATAAAAGCCAAAGCAGTTACTGAAACAATACTAATGAGTCGATAGATGTTTTCAGATGTGTGTTTGACTCCTGAGTCTAGTTAAATGCCTCAGTATGATGTATGTAGTTCTCTACTGAATATCCCAGCTGTTGAATTAATATTTTAAGGAAGTTATCTTAAGCTACGCTGACTTTGATACTATAGATATACCAACTGTGTTGATTTTATTCACACATCCCTTTATATAAAGTACAATGAATGTGCTAGATAAATGAACGTGTGATCATTAGTAACTAGCCTCTTGTTAATGACACCCCAAAGCTCTGTGAAGGAAAATGCACAACCTGGGTTTTGCACCGCACCACTTCAATCCATGTTTTTAATAAGGATCTTCTGCTGCAAAATCTATTTTGCCAAAATGATTTGGGTAGTGCTAAAGGCATAGGATAAACTCATGGCCAAAACGTTACTAGGTAAAAGAAAAGTAGCAAGTGACTGGTTTGCTCTAAATTAACATTCTTGGTCCAAAATAATTCTAACAGTCTCAGAAATTAACCCATAATGGTAAGTTTGGTTACGAGATTTATTTCCCCGCAATTTTCTAAAAGTTGCATTATGAATTAACAGGTATGTAACATATAGTCTTTGTAGTACTAAAACCTCCACAGACATTGATATTTTGACTATGGAAGACAAAATTCTGAGGAGTGATTCAGATAATTCATAACATTTTTATACATGTACTAATCCGTTGCAATATTACATGACTTTTGGGATTCTCAGATCTGATAATTTACTGAAATATAGATCAGGTACCCAAAACCATATCCATGGCTAAAGAGGAAGGAAATACTTAACGATATTAAATATAGACAAGTGTATAGTATATGTGTACATTAGAACATCTATAAAAACTTTCCTTAAGAAACTTATAAAACAAAGCAAATCTCCCTCTACCTTAATACCAGCCCACCCTCATCACTCAAGGGGTTGATGTGTGTTTGCTCTGTACTTTAGGCTGCTTGCCTATTTTATAACTCATATATTGGTAGAGCTAATTCAGTTATTGGGGGGTGGAAATCACGTATATACATTAGGATGATTTTAAATAAGCTGGAAAGCAAATCATTTCTTGCCTTTTTTTTTCTTTTTTTTTGGTTTGTAGAGTAAAATTGAGTTGATCTGAGAATCATTAAAGAAAATGAGCAACATATGTTCTGCTTAGAACACAGACAGTACAATTTCAGAGTAAAATCAGAAGACTGTTGAATAGAAGGAGGTCAAAGGTTAATGTTGGAAAGCAGAAATCACTTCTCATAAATTATTGGCTTATAAAAATAAAAGGCTTACCCTTTTCTTTTGTTCAAGGTGTAATTGTCCATCCCTGCTACTACCCTTGGCAGTTAGATAATACACTGTTGGAAGAAAAAAAAAGGAATATTTGAATGCCCAAGGATGTATAGAGTATCATTCTACCAAAGCTTCCAACACTGAAGTGTTTGTATTATTAACACCCTCTAAAATTTACTAGAGTGACTAATTTGCCATAGTCACTAGACAGAAATCATGTAGCATGATTTACACTACTACAAAATCTTTACTAACTTGGGCACCATAAATTTGATCATTTAATAATTTAGTGCTAAATCTCTTCTTTTAATGAAAGGAGAGTGATCATGATTATTATTAATGCTATTTTTAGTTAGTTTTAAATTATGCCATTATGATAAAACATTCTACTTAATTTAATATTTCAACTCAAAATTAATTTCCAAAGTCTTTAATTCTACTCAGTCTGCATAATTACAAGGTATTGTAATACTCTTGCAACTGAATCTCTAAAGTGCATTTAACAATAGAGAATGTTAAGTGGATATCTTATTTAAGTATTACAGCTTAGAGTTGGTCTTGGTTTTTGAGAATTCCAACAGAGAGCATTCTTATTAAGAAATTAAAAATCTCTTTCATTCTAGAAAAAAAGATAAACAATAGATAAAGCCATTTATATCACAGTCTGATATAAGCATTGCATGATTTTAAATGCTGTGTTGTTACAAGTTTCCTACGATTTTTTTAAAGAAAAGTATGCTTTTAAAAAATAACAGTTAACATGTCATCTCAGAATGCTCTCTTGTGCCATCATCTTCCAATTTATGGCATCTAAGGAATGGAAAAGTGAATTTTGACATTTTTTGGAAAGCAGTAGTTATTTCACATGCTGACAGGTGTTACTATAATAGCAACTTGCAACTTAAGACCACCATCTACTGGCTCTGCCCAATGCTGCAAAAGCTATTGGTGTAATCTCCCACTGATTTTAGATGCACTCTACCCCCAAATCTACAAACTCCCTTTTAAAGAATTTACTGAACTGGTAACTTACCTCCTAACCAATACTACAATATTCAGTTTGCACATTCTTAAAGGCGCTCACCATTCTTGAAGAAAATACGATAACTAGAATCTGTTGTTAGGTGTTGCTACCTCTGATGATTAACTGCAGATTTTTTTTTTCACATAATAAACCCGATACTCTTGAATCAGACTTGATTGATAGGCAGGGATCTCAAATTTATGCCCTGCCACAGAGGACACTCTACGACAGTCAGGATTCTATTTAGGCACTAATTAGGACACTTGGTTAATGAGGTTTCTTTACACAATTCATATTGCCTTTCCTTCCTCAGGACTCATGGTGGGATACGACGGTCAGAAAGGGGACATAAAATTGTCATCTAGGGTCACAACCTTCTCTGGAGGCTTTTAAGTTGCTCTGATCGTCATTTCTAGAACTACATAAAAGTTGAGTTACCTTTCCTAAGACTTTCTACCGTAGCGCTGCTTCCTCTCAAATGAAATCTTTTTGTTTTAAGTTTAGAGATAAAGCATCAGATCTATGAAAGCTTCGTTTCTTTCATGTACTATTCCACCTGGCCTGGAAAAATGTAGCTCCTTGCTTCCCAAGTTCTTCAGATCACTTCACTCATTCATTCATTCAAGAAACATTTATTAGAGCCCTGGACTCTGTGGCAGTTAATGAAAATATATATAGTGTTAAAAAGAAAACCGAAGGCCTAAAATGGTTGTCACTTAGTTTACGATCTCAAGTCAGTAAGCCAAGACTTAATACCGAGCCTAACTCAGTTTCAACACCCCAGAAAGGGAGTCTTTACCAATCAGTTAGAGAATTTTCCGGTCCACACAGTAAGGTAATCTGTCATGAGCCCTCCTCATCCCCCAAAGGAAGATGAGGTAATCCACCTAGTAAAACCCAAGTGAAGGTGATTGCACATGAAATAATCCTTTTTTTTTTTTTTTTTTCCTGTTTCTAACTTCCTTGTCCTCCCTTTATAAACCTTTCTCTTCTGCGGCCCTTTGGAGTTCCCGTCTGCTTGCTAGACGGGACTCATGAATTGTTTGGTGAAGTCAATTAGATAGTCAGATTTACTCTGTTGATTTTTTTTAGCAATAGGTGAGTAATTACTCCAAAGATACAAATGTAGCGATCCAAAGGGGCACCTGCACCCGCATGTTCCTAGCAGCAATGTCCACAACACCCAGACTGTGGAAGGAGCCGAGACGCCCATCGACGGATGAACGGATGAGGAAGATGTGGTGTGTACATAAAATAGAATATTACTCGGCCATCAGGAAGGATGGGTACTTACCATTTACATTGATGTAGCTGGAATTGGAGGGTATTATGCTGAGCAAAATAAGTCAATCAGAGAAAGACAATTATCATATGATTTCACTCGTGTGGAATATAAGAAACAGGTCAGAGGACCATAGGGGAAGGGAGAGAAAACAGAACGGGAAGTCATCAGAGAGGGAGAAAAACCATGAGAGTCTCTTAGCTCTAGGAAAAAAACAGGGTTGCTGGAGGGGAGGTCTGTGGGGGCTGGGGTAATTGGGTGATGGGCATTAAGGCGGGCAAGTGATATGATGAGCATTTGGTGTTACACAAAATTGATAAATTATCGAACACTGTATCTGAAACTAATGATATACTATAAGTTGACTTATTAGATTTAAATAAAAAAATAGGTAAGTAAAACATACAATTCCAATTAACAAACTGATATATCTATATAAAAATATATATATTTATATATTTTATATTTTTATTTATTTATTTATTTAATATATATTACATATGTCTATATAAATATATATGTATTTTTTTCTATGGTCCCTGGTTTCCTCAAAGGCATGAAATATATCACTGCAACCAATTTTTAAGGACTAATACTAAAAATTCCTTTTAGGAATGACCAAAGTTATGTTTCCCCTCCCCCAGGGTCTACCATCTGAAAGACAAGCACAGCTAGTGAGGACACTTTGAACAGAGACAGCTGAAGTGACGTCTAAGTCCTCTGCTCATTTCTCTGTACCCTGTGAAGTCTCCTACGCCCGTGGTGATTTTCTTTTGGTGTGCATGGGATTTGTTCCAACGTTTTCCAAGTTACCCAGACTTGAAATCTCAGCTTTTCCAATTAAAATAAATGCAATGAGACAGAAACTCCCTCATCTTCTAGTTTACCTGAACCTCTAAGTGTAGTTTCTGCCATCCTGCCTTCCTGCCTGTTTCCATGGAAGACAGTCACTTCCGTTCGAAAGTCAAGTCTCCACTGCACCCCACACACATCAGCTTCTGGAGCCTTCAAAGAATTTCCTCCTGCAAATAGGATTCTTTTTATCCTGCATTGTCAATGTTCCCCTCTCCACTGATCATTCTTATTGACAAAGAACTTTTAGTTTTGTGCATTAAAAAAATTTCCATAACAACCTGCTGTTTACTACCTCATTATATTACCCCCTTTCACAGCAAAATCTCTTGGAAAAGTTGTCTGTAGTCTCTGCCTCTACTGCATCACTCCTGTTTTCTCCTTATCCCATTTCAACAGGCTTCCTGACCCTCCATGCACTGAGACTGCACACTAACGCCAGCAGCGACTTGCTCGTTTCCACATCCCACAGTAACATTTCTGTTCTCATCTTGATAGACCAAGCGGCATTGGCCCATTCTGTCCCGGCTTAAAGACACTTCGCTGCTGGCTTTTCCTCTGTCCTTATTAGCCATTCCTTTGCTGGCTCCGTAGTATGGAACTGGTGCTCTTTCTCTTATTTATCTACACCTTCTCGCTAAGTAATGTCATCCACCCCCATGGCTTTAAAGAATATCCATATTTCTAGTGATTCTGAGTTTTACTTCTCTAGCCTTGAAATTTACCCCAAATTGGCTTTTTTAAAATTACCATTTACTTGACAGAGACACAGTGAGAGAAGGAGAAGGAGGGCGGGAGGAGAAGGAGTGAGAGGGGAGGGAGGCTTCCCACGGAGCAGGGAGCCCGATGGATGAAGGCTCAATCCTGGGACCCTGGGATCATGACCCGAGCTGAAGGCAGATGCTTAATGACTGAGCCATCCAGGCGCCCCCAAAATTGGCTTTTAGATCCAACTGGCCTCTTAATATTCCCACTTGAATTTCTAAAATGCATCTCATTACCATACTCCAAACAAAATTTCCAAGACCTGAAAAACCTGCTTCCCCCTTTTTTTGTCAACATGTCAATACAAAGCAGCACCATCAACCTGGTCGCTCGAGCAAATACTTAGAAATCCTGTCCTTTCCTCTCCTCCCATGTCTCATTCACCAGTAAATCTCGTCAGCTCTGCTTCACACTATCTCCCCAACTCGTGAGGCCCACCTCTATCACTGCAAAGTGCACTACGGCTACTGTCTCCTAACGTGGTGCTTGGTTCTACTTCTGTTCTGCCGCTATTCCTTTCTCATACATTAGCCAGTGACCTTCTCTGAAACAGAATTTATAGAAGGTAATTGCTGTATTTCAACCTTCCAACCTGGGGCATCTGGGTGGTGGTTGAGCATCGAACTCTCGGTTTCTGCTTAGGTCACACTCTCGGCCTCCTGAAACAGAGCCCCACGTGAAGCCCCACGTTGGGCTCCATGCTAAGCATGGAGTCTGCTTGAGATTCTCTTTCCCTCCTGCTCATGCTCTCTTTCAAATAACTAACTAACTAGTAAATAAATAAACAAATAAGGTCTTTTAAGATTAATTAATTAATTAAACCCCCCTAATCCTGACATCCAGTCCCTTGTATAAAGCAGGCTCTGTTCACTACAGTGTCTTTATCTCTATACTCTCTACCTGCTACACCCCAGACTTACTTGCCTTATTTGGGTTCTTCAAGCACGCCCCGATCATTCTTAACTTGGGGTTTTTGTAGTTGCTGGTCTCTCAATTGGGACACTTGCCTTCAGATCTTTAGATGGTTGGTTCCTTTCCATCATTCAGGTCTCAATGTACGCTTCAATTTCTCAAAGAGAGTTTTCACTCTGTACAAGCAGGCCCTAATCCTTCTCTGTCTCTTTATTTTTCATTTTCACCATAGCGTTTATTGCTACTTGAGGTCTTTTTTAATTTAATTGTTTTGTGGTCAGTTTTCTCTCAGATAATCTGTACTCTCTGATAACAAAGAACTTGCCCGCCTTGCTCACCATGGCATCCTTAGCCGATAAAACAGAGCATGACATCTGAAAGATGCTCAATAAACATTTACGGAATTAATGGATAAATTACTGACTAATTAGTTTTGGCCCTTGATTTCCCCCCAAGTATCAGCCTATATCCAGTGAGGCCAAGTCCTGACAACTCTTTATTCCAACAGCCACCACTCTACCCCAGACTCTTAGGACTCAGATTCTTTACTGCTTCCTGGAAAACTGTCTTCTCCCCATCTGCACAGCCACACCATGGAGGCAGAGCAGTGTAGTAGTTAAAGCACAGACCCTTCCGTCAGACTGCCCAGGTTTCAATCCCGTCAGACTGCCCAGGTTTCAATCCCAACTCTACAATTTACTGGATATTTGACCTTAGGGATATTACTCGGCCAGTCTGTGACTCTGTTTCCTCATCTGTAAAATGGGTATCCATGTCATAGATTGCTGTGAGGAACTGGTTAATTTTCATGGTAATCCATGGGAAGCATTTGGGCCAGAGCCTAGAAAGCACTGATGAGGGTTAGTTTCTTCCCTGCCTATCCAATTAATCTTTCTAAAACACTGCTTTTCCTACATCAATCCCTTACCCATCTACCTTGCAAGTAAAAAACCTTTCAAGCCCTCTCGATTCTGAAATAATAAAGAATTTGATTTGTCATTAAAGGCCTTCCTCGTTGTAGTACCTATACCTTTATTTCTATTAGTTAACTTCCTTCTTTTCATCATATGAACACTTCTATTCAGTCCAGGCCATATGCACATGTTTTATTTCAGCTAATATTTACTAAGCACGTGTACCGGACCCACCATTGTTGCTAGGTATATGCATAAGTGAAGGATACCACCTTTTCCCTCAACTACTTCAGTCTCCTAAAACCACTTCTCAGTTAGGGTTCTCCAAATACAAGAAACAGAAATGGACCTTGGAAAGTTTCACCAGAGAAAATAAATTTTTACTGGAAGAATATGGAACATCTTACAGAATCCAAGGAAAAGTTGGAAAGGGGAGGAAAAAGACTCAGAAAGGGTAAGAATCAAGGTAGGTCTTAAGTTACAGGAACTAAAGGATAGTGTCTTCTGGGCCCTAACCAGGAGAATCAGTGGCAATCACATCCCGTGGAAAGAACATAATTAAGCTGCCCTGGGCTGCATGCCGATCCCTTGGCCAGGGGAAAGCATAGTATTGAGAGAAGGAAGGGTAACTCCCCAAACAAAATTGGAGTGTTCTTAAAAGAAAAGACAAGCCTGCAGGCTGGAAAAGCAAAGGCTATTAATAACCATTATAAAAGTAATAGTTTATTTGTATAATTCTTCACAATTAAACAATTTTTCTATCCCATCACCTCATTTGTCCTCACAATCGCATTGTAAAATAGAGTATGAGTTCAATGTTCAGAAGTGTTAAGAGGTGTGTACACTGTCTGGAGGTCACTAGGGAGGACAGTTGAAACTCGAAACCACGTGCAGCCCCAAGTCCAAGATTGTTTCATCTTCACCTTAGTTGTCCATTCTTTCCTCCCAACTCTCTGTCCCTGTCATTTCACTTACTAAGTCCTTGTCCCTTTTCGGTACAGGTCAAGCCTCCCTGGAGCCTTCACAAGCCGCCCCAGCATCTAACCGTCACTGCTTCCCCGGGACTCCTGCAGAGGTCATCTATACCAATGTTTGGCACTTAGCATTGTCTTCTTGCACTGTAATTTGTCTATTTTTATATAATGTTCTAAACCCTCAAGGAAATTACTCAGTTTTTGCCTCTTTATACCTTTGAACTTCTCTTAGTGTATTCTCAGTTGAAAAAGGCCCATGGATGTTTGCTGCTATTGGTTGTGCCAGGAAATGGACATATCTCCTGGAACGTGTCCCTTATGTCTGTTCTCTTCTTCAGCTGCACCCAACCAACAGTGCTAGGGGTGCTGTTTAGGCTGGAAGGCCAGGGGTATTTCTGATTACTGGAGAAGTCCTACGTTATCTCCTCTGAGACCTCGCTGTCCTGCTCACCCCTCGGGAGCAATGTGATTCTGAGATGATTAGACATAAAACAGGCTTACAGTACATTTTCATGTATGTTCATTTACTCACTTGACAATGTCACTTCTCCAAAATTTATCCATTTATCCATTTTCAGGCATACAGAGAGGTACAGAAGCTCTGGCCACAACTGGCCAGAGCCAAGCTTAGGCGTTATAGCAAACTGATGACCCAGAAGTGACATCATTGAGATCACTTTCTAAACAACTATATAATTAACTTAGTTACTATGTTGTTTTCTATTGTCTGAAACTCACATTAAAATATATGCTCCTCAAGATCGGAGACTTTTACTCTTTGTTCTCTGATGTGCCCCCAGTTCCTACAACAGTGTCTGGTGGATAACAAGTACCTGATACAGATTTGTTGAAAGAATGAACAGATAAGAAATAAGGCTCAGTAGGCTCAGCAACTTCCAGAAAAGTCTACAGCATCAAGTCCAAATTAGAGTAGGCAATGAAAAGGTAACGCTGGGAGGGGTTTTGTGAGCTCTTTGCACTGAGAGGAGGGGAGAAGTTTATAGGACCCTCTGACCCTGTGCATGGGTGGGAAAGGATTATGGACATTGAGCTAATTGGGACAATAGTAACCATTTTGTGTACGCAGAGAAAACATTATCGTTCTGCTCCGTGGATGAGGAAATAAAGTCGAAGGAATCTTAATCCCCAGGTTACACAGCAAGCAAACTGCAGGGCTAACTTGAGAACCCAGGATCTAGGCAAAATTTAGCTTAGTTCACGAGAACACTTAAGAGAGCCAGTTAGACCTGCATTATAATCCTGTCTCCACCACTCTCCAGCTGTGTGACTTAAAGACAGTTATGTATTCACTCTAAGCCTCTGCTTCTCAACTGTCAAGTGAGAATAAATGTAGTACACATCTCTTAGATTTGCTAGGAGAATTAAGTGAGAAAATTCTTGAAAAGCACTCGGTTCAGTGCCTAGCACATAGGAAGTAACCAGTATACGTTACTGTTATAATAATCATTGGTATTTTAATCATTGAACAAATACTTATCAAGAGCCCACCATAAAAGATGTTAAGTGTGAAAATATCCATAAGATGCAGCTTTCACCGTTCAAGTACCTCACAGTCCAGACCTCAAACGGATAAAAACAATGAGATATGAATGGTAGAGATAAGCCCAAGAAACAGCACAGGGAAAATGCAACTATTTTGCCCTGAGTGATCTGGAGAGCTTCTTGGCAGAGATGACCATGGAGAGATATCCTATGGGAGCATGTAGGAGTTTTTCAGGCAAAGAAATGCGGATGGGGCATCGTCAGCAAAGAGAACACTATGAACAAAGGCATATGAGCAGAGTTATTACAAGCAGTTTCAAGAACAAACTTCTAAGAAGGGAAAGTGAGAGATGGGATTGAAGAAGTAGAAAATGGGTAATTCAGGGCATTGTAGGACATGATAGGAAATTCAGGCATTTTTCTTTTGGCAATGTGAACTAATAGAATAGGTTCAAGAAATCATACTACACGATCAGATGTCCATTGGCCAGATCACTGGCAACTGAGTAAAAGATGAATTTGGAGAGGACAAGAATCGGAACAGGACTACTGTAGGAGTCCAAGTGGGAAACAAGGGCTGAAAACAATACAGTGGAGAGAAGAGGCAAAAAAAAATGGGAAGCCCTAGAACTGGCTAATTGGGCGTGGTCATCGCTAGTAAGGGAGATAGCTATGGCAGCCCGTGAAACAGAAACCAAGAAAGGGAAGCTTCTGCTGGCCAAGTTTTCTCTAAAGAAGTTTGCAAATTGGGGCGCCTGGGTGGCTCCGTGGGTTAAAGCCGCTGCCTTCAGCTCAGGTCATGATCCCAGCGTCCTGGGATCGAGTCCTGGGATCGAGCCCCGCATCGGGCTTTCTGCTCAGCAGGGAGCCTGCTTCCTCCTCTCTCTCTGCCTGCTTCTCTGCCTACTTGTGATCTGTCTGTCAAATAAAAAAAACAAAATCTTTAAAAAAAATTAAAAAAAGAAGTTTGCAAATAAATCGCTCCAGGATACGTGGTAAACCAGACTTCATTTTCAGCTATTCTGACGGGACCACATGCCGATTTTTCTTAACAGCGGTGCAGATGTATTTTTGAGGACTCACCAGTTTCCATTGGCTTTTACCGTCTTTCCTGGTCAAGCTTTGCATTTTAAACGCATTCTCCTTGCAAACAAGAACAAGAGTGAAACAGCAAGATTTCTAAGTAGGAACCAGAAGACTGAAAGTCATTTTTATTTTATTTATATTATTTATATTATTTAATATATATAATAAATAATAAATAATATAATAAATGCATAATATAATAAATAATATAATAAATTTATATTATTTATATTATTATATTATATTATATTATATATATAATGTATTATATATTATATATATTATTATATATTATTATAAAAAATATATATATTATTATATATATTATTATAAAAAGATTCGGTGTTCTAAGTCTCAGTTTCTACAGCTGATGAATGGGAATAGCAGAGCCTACACGTTCTCTCTATGTGAGCAGTTGAGCAAGACCAATAAGGACTTTTAGCAACTGAAGAAAAAAGTATTGAAGTATTCCAGTCCTTTTAAAATAGCAAATGTATTGTCAACCAATTAAGCATAGACTTAATGCCTCCTCCTCCTAAACGGTAAAGTTCTTAAACATAGTTAAATTAACGAGCATTTGTTAATATCAACAGAATGCTAGACTCTGCAAATTTAGCATGTTGCATACAGCATATCCTTCTAAGTCTTAACTCACCTAACTTTGAGGATCTTCTCATTTTTGAATGAGAAACCCTTTCACTTCTCCTTTTCATTAGTTTTCAAGCATTTTGGTTTTTTTCCTTGTCCATAGTAAACTAGAACTCTGCTTTATTTTTCATGATTCTAGATTTTGATTACATACTTAGACTTCAGGATAATCTACTATCTTCACACAAACATCAAATATAAGTTCTAAGTCAACAGAACATACGTAAAAATCAATGTAACCTGTTGGGTCTATGTCCTATTCTTACTCATTTTCTTAGTATATATGTATTTCCATATATATTTTTCAACCAATATATTGGTTGCATAAAAGAGTGAAAATTATTATCTTACCCTAGGACAAAGTCTCTGTCTGGTAGACTATCATTCCTAAAATGATACTCAACTTGTAGGGGGTAAAATGCCTCAATTTTTCCCTTTCTTGTGACAGAATTCAGTCAAATTCTCCATTACCTCTCCCTATGACAAACATTTGTCTTCCTCAGAAATCTCCGTCATGAAACAAAATACTGTGACAGCTGCACCCAGAGACAGAACTTGATCTCTATTTTTTCCAAATGATGAGGCCTAAAGGTGGCAGAATATTTCGATTTGGCAACATGTGTGTGCTGTGTACTAACGGGCATCAGAAAGAAAAAATCTATAGCAATCTCTGGGACAAGACAGTGAAGTATTAGAATATAATTACTGAACAAATCTAACAACAATTCTTCTAATAAATTACTATCTACCTTGAAAGTGTCACGTACAGGTTCATATTTCTTTCAAGCCATCAACATCTAGGACAGTGGTACTGTCTAGGACCCACCATCGTCCTAGTTTCCAGTCTTTAGGAAACTAACATACAACTCTTTCCCTGGAAAGCAAAAGAAAAGAGAAATAAACCAATGCTAAGTTTCTTGTATGTACTTGGCTGTAGATTAGACGCTTCTATGAACATGACACTAACATTACAGTCATGATCACCATGAGAGGGTTACCTCCACCGCCTAGCAGGACGAGGTATTTAATAACAACAACAGCTTAAGGTTGTCTGGGTACTTACTATTTGCCATGCGTTGTTTTAAGCACTTTTCATATACAGATTCATTCGATCCTCATAGCTGTGCTATAGAGTAGGTCTTCTATCCATTTTATAGATGAGGAAACTGAAGCGAAGACAGATGAAGCAAGTTGCCCAAGGTCACACAAGTAGCGGGGCTCGGAGGCAAACCCAAGCCGTCCCGATTTCTGGGGCCCATGCTTAATCACTAGGTTAGACTTGTCAAGGAACACGTTTCTTTTAGGAACTGGTAACTTTTTATCCTGAGGTATCCCTGAGATGAATGGAAATGTGCCCTTCCTAAAGCCGTAATGCTTGCTTTCGGTTGCACAGATAGAGCAGGCTTCCCCCCCGCTTCTGGGGTCCCAGGTGAAGGCTCTTCTCCCGCACGGCACCTCTTGCTCTTCACAGCTCAGTACTAATCATCAGCCCATAATGCAGTGTAGAATTGCCAACCCCATCTCGATGATGTAGTTATTTCCAATTGGCACTTGGGAGCAGTGAGGATAGGAGGCATTACTCATAGCCAAGAGTACAGATGTTTCTAATTGCTTTCCATTACCAAGAATAACAGCTGTTTACATCTATCAGCAAATAATTCACAAGAGCTCCAGACTATTAAGATAACACACCCCACCTGGTCACCATCACAAGTTGTCAAGGCCAAGATAGAGGCTGCCAGAGTCCCCTTCTGCGTCTCTGTTCATCAACTGACAGCATGTGTCACCTTCAGATATCCTTATGCTACCCCACAAGCTCTGGCTTCTTGGTGGCCTGACACATCAAATGGACATATGGATTCTTCATGGCTTTGCAGTAAATGTTTTATGGTTATCTTGCAGCCAAGGGCAGCTGACATGCAGGAGCGAGGGACTTGCAAATAGCCTGATAAAAGAATTCCTGCACTTTTTTTTCCACAGAAGAGGAAGAAGAGTTGCGCATAGAGGAGTTTCAGAGCAGCAATGTACTTAACATCCTCTAACACACCAACAAATTGCACTGGGTGATCGATTATGCATCCCCGGGACCTGGTCACGTGCTTGAATATAATCCTCAAAATGGACAGACAATATTACAGTTCGGTGAACTTTATGACATAGTTTAATCAGCCACAAAAGAATACATATATTGCAACACATCATAGATATTTGGAGTTAAAAAGACCAATAGTACTTCCTTGCCAGTGCAACACTGATCCCTTACAGCTTATTTTTTTTCTAGCCTAATTTAAAGTGACTCAGGCAATTGGTCTCCCCTATTTTTCCCCCTGTGGAGACTATTCCAGAATCTAATGTAACTTACTGTGTCCCAGCTTCCTCTGAATTTATTTCTGAAGTTGACTTTCCATACATATTCTTTTAACCCATGGATTTTTTTTTTAACCTATAAAAAGAGTGTATCATCTACATGAGTAAAAACTACATGAGTATCGGGACACCTGGTCCTTTGAGCTCAGCCAATGGGGGGCTCAGTCCTTTGAGCATCTGCCTTTGACTCGGGTCATGTTCCCAGAGTCCCAGGACTGAGTCCCATGCTGGGCTCTGCTCAGCTTCTCCCTGCTTCTCCCTCTGTCACTCTCTCTCTCTCTCTGGCAAAAAAATAAATCCTTAAAAAAAAAAAAAAAAAACTACGTGAGTATATACAAAACTACATAAACGGAAAAGTTTCCTTATGGTTTGTGGTAGCTTATCTCTAAAGCGCCCACTATCAATTCATCTCTTCCCCCATCAAAAGGTAGAATCTACGGAGTCCTTAAATCCGGACTGGCCACTGATTGCTTTGACCAATCCAACCTGCCAGAAGTGATACTTTGCCAGTTCTGGGTCTAATTTTCAAGAGGATCAGCGGTTTCTGTTTCCCGTTTCTTGAAACTCCTGCTCTGAGGGAAGCCACGTGCCTTTAAGAACGTTTAATACCGGGGCGCCTGGGTGGCTCAGTGGGTTAAGCCTCTGCCTTCGGCTCAGGTCATGATCTCAGGGTCCTGGGATGGAGCCCCACATCGGGCTCTCTGCTCAGCGGGGAGCCTGCTTCCCTCCCTCTCTCTCTTTGCCTGCCTCTCTGCCTACTTGTGATCTCTCTCTCTGTCAAATAAATAAATAAATAAATCTTAAAAAAAAAAAAAAAGAACGTTTAATACTCTGGAACTGCTCTGTGCTTTAGTGAAGCCACGTGGAGGGATTGTGTGGAGCAACAGTGATGAGAGCCATACCCCAGCTGTTGCAGCTATCATAGCCCAGGGGCCAGACCCATGAGAGAATGAGCAACGGGGACCATGGCAGGGTCAGCCACCCCAGCCACCTCTAGCTGTTCATACCAACCTAGCTGAGGCTCTAAATATAATAGACACTGTCCTTGGATTATTGACCTATAGAATTGTGAGCATAATAAAATTATTTTCTTAATGTTATGCAGCAGTTGGTAAGTGGAAGAAAGCCCCCGCCCACTTCCTATGAATCTGTTACTTCTTTAGCATCATTCTGCAACACGGATGTTACAACCCGCAAGAGAAAAATCTCCCTCTGATATCGTAATTCATACAGTAAATATCATTGTAGTTTCTAGTTAAAAGAAACCAAAAGAAAAGAAGTTAAATGCTCAAAATCCATTTTACTCCTCTTTTCTTATATTCCTTGTCTAACTGTATTGTCAATGGAGGGTTTACTCCCTCACTTTGCCCATAAAATAAGCGATTAGGTATTTCAGGTTTCTGCTGTTGCACAGGATAGCAATTCAAATCACTGTACTTAGTTTTTCCTGTCTAAATATATATCCAACAGTCTGGTTTGAATTAGAATAAAATCATCACTTCCTTCCAGGAAATTTGGTTCTTTTAATAAAATTCCAACAAGTTTGGGAAATTGTACAAATTCTCTTTTGACAACATCAATTATAAATATGTAGATGCTATTGGGAAAAGTACAAGTTTTGAAGTCTTAAGGAGTCCTTTTACTACTTGCAAAGAAATGACTTTTATAATACAGCCTTACATGTGTGTATAGCATATATTATGTATGTGTGTTATATGCACAAATATAAATAAATTTTAGTGAGGCATGCTTATACGTTAAGCATATGGCATTATGTCAGTTACTTTACTTTTATTTAATGCTTAGGAAAAGAGCACTGCATTCGAACACAGATGCTCTGGATTCTACCTCACCATTCCAGCCTCCCTCTCACATCTCCTACCCAATTCTCCGAAGACTGGCAAGGGCACTGTAACTTGCCTTTTATTTGTAAAATGTATTATTCTAACATAGTTTTACTGTTTTTTCTTGCCTTACCACTTACACATTAACCAAATGGATTCATACAGCCTAATTCCTATTTCACAACATTTTTAATAAGAATTTAACATTCGAACCTTACTTAAATAAAAATTGCTTTTATTTTAGTTCAGTTTTGTGGCAAAATAAGAAAACAGCTAGCTACTTCCTTCTTATTAATAACTTTACAATGTGAAGTACCAACAGTAACTCCCTCTCTAAGCTGAAAGGGAATACTTCCCCTAAACATATTTAGTTATAATAAGCAATGATGTAAGTTTTCTTAAACTATCAAGAAATCACACCATTTAGTGTGCAGAGACCAACAAATTTTTTTTCAAAGATTTTATTTATTTATTTATTTGAGAGAGAGAGAGAGAGAGAGAGAGCACCTGTGAGCAGGGGGTAGGGGCAGAGGGAGAGAGAGAAGCAGACACCCCACTGAGCAGGAAGCCCAGTGAAGAACCAGGTCCCAGACCCTGAGATCATGACCAGAGCCGAAGGCAAACACTTAACTGACTGAGCCCCCCAGCTGCTCCAAGAGAAACAAGTGTTCTACATTCCTTTTTACACAAAGAAATACTTATAGTATCCTTAATTACTCATAAATACGGTTCTATTTAGAGGAATAAAAGATTCTGTATGCAATTACTTGACACTACCTTGGGAGGTCTTCAAAGTAAAGATGCCCAAGATACATAGTCGCCTAAGTTTTTCCTTTAAAATTGAAAAACGGTTCTCAATTATCTCCGCTCCGGTAGAGCACAGAGCCTTCCTTCGGCAGCAGCCCAGTCCTACAGCATAAGGAAGAACTGTCCTCAAGGATCACCTGGGGCCGGGTTACAGCTCCAGAAAGTTCAGCCTCCTTTATCATCTATCGCTCCCCTTCTCATAACTTCTTCCTCAATCATTCTTCCACACTACAGTGAATTGCAAAAGGTTGAACGGAATCAGTTTTAGCTTCTGACATGGACTTTGTAAATGTGGACTTTATAAACGCCTGGAATGATACTAAGCTATTGCTTACTCTATCGATATACGAGGCCAGCCCTGAGTTTGTGTCAGATTTTTTTCTAACTTTTTATTTTGAAATGATTATAGAGTCTCTGGAAGTTCCAAAAACAGTACAAAGAGTCCTTTGAACCTTTCACTCCGAATCCACCAATGCTCAAGATTTTGAAATTTCTTTTCCACTGTCCATATTAAAACACCAGAAGATAAGTGCATTCTTGATAAACATGACAAAGTTGCTCTCACATTTGTCTTCCGGGGCTGCAGGAAGACAGCTAATTATTAATCAGATTGCAAGTAGAATGATGCTAATATAGTCCTGGTGAACATACTTGTTTCCAGGCTGGCATGATATGGCATGCAAGTTGGCATGCAGTGTTATATGAACATATGGCAGGCAGAAGCTGCTGTTTCCTCCCAGGAAACAGCAACGGGAACGTCAGCTCCCACAGTATTGAAGACACACATCCCCAAACTCCTCGGTGCTGTCGAGGGCTTAGTGCACATGCCATTTCCCAGTCATCAGGATGGGAGTAAAGTCTCGCTGTGGTGTCATGCCAGCAACCGCGGGCAGGGAAGGTCTGTTTCCCCCAAGAAGAGAAGGACAAAGAACCAGAAGTTCTCCCTGAAGCTGCCGTGTCAGATCACAGTCTTGGGCTTTCTGTTTGCAATTCTGAGATTTCATGATAAAGAAATTTCTCCCTGGGAAGACCTCAGCCATTCAAACAGTGTAGCCCTTTGCCTCCAAGCTAGTGTGTCCTTACAGACAGAAGGATCCGGAAGGATCTACCTCTTTATTTTATGATTAAATAAACAGAAACATTCTAGGACGTTCAGAGCGTGGATGAATGTTTGAAGTTGTCGGAGTTTCTAGAATTCCACTGCTAAGGTGGCTCCTCCTTTATTATCAGTCTCTCCCCAAGTGTAATAATCTTCATTCTGAAAATTCATCTAACTTTTACCTAAATCTCCCCCACTGAAATTCATTTTCTTCATTCTATTCTCCATGGAAATAAACCCATTTAGTATGTAATATGCTTCCATATTCTTGAAGACTATTACAAAGTTTCTCTCAGCTTTTCCTTAGTTAAAATATACAAATGAAGTTGCTTCGGGAAGAAGGTTGTGATTTAGGTCTATGCTTTTGATTATTTATATCTACTCAAAGCATTCCTATTTGCTTAAATATATAAGCTGGATAATATGTGACTGAATTATTCCTGTTCTAGAAATTCTGCCATAAAACGTGCTTTTTGTCCTTTAATGTACTTTTTATTTGAACAAACAGTTTGAAATTCATCATTTGGTAAAATATTATATCCCCAAACTTTACTGATTTGATATAATATTCTTCATTGAAAGAGTGAAGCCCTTATTACACTCTTAATAAGTGTACACTTTCCTTCCTCTTGGTCCCTGCTCTCTGTTCCCAAGTGAAATGGTGACTCAATAATGCTAACAGAAATAGGAAAAGAGGAATCTTCTGTGCTGTGATTATAACCTGAAAATAAAAACTCTTTGCACTCGTTATTAGAAAAATTTCCCAGGTGCCTTCAGATGAAAGACCTTTCGCAACGTTTATTACCCACATGAAAGGATTCTTGGGTTTGGGAGCATAAGACTTTCAGCTCCTGTAGGAACCTGCCTTCTAGAGGAGCGAGCTCGCCAAACCGCAGGAGAGCGCAGGAGGTCAGGTGCCTGACCTAGCGCCGCCGTCGTGCTGAGGGCCGAAAACCTGAGCAATCACAGAGACTGAAAAGCTTGGTTTCTTTTGTCTCTCTTCAGGCAGTCCCGGGGATATTTGTTTTTTTATTGCTGTGGCTGTTGTCATGATTGGATGTTTCTCTGTGCTCTGGTGCTCCTCCAGGGGGGCAGGGTCCCCATCAGGAGACTTGCCAGACAGAGCAGGATGCCACTAGGAGGAGAGTGCGTCTGCCCGGAGTGGGCTGCGTCCATCGCGGGTGATTTTGCTCTGCAAGTGCTAATCATAACGGACTCCCTCACTGAATGACTTCGGGGGAGCAGGGCTTTGGCAGAGGCCCGGCAAGCCCCAGACTCTGTTATAAAACTGAATGCCCGTGTCACGGGCGCCCCGGGAGACGCGGGGATGTGAGGGCAGGTGTGTGGAAGAGAGTCGTGTCAAAAAGGCATGGACAGCAACACTGAGGACGGAGAGCGGAGGGGTGTGAGCTTGTGACTGAGTTTGCCTAACAGCCAAAAGGACCACGCAGGGACCCAACTAATTTAAAAGAATAAAGACAATTTTTACAAAGACTCTGATCATTCTAGAGGAGAGACAAACAACAAACACCTATCACATTTTAACAGGTGGAAGAAAAGTGCTCTGAAGGAAAATGACGTGGGGTTAAACGAGTGATACAGGGGAGTTAGTATTATTTTGTAAAACTTAGTTAGGAAATGCCTCTCTGGTAAGTGCCTCTCTGAGCTCAATCTGACGAGGTGTGGGAGTAAGTACGCCCTGCATAGGACTGGAGGACGCATCGCAGACAGAAGGAACGGTAAATGCAAAGGCTGTCAAGTCAGAGAGAGCTCCGAGCGAGCCGAGCGTTCAAAACCCAAGACTCCCCTGTGGATAAAGGGGGGGGAAGCTCGAAGGAGGGGATAAGAGAGTCTTACTGGGAACAGTGGTCCCGCGTAATAATTTGAACAAGAGGGGTACCAGCGAGCGTCTTGAACAGAGCACTGACTTGACCTGACCTTGGTTTAAAAAAAAAAAAAAAAAAATCTGTTGCCGTGCGGTGAACACACCGAGGGAGCAACACTCGGAGCAGGAAGACCAGCTGGGGGTTTTCAAGAAATCCAGAAGAGAAGTGATGACAGCTTGGACTGAGGTCAGCAGCAGTGGGGTAAAGCCGTCAGACTTGAACTAGAATTTGAAAGTAAAGCAACAGGATTTGCTAATAAATCGGATACAGGGTTTAAGAAAAGGAGAGGAATGAAGGTGATCCCAGAGATTTTAACCCAAGTGAGTGGAAGGATTGGATACGTTTATGGAGATGTGGAAGACGGGGGAGGAAAGAGTTTGGGGTGAAAATTAAGAAGTCTATTTTAGATATTTTAAGTTTGGAACGCCAATGAGATATTCAAACAGAGAAGCTAAGTAGGCAATTAGATATAGGAATATGAAATTCAGAATTCAGAGAGGTTCTTAGCAGTGGAATGTAGCAATGAGAAGGAAGTTGTGGCTGGAGTCTCATCAGGCTAGAGATGGTCATCAAAGTCATGGAGCTTGGTGAGATCACCTAGGAAGTAGATGTAGATTAGAAAAAAAAATCAAGGGCTGAGTCCTCAAACAACGAGGCATTTAAAGAAAGGTGAAAGTGGTCTATTAAAGGACACTAAAAAGAAGTGGTCAGTGAGGTACAAAAAATAAGAATTCTGCTCCACTAACCAGAGAAAATATTGCAAAGAGGAGGGGTGAATAACTATGCTAAATGCTGATGATAGATTAAGAAACATAAGGCATAAGAACTAAACTTGATTTTGGCCATATGAAGATCACTGGTGAGTGCGACAAAGTCGGGCATTTTGAAGTGGTGTAGATAACTCTTATTGGAATGGTGCAAAGACATAAAGGAAAATGTCTATTAGAGACAGTGAGAACAGGCAACTCCCATATGTGGGAACTCCTCTTTTCCTCACAGTTAACAAGTCTGTCCTTCCATAATTTTCAGTGGTTGGTTCTAGCTCTTCCTTGTATCCACTAATATAATTGGAAATGGTACTTTTGGTCACATGATTATCCAATTTCAGGCACTTAAATATTATTAGAATTGCTTAAAGCCTGAAAATGAATCCATGATACCTCTCTGCCCACCGACTTTCAGTCCATACCATTAGATCCAAATAGTTTAGGTTTGCCCCAGGTATCCACTTGTCTCTAATGTATTAATAGCTTTTGTTAAAAAAAAAAAAAGAGAGAGAGAGAGAGAGGGAGGAGTGTCACCTGGAAATACTAGATAATAGATGGATAAATAGGTTTCTAAATTTTGGTCTTTTTCGGTGCTTTTGATATGCTAATATTCTGCCAACTCTCCAAAAGGGGCCTATAACAAGCTGTGCTTTTTAATATTTTTAGCATGGTTTATTTATTAGCATTTAGCATGATTTATTTTTCCAGGGAGCATTTGTAGAGACAATATTTGAAGGGAAAAATCTTTCATAATGCTGGTCTAGATATTCTTAGACACTTGGATGACGATTTCTGTTCAAGACCTAAGGACTCTGGACCTTAAATGACTTAAAATTATAAAAACACAATTTTATCACCTGTGTTCTATCTCATGACCCTGTATTTTTCTCCAAAGCTATATTCTCCAAAGTTGAACTTCTAAATGGTTATCTATCCCCAGTTGACCCATATACAAATTTTACCTCTAGTCCAGTACATAGGCACACTGTATTCCTATCCTATATCCCTACCTCTTCTCCTACATCACTGATACAAATTAATGGGAAAGTCATGATCTGAGCTTTTCCATTTCACTAATTCTTCAACTTTATTATATGTATGGAATTTACTTGGAAAATATAGTGAATATGGTATAATGCAACTTGTAAAGATACGCACTGCTTCCTAATGAAATGATAGAACATGGAAGGTATTTCAAAAGTCATTTGGTCTCATTCTTAGCCAGAACAACACGTGAGACATCCAAGGCAGATGGCTGCCTGGCCCAAGTGTGTCCAACAAGGCTGAATGCAGGAGCCAAAATTTACCAGTGTTATCAATAAAGGGATGCATTAAAAATGTTGTATCTAGGCTGTTTATTAAAGTCTTTATTAGAGAACCCTCAAAACTCTCAGTGATGTCATTCTATCACTTTCAAAAGTTATTTATTTATGTCATACATCAATGTGCTTAGTAATGCACTTCTTAATCTCTCCTTCTCATCTTCACTTCAGTGCCTGCTGATATAGGTCCATTAAGGGGCATATAGCCCTAAGGCTCAAGAGAATCCACCACTGGTCTTTATAAGACCACAGAAGTAATATTTAGAAAAGATGTGACAAAAATAATTTAAATGAGTGACCTGTTAGCTTTAAGGATCTCTCTAAAACATTGCTTCTTTTGCTTTTCCCACCCAGTATTCCTAGCCAAGTAAGGAAAGTGTTTTAGAAATTCAAAAATAAAAACCGTAAGTTTCAATGAATATAAATGGCTTCCCCAACGTCAAAGAGATGGTCGTGCACCAAGAGGATTTCAATTCAAGTCTTCTAGGTGGAGTTGCGTTTCCATTTCCTCATTGTTAGGGGTCCTTCCAGACCTTTTGTGTTCAGATGTTCTTCCTTAGTCTCCTTAGTCTTCCTTAGTCTCAACCACGGTTCTTCAAAAATAGAAATTAGCTTTCTATAATCCTTAATATGCTTTCTCTGTCCAGATGGTGGATGGTAGGTGTCCACAAGCCAAAACTTAATATATACTATAATGTTCAAATTCATCCTACCGTACCCTACAGAGGGTCAAGGAATGGCCTCGTCAGGTGTCAATCAAGTGTTCATTTTTGGAACTGGATATGTAGGAAGCTAATTTAAAACAGCACCATATTCCAGAAAGATGGCAACTGTGATGGCAGCACAGTTTTTGCATCTTCCAAAATCTCCACATCAAAACAGATGGTAAAACAAAAACCAAAGGACATTTATAATAAAACTAAATGACAAAGTATCCCAATTAACCTCAAAGTAAAAACGGACAAGGACAAACCACCAACAGCTGCAAGATTTGTGTGTTACTGGCATCTGTACAGAAGGAAGCAGAAGGAAATAATAGGATGTCTGATGCACCTCAGGTTAAGATAACCCCAAAATACCAAACAGGTATTCACTGGGCAGTGCAATGAATGCAAACTGCAGAGCATCCAAAACTGTGAAGGATTTTGCCCAATCCAATAGACGGCGAAATTAATAAGACGACAGTAAGGCGTAAAGTAGCTGTTGCTCTCTGGGCCCTATGAACTCTTGAGTGACCCATTAGGGTTTTTTCCAAGATAAGTCCGTGTACTGAGAAGAAATTTCTGGGAGTGGAATAAAAAATGAGAGCAGGGATATCTGATGTAAATGTATGGCTGTAAGGCAAAAAGAGAAACAAAGCCAGGATAACATGTCTGTAGGCAGTGAAAGCATTCCACAAAAACATGATCAAACACACACACACACACACACACACACACACACACACACACACAAAAGTAGCAGCATACATTCCAAAATTAGCTAAAAACCATTAATAAAATGATGTAAGATATTAAATAACAGCACAAATTAGAACAGCTCAGAAATGATGTGACAGACTTCAAAGAATTTTATTAGAAATGAAGATCAAAACTAGGAGTAATACAGAAGTATATAAACGCAACAAAAAATGGCTTAAGAGAAATATAAACTAAAAAGAGGGAAAAGTCAGAATCAAAAAGAAATGAAAAGAGAGATCAAAACGTCTTGAAAGTGACATATATTGAAGATCTACAAAGAAGATCTATGCATATTAATCTATATAGATTAATGCAAAGTTATAGGTAATAAGAGACTTAAAGAAGAAAACCAAAACAAGGGAACTAAATACTAAACCAAAAAGGAACTAAAAGCAAAATTCAAAAAACTTCTCTAAAATAATTTTAAAAATTTGAAACTATACCCTGAAACATCACACAGTATATCCAAGAATACTGATACAGAATGATCTATATCAAGATTATATATTTATACCTATTATATATATTCATATTTATAGATAATATGAAGGTTATACATGTGAAAAACATCCTTTGCACATTTGGAAAAAAAAGAGCAAGTGACACATAGAGAACAAAATTTAACTATCTTCTTAAATAGTAAGAAAACTATATTTTTTTCTAGCAACACTGTACGCCAAAAATAAAAGGGAGCAGTAACAAAGATTCTCAAGGAAAGTAATTGTGAGTGGAGAATTTCACTTCCAGAAAAGCTTACTTTCAAAAAGAAAAAGCTTAGAATATTTGTCAGAAACATTCAAGTACTCATAAAATGTTGTTCCCAGGACTCTACCTGAGGAATCTTCTAGAAAACAAGCTTCATTTAGACAACCAAAATAACTAGAGAAGCATCAGGATGAACAGTTTTGAGCATTAAGTATACAGTTACTAGCAGAATGAACATTAAATAAGTAAAAGAAAGAGTGTATGTGGTAATGAATATATGTTCTGTCAATATAGAAATAGTAAAACATGGGGCAAAATGGGAGGGAATATGCAAAAGAAATTTTAACTCCTTTACATAATTACATTGGGATAACAGTAATAGTACTGTTTTTTGAAACTGCCATGTATATAGAGTTGAATAAAGCAAATCAGTAATTTTTGGATATTCTATCTCTATCTTCCCCCTCTGAACTTGAAAATTATGATTGGAAAGAAGCATCTCCTTATAAAATTACTCCAGCTAATTTACAAACATAAAAGAGTTAAAACTGTGCAATCTAATATGAGAGTTCACAGTCACATGTCTGTAGAGCATAGGAAATTTGGCTAGTTCAAATTAAAATGTGATATAAATGTGAAATACACAACAGATTTCAAAGATTTAGTACAAAAAAAGGGAATGTAAAACATCTCAATGATTTTTAATATTGAATACATATTGAAATGATAATTATATATATGTATATATATATCTAACTATCAAAATTAATTTTATAAGTTCCTTTTAACTTTTTTGACATGGCCACAAGAATATTTGTAATTACATATGTCATTCACTTCCATGGACCACACCATTTCTGTTGGACGGCACCAAATTAGAATATCACCATTTTGGCATCCTCAGACTTAATGGATCTAGTCACAAAACTCAATAGCCTCTAACATAAAGACAGAGTGAAGTTCAGACATTACGTGTCCCCTGATGAAAAAACACACCACCACTTGTTGTCTTGCCAAAGAGATGCAACCAGAGTCTGGTCAAATCCCTAAATCCAGACACCTGTTTTCAGGAAATTCAGAGAACAGAGGAATATGTTGAACTGAACTATGACCTGGTGCTCACAGTCATAAGTACAACACTGAGGAGTATGAGGAACATTTCTACCTCTCAGCCCACTTTCCAGACAAGAGAAATTACTGTAGTTCTCAAAATACACAAGCAGTACAAGAAAGTAAAATAAAAACAGAAGAGAAAATGAATTACCAATAATACATTAAATATCAATGAACTAGGGATACCTGGGTGGCTCAGTAGGTTAAGCATCTGCTTTCGGCTCAGGTCATGATCCCAGGGTCCTGGGATGGAGTCTGCTTCCCCTGCTTGTGCCTCTCTCTCTCTCTCTGACAAAGCAACAAAATCTTGAAAAAAAAAATTTAAATATAAATGAACTAAACAGTTCAAATAAGAGAATAACATTGTCTTTTTAAAAAATACTCAATTAAATGAAGTTTACAAGAGACAGTCTTTTTTAAAGCTTTTTTTCAGATTGAGAAATACAGCTGAGCCTTGGACAACAGGCTTCCAACTGTGTGAGTCCACTTACACGTGGGTTTTTAAAATAAATACAGTACAGAACTGTAATTGTATTGTATCATATTATTTTAGTATCATTTCCTTTTCTCTACTTACTTTGTTGCAAGAATACAGTACAGAATACGTACAACACACAGGGTATGTGTTCGTCGACTGTTTATGTTACCAGTAAGGCTTCCAGTCCACAGTAGGCATTAGTGGTTAAGTTTTAGCACAGCCAAAGTTTTATGTGTGTTATCAACTGCATGGGGGTCAGTGCCCCTAACCCCTGGATTTTTCAAGGGTCAAGGGTAATTGACATTCATCAGTGTATAAATTTAAGGTGTATAAGCATGATGGCTTGATTTACATGTATTGCGAAATGGTTGCCAGAGTAGGTTTATCATCTCCACATAGATACAATAAAGAGAAAAGAAAAAAATTTCCTGTGCTCAAAAGTCTTCAAATCCATTCTCTTAAGTTTTCTACATATCATACAGCAGTGTTATACTCATCATACTGTACACTACATCTCTAGTACACTTAATTTATCTCATAACTGGAAGTTTGTACCTTTTAAACAGCTTCTTCCAATTTCCCCTTCCCCCACTTCACACTTCTGATAACTATTAATCTTATCTCTTTTTCTGTGAGTTTTTGTGTACGTGTGTGTTTTTAAATAGATGCCATGTTCAAGTGAGATCATACGGTGTTTGTCTTTCTCTGACTTATTTCACTTTAAAAGAGTGCCTTTCAAGTTCCATCCATTTTGTCACAAATGGTAGGATTTCCTTGTGTTTTTTTGGCTGAATAATATCCCATTGCATATATCCATATATATCTACGTAAGTACAGATGCCCTCCTTATTCATTCATCCATTGATGGACACTTAGGTTGTTCCCACGAGACAGTCTTCTAAGGACATAGTTAGAATGAAAAAAGATACACCCTACAAACCTTAACAAAAAGGAAATTGGCATGACTCTATTAATACAGTAGAGTGTAAAGCAAGACATACTACTAAAATATCAAAAGATGTATATACAAATTTTCAGAGCAGCTCTATTCATAACAGCCAAAAAAGGAAAACACAAACATCCATCAACAACGGAATACATTTTTTTTAAAGGATTTTTATTTATTTGTCAGAGAGAGGTCACAAGTAGGCAGAGAGGCAGGAGGGAGCAGGCTCCCTGCCGAGCAGAGAGCCCGATGCGGGCCTCGATCCCAGGACCCTGAGATCATGACCTGAGCCGAAGGCAGAGGCTTAACCCACTGAGCCACCCAGGCACCCCACAGAATACATTTGTTTTAATACGTGCTGTTCCCACGCCCTTTTCTATTCACTGCCATCCCCAACTGTAATCACTGTTATGACTTCTAATTGTATCGATTAGGTCTGTTTTTGAAATTAATATAAAGAGAACCATATAGCATGTGCTACCTTGTATCTGTCTTTCACTCTGCATCTTGTTTGGGACATTCTTCTGTGTTATTGTGTACAGTGGCAGTTTATTGTGATTTCTGTAAAGGATTTCATTATGTGAATACATCACACATTTATCCATTTGATAGTCAATAAGCATTTGAAGAGTTTGCAGTTTTAGAATATTATAAATAATGCATCTATGGAATATAATTGCATGTCCTTAGGTGCCCATGTCGATGCATTTCTGTTGAGCACGCCTTAAGAGTGGCATTCTTGTGTCATGGGGTATGAATGTGTAATCACCTTTAGTAAATAATTGCCAAACAGCTTTCTAAAAGTACCTGAAATATATCCTCCCACCAGCAGTGTATGAGGGTTCTGGTCACTCCATATCTACACCAACACCTTTGGTTTTAGCCAAAATGGCATTGTATTGTACTGTGGATTTAACTTGCATTTCTTGATGAAAAAGTCAAGCACCTTTTCATATGTTTACCCATCTGTGAATATCCTTTGAAGTGCCTTCAAAGTCTTTTCTCATTTTTCTACTGGGTTATCTGCCTTTTTTCCATGAATTTTAAGGAGTCTTTTTTCTTTGTTGGATATAGGTTTTGAGATTATTTTATCCCATTTTGTGCCTTACATTTTCTTTTTCTTAAAGGTATCATTTGATGAATGGTAGTACTTAACTTTAATATTGTCTTTTGTTCATTTTTTTTTAAATAGCTTTTCTTAACGCAGGATCTTTCTGGTCTTTCTTTTATCTGACTTGCCCATCTCACAAAATTTTTCAAATTAAATGTCGTAAGGGATATGGAAGTGCTTTCTAAATAGTTATGCTGTTATCATTGGTTGCTATAATTAACAACAAATATGCTTAATGAACTTTTGAGTCACATAGACCATAATTAACATCTCACCTCTGCTACTTATTATCTGAGTGAATTTAGGCAAGTGATTACTTCTCTAGTTCTCAGTTTCCTAATCAATGAAATGATAATAGTATCTAACTAATAGGGTTATTATGAAGATTAAATTAGGCAGTGAATGTAAAGTACTTTACACAGCAGCTGGCCAAGGCAGATAAAGGTCAATTATTATTTTCTTACAACTTCGATAGAACTTAGGTGAACAAGAGAAGATAAAGCCCAAAATTCTTAATTCCTAGTAACAGTAAATTTCTTTTCTTTTAAAGATTTTATTTATTTATCTGACAGAGAGAGAGAGCACAAGTAGATAGGCAGGCAGAGAGAGAGGGGGAAGCAGGCTCCCTGCCGAGCAGAGAGCCTGATGCGGGGCTCGATCCCAGGACCCTGAGACCATAACCTGAGCCGAAGGCAGAGGCTTTAACCCACTGAGCCACCCAAGCGCCCCACAGTAAGTTTCTTTAAGAAGACAAAAGCGGTGAATTATTATTGTACCAAGAATACAAACATTCATTTTTATTATTGATACTGATCACTTTTTCTCTTTGTATTTTCCATGATTTTCCACTTGAATGAAATCAAAATTATTCATCAAAACTCAAAATTAGGGGCACCTGGGTGGCTCAGTGGGTTAAAGCCTCTGCCTTCGGCTCAGGTCATGATCTCAGGGTCCTGGGATCAAGCCCCGCATCGGGCTCCCTGCTCAGCGGGGAGCCTGCTTCCTCCTCTCTCTCTCTGCCTCCCTCTCTGCCTACTTGTGATCTCTGTCTGTCAAATAAATAAATAAAATATTTAAAAAAACCTTAAAATTAAAAGTAGTGGAAATTTTTATTTTCAGATGTTATGAAATGGAATTTTTACACAAAACCATCTTAAATTCAGTTTCAACTTCAAAAAACACTCTGGTTCAACCCAGCTGGTTTATCTTCTCTACAAAGTTGACTTATTTAAATAAGTCCTTCCATCTTCCCTGCCGAGTCACTCTATAGAGCCTGCCTTTGAAATAGGACATACGTGAGCTTGATTTCCCTTCTTCCAGTCACGCTTCCGTTTCCTTATCTGCCAAAGAGCACGACAACACCTGTTGCTCGGATCCGTCATTTCGGCTCAGAGGCAGTGCACACAAAGAACAGAGGGTGGCCCCCCGGGTCGGCTCTCCTTCGGACAACCCACTCTTGGTTTCCGCTCGGGCCCTGACCTCAGTGTCTTGAGGTTGGTGCACACACTGGCTCCACACACAGCACGGCATCTGCTGAAGCGTCTCCCTCTCCTCCTGCCCCTCCCCTCACTTGCCCTCTCTCAAAATAAGTAAATAAACCTTTAAAACAAAACAAAACAAACCTAGTGTGGTACCCGGCAATAGTAAGCATACAGTGAGCAGTCACTGTTAGTCTGGTGGGCGCCAAACCCTGGATCTCTCAAACTTCAAAGCAGTCCCAAGTGCAGCGTTCTGATTATGGTTGGTTCCTACTCCACGGTTCCTGATTCTGAAAAACATTTTACATTAAATCAATTGTCAAACATAATGGTTAGCGTTAGGTTTGGGTTTGGGTATCAGTTTTGCCCTCTGTTAGCCATGTACCTTTCTTAACTTCATGTCTCAGTTTCCTACATGTAAAATGCTGATAATAATACTGACTTAAGAAATTACCTCAGTTAATATTTGTAAACAATTATTATAGTGTCTGCCATATAATAAGCTCTACAGAAATGTTTGACTAAAAATAAACAGTATGTATATCACTTGAAAATACCTTTTATTTATCAATTTGTTTCTTCTAAAGAAAAGATCAAAGCCTTTTAAGTATTTCTTTAAATTACCATTAACTCTAAAATAGTGTTATGTATCTCACTCATAAGTTAATTCATTTAGCAAACATTTATTTACTATTTGATATATTCTAGGCCCCTTGGTACCTCTCAAGGGAACTGTGACATGTAGACAAATATTTATAATATGATAATCGCTATGTGCCACAGACTAGATTAAGCCATGACATTAAGCTCTTTAGAAATTTCATTTTTAATTTTCACTTCTAGATGGTGCTAGGGCTAACTTAACTTACAAGAAGAGTTTAACAACTACAAAAGAAAACCAGTATATCTGTATTGGCCCTGAGACTATAAAAGTAACTGAAGAAATAGTTGAAAATGTTTTGTTCCTCTTTGTAGGTTATAACAAGCTGCAAGGGACCCCTCTGTGATGGACAGAAGATAGATGTACAGAAATACTTCCCTCTTGAAAGATGTCCGTACAATCTGAAACAATTAATCTTGCCGGAGTCCGTCAGCTCTAATGGTGCTACCTGGCATGGGCCATTCATCAAAAGCCACTAATCCATCACGCAGGACCAGACATACTACTTGGCAGGTCTGCCACTCCTGCCACGTGCGTAGATGCCTGGGAATCTGTGTAGGGCAGAGCAAACCCTGAGAAGTTATTTATGTTTGTCTTAAAAGAGCAAATCTGAAGCTATTCATATGCCATGCTATTGATTCTAATGAAGATGTCAACAAAAACTACCTCCTCTCTCCACATAAAGCTCATCTGTTTTGACAAATAAAAGTCTGACAATGTGTCCTCCTCTCAAACTCAAAAGTCTAGGCATGACAGATCATTCTTGTCAGCATACGCACATTTTCTAATATCTCTCATTAAAAAAAAATAAAATCCACATTAGAGCTGACATCCCCTATAGCTACCATCCCATTTCTCTGACCCCCATTTTTAAAAATGTTTCATTTCCCACTTCCTCTTCAATATTCTCTAGGCAGACTTTCATTACTCCATTGAAATCACTTATGTCAGTGTCACCAACAACATACTTCTTGCCTTGCTCAATAACTAAACTTTGGTTCTCCTTCCTTTCTCCAATGTTTTCTTCATTGAGCTTCTAAAAACCACTGGTTTTCCTCCAACTCCATTAAACACTCCTTTCAAATCTCCCTTGCCAGTTCTTTTTTTTAACTTGTAGACTTTGATGTGCTCTAGAATGTGCTCTAGAACTCTGTCCTCAGTCTCTTTTCTCTCTGCACCTCCTCCCTAGGTGATCTTATCCCGTCCAATGGCTTCAAATACCATTAACATGCAACAGATCCCACAATTCGATAACTCCATCCTGTACCTCTCCCAAATTCCGTATTTTTATATTCACTGTTTGATGATTCCACTCGAGTGCCTAGGAAGTATCCAAGCTGAAAAAACCTGAACTATTGGTTGCCCACCAAAACATGATTATCTCTTAGCCTTTCCCATCTCAGTAAACGTGATGCCCGCTGCCACTCACATCCAGACCTTGCAATCTATTTACCCCCTCTTATCCTCACTGCAGTCCCTATACAATCAACCAAAAGTGTCGTTGACTTTAACTTCAAAAAGTACATCCTGGGGCGCCTGGGTGGCTCAGTGGGTTAAAGCCTCTGCCTTCGGCTCAGGTCATGATCCCAGGGTCCTGGGATCGAGCCCCGCGTCGGGCTCTCTGCTCTGTGGAGAGCCTGCTTTCTCCTCTCTCTCTCTGCCTGCCTCTCTGCCTACTTGTGATTTCTGTCTGTCAAATAAATAAATAAATAAAATCTTTAAAAAAAAAAAAAAAAAAAAAAAGTACATCCTAAGCCTGACTACTTCTTACCACATCCATTGTGACAACCTTCATCCCGGTATCCTGTTTCGCTCTGACAACCTCCAGAGCCCCCTGACTGGTGTCCTGGCCCCCTGACTGACTGGTGTCCTGGCTCCCTGACTGGTGTCCTGGCCTCCTGACTGGTGTCCTGGCCCCCTGACTGGTGTCCTGGCCCCCTGACTGACTGGTGTCCTGGCATCCTCTCTCTCCTGCTCTTCTTCAACTTATTCTTCATTCATGTCTACTTTTAAAAAGTGTATGTTCCTTGCTTTAATGGTTCCCTACTGTGCTAGAATCAATTCTAAATCCTTCACCATGGCCTTCAAGGCCTTGTGTGACCTGATCGGTCTGTCACTTTAACATCATCTCTTTCCATTTTCCCACTCCTTTTCAGCCTCACTGGTCTCCTTCCTGATTCTCAAACGTTTTTCTGCCCTAGAACATTATGGGCTTTTTTTGCCTTTTCCTTAGACACATTGTTCTCATAGCAGCAATGTGAATCTTACCTCACTTTATTTAATTATCTGATCAAATTTCACTTTTTAGAAGATCTGAACCACTTTCCTTACTTCCGTCATTCTCTATGCCATTATCAGGCTCTATTTTTCTTTATAGCTTTTACCTACAATTTACATTACATTTCTATATGTATTTATTATCTATCTCCCTAATAAAATGTATGTTCCGTGAAGATAAGTATTTAATCTCTTCAACTCACTTTTATTTCCCCAGTTCTAAAACAGTGCCCAGTGCATTTTAGGTGCTCAATAAAAAATACTGAATGAGTAGATTTTTGAAATTAAAGCATTGGAATAAGTAATCTGGTAATAAGTTGTCTTCTTTCAGATCCTTTGGTTCCAAGTCATTCAGCCTTGCCTCTTATCAGAACAACTACCGGGCTTTAATTTCTTATAAAGTGATGTTTGGGAGAATGTTGGTAAATGAGGGAGGACCTGGAGGCGAATGGACTGTGAGGCCACTCCAGGGAAAGCTGGGGTGCGAGATGGGGGGAGGGGGAATAAGGGGCTTCCAAGTGAACAATCAAATGTTTATGACACAGAACTAGTAAGGATCTCCCTTATATATAGCTTTCTAAACCAGATAAACACACCATTCTCCCCGGGACCAATGACAATGGACTGTCAAAGTATCTGTGGGTAGTCGCCGTGATCAAACCAACTCCTCCAGCCCCGAGCTTTCTCAGCACCCGTTGTTGATGTTGCTTTCTAAACCACAGCCACCTCTGAACTTCTCGTTTTATAACCAGAGCCCCAAGGCTTCCTTCTGCAGCATCATAATTGCTGTCTGAATGCCCCCCGGCTCCTCAGACCCTGACTTGACCTATGATTCTAGACCCCTGGAGCCTATGACCTCGTGGGAGTCTTCTCCGCTTCAAGAAACCAAAACTGGGTCCTAGTCACTAAAGTAGCCCTCACCAGCCATGACTGTTTTGAGAGAGAGAAATTCTGACAGATTGGGGAGGGTGGGAAACAAATTTCTAGGTCAAAGAAATTTGAATTCTAAGTGAAACTCTATAATGAGTTTATAAACCCATGATTAGTAGATTTAGTCACATTCGGGGTCTTTTTGCATTCTTTACACAGTATACTAATTAATTAAATGAAATAATGCATGTGAAGTGTTTAGTTCACTATTTAGCACATGCTGTGATGATTAGTACACTTTAGTAAACTGCCTTGGGAACAGAAGTAAGCAGGTTCAATGGATGAATTTAATCACATTTTTTGAAGTGTGTTAAGTCTGTTTTAAAGATCTAATAGCTACTTACTTTTCGTAAATGCATTATTCTCTCTTTATTTCCTGAAGATATCACTAGATTTTTCTTTTTAAGTGTTTTTTTTTTTAGCTTAAATGCTTCGTTATATTATTTCGTGAAGATCTAGTTGATTTTAGTAAATGATTCATGAACCGAGCGGCATCCAGTTGAGCCGGCAGAGGGAAGATCTAGAGTTGTGCAGAATGCGAGGTTTTTCATTTGCTCATTATTTAGTATTTATTAAATATTTTATCTTTTGTTATTCTTTCAAGTTTTTTATTTAAATTCTAGTTAGTTAACACATAGAGCAATACTGGAGTGGAATTTAGTGATTCATCCGTTGCATGTAACACCCAGTGCGCACTCCCTCACGTGCCTCCTTGATGCCCATTTAGCCCCTGCCTCCTCCATCCCCACCCACAGTTTGTTTTCTGCAGCCAAGAGTCTCTTATGGTTTGCCTCCCCCTCCTTTCCCCTCCTTTTCCCCTTCCCTGATGTTCATCTGTTTTGTATACTTAATCAATAGGATCCTGGCAGCTGCTACTGTCACTTTTCACTGAATACCATTCTCTTAATCATTCCCACAGTGAGGAGGCCTGGACTTAGGCACACCTGTAAGCTCCTGTCAGGGGAAAAAGCACAGCAAATTTACCTCATCTGGTGTCCAAGCCAACCGGATCACACTGTGAGATGCTTGACCTGGATTTCCCCAGCAGATGCCCAAATAGTCAGGTAACAACCCAGAAGTACAATGACATTAGTGTCCATGGCAAGAATTTTGACCAAGAGGGATACAGGAACGAGTAGGAATGACAAATAAACCTATTCCTTTCCTTCTCCTAATGATTATCCTAAGGCACAGGAATTCCACACAACATCTCAGGAGACATTCCCTGCTGCCGGCCATGTTTTTTGTGAATCTGTAATTGAATAGTTAACAAATGACTTTTTATTGGCTCTCCTTTCTCCCCATCTCATTTCCCATTTTCCTCCACTCTAATTACCTGGGGTTGTACTCCCAGTAAAGTATTAGCACATCAGCTGTGTCTCAAGCTCTGTTTTCTAGATAAAGTGGACTAATACGCATCATAATACTGTAAGGGATTTTTTAAAGGGAAACCATGATGAGTCTTTTGTAATGTTCTTAATGTGTCTTTTCCCTTTTCTCCATTTGTTGCGTTGAAGTTCCATAAACTAATTTTACTCAATGCATGGTCATCAGAGTTACTTCGAATCTCATTTCATAACTTAATAATTTTTAAATTATAGCATACCTTTCCATCAGAGGTTTAGTGGGCTATAAGAAGAGGAGGAATTCAGAAAATCTCAATTAAATAACATGGATTATCATTTTTTTTTTTTACTCAGAAAACTGAGTTTAACAGCCAAAATAATGGCTTTTATGGCTTGAACAAACAACTGCTCTTCATCCGTATTCCCGGGGGCTTTACCCACTGGTATTTATTGGATAGCTAAAGACAATGCTGAAATTGTGCTTCTTTTGGCCAACAAATGGAAAGCCCAGATGCCAAGGTGAACAAAGATTTGTTCTTTGGTAGCAGCTATAGCAGCTGTCTCTTTGGCATATTCCTTAGAAAGCTCCGAAGTTGCCTGGGATACAGACTTCGTGAAGTGGGATTCTGTAGAGTCTTCAAAGATTTTTTTTTTTTTTTGGAAGGATAAAGCCCATATAGACATTAAATCGACAATACAGCTTCTATCCAATATATATATGATAAACTGATTTGCTTATCTGTGGAAACATGGCATATAATAAATAATCTAAATTACAGCACTAAATGGACTGCACATATTTTGTTATGATGAGGAAAATGGGACTTACAGATGAAGTTTAGAAGTAAAGATTTGAGGATCACCCTTGAACCAGTTTTTATGCAATTTTAGAGTTTCTGTTTTCACTATTCTTTAGTGATTGTAAATCTTGCTTCAGTAATTACTAGTAGTTTAACAAGCAAATAGAAATCAAAGTAACACAATCCTAGCTAAAATATATTGTCAAACACTGTCAAAATGAAGAGGATTGTCTATTTAAGTGATCGGTGATAATGTTTTAGTCTTTGAATCCTAAACTCAGAATGGGTGAATTATAAATTATATATATATAAATATACACATATTTTTATATATAATTGATATAGTATATGATATGTCATATATGGTATATATGTGTGTGTGTGTGTGTGTGTGTAGTGTATGATATATAGTATATAAAGTATACTGCAATACAGCTGTCTTTTAGAAAAGAAAGAAATTACAGGTGATTGTCAAGAAAAGAGCATCCTCTGAAGCCCTAAAGTTCCTCATCTGTTCCCTAACCACCTAAAACTGACTGTCTCTAGAAATCTAACTACATTTGCAGAGCTGGAGGAGCATCTGGATGTGCCTGTGTCAGTCTACTTACTGCTTACCTTACCATCTTATAACTTGGAAGTAATCACTAGAACCATCATGCCATTAACCTCCATTGCTGATCCCTCTGGTATCTGGTACATTTTATCTATAAGTAAAAGGCACCTTTATATTACCCTGTTTAGGCACCTAAGTCTCATCATTTTAGATGGAATATACTAACAGCCATTCCTTTCATAAAGAATGTTGCATGTACCCTAAGAAAATGGAAATACTGAGGCAGGCAGATTGATGGTATTTTATATTGAAGAAACAGACCTTTGAATGTTTGCCAGGCTTTGAGGAAGGGTCAGCCAGAGCCCCCCAAAGGAGGCAGTTTGCCCATCTTCCTGTCAATAACACTTAGCACGCTGAGCTGTTTTATCAGACAGATGGTGGACCATCAACCGTTATGACCAATACAGTGCTGCCACTCATGCAGAAGGGTCCCATGACTGTTAAGCTCCTCTACTCCATCAGACACGGCTCTGTTTGTGTGGCCCTTTACAACTCTGCTTCCTAGATTCTATGTTCCCAGTGGCAGGAAGGGAACATCGTCAGGGAACTTCAGTAGGGTTTTCAATACTTTCATTCAGCTTTAACAAAAGAATTCTGACTTACCAAATGCTTGCTAGGGTTACTGGCAGCAATGACACAATTAAAATTTCCATTGAATCATAAAATGTTCTTCAAATTTAAATATTTAAAATATGGATTACCCTTCAAATTGATGCATAATTTCTTCAGAATTTAAAAATCAGTTTTAAAATGAAATTTAGATTGTCTGACCCTGAGGGAAGAAAAAGGCATTTTGCCAATGATTAAAACTGGTAGAGAGTCTTTTGTTTGCTTGCTTATTTATTATTTTTTTAAGATTTCAATTTTTTTCAGTAATTTACACCTAATGCAGGGCTCAAATTTACAACCCCAAGAGTCACACACTCCACCAACTGAGCCAGCAAGGCGTACCCTTGTTCTTTTTTTTTTTCTTTTTTTGAGAGCCTTTTAAAGTTGGGTGGAGATTTATGATTATCTTTTCTTTAAAGATTTGTGTATTTACTTTAGAGAGGAGGGGAGGGGCAAAGAGAGAGGGAGAATCTTAAGCAGACTCTGCACTGAGTGAGGAGCCTGATGACCCCACTTGATCTCTCAACCCTGACATCACAATCTAAGCCAAAACCAAGAGTCATGTGCTTAACCGACTGTGCCACCCAGGTGCCCCTGATGTTTATCTTAAGTATATTTACATTCAAAGACTATCGTCCCCAAAATACATACTTCTCAATTTTCATGACACTTAAAAACCCAAGGACATGTGAAATGGTGATCAGTAGAACGCAGTATTTGTATCCGGACTTCTTTGTAGCCTGAGGAACAAACAGGAGCTTAGTAAGAAAGTGTTAAAATACCTGTAAGAATTTTGTCAATGCTTTCCCTTTGCAGTGAATAGAACAAATACAAAATGTTAACCAAGGAAAGATCCATTTTTGTAAGATTTGTATAGTTATGACAAATACATTGTGAAATTTGGGGCACCTAGGTGGCTCAGTTGGGTAAGCATCTGCCTTTGGCTCAGGTCATGATCCCAGGGACCTGTGACTGGGTCCTGCATCGGGCTCCCTGATCAGCAGGAAGCATGCTTCTCTCTCTGCCTGCCACTCCCCTGCTTGTGTTCTCTCTCCCTCTGACAAATAAATAAATAAATCTTAAGAAAATATGTTGTGAAGTTACTCTTTAAAAATTATTTTAAAACAAGAATAAAACTAAGGATACTAGAAGTATCCCCTTTGCGTAACTGTTAGCATTTCCAGAAACAGAAAAACTTTAAATGGTTAGAAGTGTTGAATAAGGACCAACCTGGAGACTTCTTACTTGAGACAAGCACCTCATAACATCAGTCCTATTCCTGAATGATGGGACTCTGATCCATGTATCTGACCCAGTTACATATTTGTTTCTTTACATTCAGATAAATGATGAATATAGGAGTATACCTAATTGTTAGCCTAGAATTGTTTGCCCCAAATAGTCAAAAACCATCCTGTCACCACCAACAACAAAAGGGAACTCTTCACCCTTTATTAGGTTCACATTTAAAAGAGGAAAACACCATTCTTTGTCAACCTAGTATAGCATGTTCAAAAGCAATAACAAAATAGTGGACAGGTAAGTATCCTATGTGGAGTCACCGAGGGAGCCATTGGGCCAATTCCTTTAGATAATTGGTTTGATACGGGTACTTGCTTACATAGACTGGCTTCAGAATTTTTTTTTCCTTTTCAAGCTGAAGCTGTTTTCATTCACACTTGGGGTCCTCCATCTGTCGACAAAGCATGTTAGCTCACCACCTCACTGGCTCTGAGGTGCTAGTTTTCCATCTGGTAAAGCCCTAAAGAGAACCCCAGAGTCAGAGAAGCGTGAATCCTATGGGTGCTCTCAACTCCAAGGCTTATGTCCCCAAAGAGATGGGGTCTCTTTGAGAACTGGCAAATGTTTAGAAGCGATACATTCTGAATACATTCATTTCTTCTCCTGTTTCAGAAAAGATACCTAGTAGTTCAGGCAAAATGCTGAATTCGGCTGCTTGTGTGAAGTGTCACCCTTGCTGCCCTCCCACTTCTCCTTTCCTTGTTCCTTTCTCCTTCATGTAACCATGAACATTTCACTATGCACTAATGTAATGTAATGTAAATATTGACATACGGTGTCACAGTGCTATGTGATAAACTTAACCTAGAATATAGAGAAAAAAGAAATATAATGGTTGCGGGAAAAGGATGACTGAAAGTTATCTTTCAAAAATATATGCTATAAGACCCTATACTTTTTCACTAGAGGTGGGTCATAAACTGAACAGTGAGTACCTTAGTCGCTTGCTCAGAGAGAAAAAGATGATTAATGGTATTCAAAAAACCTACTCAACTGATTTGAAAAAAATTAGACATTCCTGACACTGAGATTTGAAAGAAATTTTTTCTCATGGACTCTCATTAAAAAGATACTGTCTGATATAGAGAGTAAATCCTTAATGATATCCATCCAGTAACTGCAACAAATTCCATGGGGCTACTTCTAATAATGACCTTCAGTAAACTAATAGCAAAGCTTTGAGATACAGTTCAACAAAAGCAAAACACTGTGAACTAAATTCACAGTTTTCTATTGTCTGTATTAACCCCAAAATAAAAGTGTCAGTGAGCTCGAATTTATACTGCCTGGAAGGTATCTGGACGGTAGCTCTTTTTCTTGGCCAATTAAATATAGACCCATATGCCTTGATAACCATCCATCCTGGGAGTAATCAGGGTTGACACCATTTTAGGAAATATGATGACCAACAGGACATGTGCTTACACAGAAAGCTACCGAATTTCTCCGGAGTGAGCCACGGGGCAAGGAAATAGCCTTTTAGAGGATCAAAACTTTCCTAAAATAATTAAAATTCTGGGTCTAATCCAGATATATACAGATATCTATGTAGATAGATATTCCAGATACACACACACACACACACACACACACACACACACACACACAAATTTGTAATGAAAGCCCCAACTTTCTAAAGCAAAAGATAAACCTGAAAATCATTTTATCCTGGAAAGACTTTAAAGAACCATCACTCAACACAGACAGTAATTTATTCGTTTTGCAATCTTATCTTTTCTGGAAAAGTTTTCCCGAAACAGACTAGCTCATGTTGACACGGAAGTTCTTGGTTCTCACTATCTTCTCGGCTCTGTGTTTGTGTTCTTCTTTGCTGGCTTTACCCTCAGGTGAACTTCCTCATTCTAGTGACAAGAAGCCCACCAGTAACCCCGGAATATATTATCCCAATGAAAAGAGTATACATCTCCCTTCAGAGTAATAGCAAAAGTCCTGGTCTTAAATCTCACTGGTCTAGCTTAAATCCAATGCCCATCATGAGGCTATCACAATAGTCAGATGGATAAAATATACTTATTAGCTAGTTCCAGTTCATATGCCTAGACTTGAAATAGAAAGAAAGGGAAAAGGTAGTTTCATCTGAATGTCATATACATATACCAGGAGTCAGCAAACTATGGCCCACAAGCCAGCTACCTGGTTTTGTGAATAAAGTTTTATTGGAATATAGTCACCGCCTGCTTGTTCATGTCTGCTTTCATGCTGCAATGGCAGAGTGGGGTAATTACAACGAGACCATAGAGTCTGCAAACCCTAACCATTTACCACTGGACCCTTTAAGAAGTAGTTTGCTGACTCTTCATGTGGACCAGGAAATGGAAAGGAGTAGCTCTCAAAAGAAAAACAAGGACTATATCTATTCCAGTTTACATCTGCTGGCCAGGCAAAATCAATCCTGCACCACCAGGATAAACTGGTTACAAAATATCCCCATGTAAATTAGTTAGTTGAATTAATCAGATAGAATTTAGAAGGCATGTTTAAAAATAATATTTAATTATTTTAAATTATCTTCTAAAATCACCTTAATTGAAGACACTGCCACCATTCTATATATATATATGGAAGGATGCTTAACTTTCTTTTTCTCAAGGTAGGCTATAGAGAAAGAGAAACACTTGAATCCAATTCATCCAAGGTGATATTAAAGCATACAAGTTAAAAACAAACAAACAAACCAAACAAGGAAAGAAGCTTCTTGGCTGATAATGGCTAAGAGCAGGTAATGATGGCTTAGAGATGAGGCACACACTGTTCTAGTTACTTTATATATTCTCATCTCATTTAATCCTCACCATCAACTTGTGTGGGGTAGGTATTATTACCACCATTTTACAGATGAAGCTCAAAGAGGACAAGGAGCTTGCTCTGGCCATAAAAGTTACAGCCGTAGAACTCGTCCCTGAACCCATGCTCCCTCTCAGGGGCACAGGTGTCTGTCTCCCCTGGGAAAATAAAAACTAACTCATGGCGAAGTGAACAGAAAGTAAACCAGTCCAGAGCTGCTATTCTGTGGCTGTGCTCTGCTACCGATCCGTGGCAGTTCTCAAGCGTCCAAGAAATCCTGGGGATGTCAGACGTCACACAAGAATCTCTGTAACAGATGTTATCCTCAAGAACAGATTCTCATTTCATAGACTATACCAGAAGGATTCGGGTGTTTCTGTGCGTCATGGGGTTCATGGTTCATCAGTACGCCGACCAGTGATAGAGGCCTCCCCTGAGGGGCTGGAGGACTGGATTGTTTTCCTGACTCTGCCAGGTACTTGTGACACAAAAGTGAAATTCAGCCATTTCTGATATGTGATGAAACGTCATGAGCTTCCCGAGAATGATGTAAACATTTACACAGGAAAGAAAGCCCTTGGAGAGAGCACTAGGTGTGTCATCGCAAGTCGACCCAAGGAGAGTCGTGGGACACTGAGTAGCTACTTTGGAGCTAAAGGGACACTTTCAGATGTGTGATCCCTAAAAAATACTTTTTATTATGAAAATTTTCAAATGTATACAAAAGTAGAGAATCCGTGTTTATGTCATGTACCCTATCCTAGCTTAAATAATTATCAACACTTGTCTCATCTTTTTTCATCTAGCCGTAACATACCCGACCCCCACGGGTTCATGTTAAACTTCAGTCGTCATATCACCTCATCCGTAAGTTCTTCAAAATGCATTTCTAAACAATAATTCTATGAAAAAACAATCACAACAGCATTCACATATCTGAAAAAATAAGTGATAAATTCTTAATGTCACTAAATAACCACTTATTGTTCAAATATCCCTGGTTGTGTCATATATATGTATTTCATACATCTACACATGTGATTTGTCCTAGAAAATATTTCATATTCAGGATCTTACTGAATGCATCTCCACAGTGTTACTTAACACATTCTTTTTTGCCTTGCATTTCCTATAAACTGGTAATGGATCTAAAAGCTTGATTAGATTTAGGTTTAATTATTTTTTGGCAATAATAAATTATAAAAATCATGTGTTTCACCTCCCTACTGCATCTCATTAGGAGGCACATTATCTGGTTGTCTCTCTTTTCATAATGATAAAAGATTGATTAATTGGTTCTGATGTTATCAACCTGACTCATCCACTAAAAAGTGTGGGATCACTTTTATGGATGCACATAAACTTCCAAGAAACAAGCTGACACAGTTTCACAAAGGAACAAACTTTTTGGAAAAGACAACTTCCCTACTAACTGTGGTTTATAGTCTTCAGACTTGGGATTTAGTCACAAATATTCTTAAACTGTTGGGGGGGGTGCTTAAAGTCCCATATTGTGAGTAGGGAAGACAACTTCTCTGGAATACCCTATTTAGAATTTTGCAAAAAATGAAATTCAGTGCTAGTACCTTCTCCATTAGCAAGTCATTCTATGTCCCCAATATTTTCCCCCATTAGTTCACCAAAAGAACATTGCTAATTTTATTTACTTATAAAACTAGTACTACGCCAGACCAACAGGCTTTTTTTTAAGAGTGATAGACCATATGCAATAATTAGTTTCCATTGCAAAATTATCCAAGGAACCAGTTATGCTAGTGGCCTCAACTGCTTTCTACAGAGTTAGTCTGTTGAAATCATTTCTGGAACACTTAACTATACATTGTGCATTGTGCGAGGCTATGATAAAACAGGCATAATCCTATCCTCACAAAGTGTTTCAGGGAATATACATATTAATAAGAAATTAAATAAAGAATTAGAATGTGCAAAGTATTGCTAAGAAAGTAGAGAATGCTGTACACCATGGGAATCTCTGCTACAATTTGTGTGTCAGGGAAGATTTTGGGGGGGGGGATCTAATTCCTGAAGGAAGAGTAGAACTGTAGATCTGGTGCTATTAAATAATTTTTCCAACTCCAAGTGAGTCCCAAAGTTCTTGAGTGATTTCTCTTATTAAAATTATCAGATATCCATGTCCCTAATGTTCAAACCTGGTAGAAATTATATATATCACATAAGAAACCCTAAAACCCTCTAAGTTTTTTTTTTTTCTCCACATAAAATTTATTATAAATAATGCTAATGTCAGGGCATCAGTCCCTGTCATGAACTCCAAAATGACATTCTGGTCTCTCTGACAGCTTCTTCTCAAAAAAAGCCAACCTCATTTTTAACAATCATTTGTAAGCAATTAGTACAGTACTTATGCACTATAGATAGCAAAGATCAGGAGAAAGCTGTAGACCTAAACTGGAACACTTTTCTATACAATCTCTTGAAAAATCTTTAAGATATAATAGAAAATACAGGCTAGATACCAGTAAATGTAGATAGAATCTTGATTTGTTTCACAGACTTTCATTTTACAAAATGATGTAATGGTTAAGAGCCAGCAAAAGGAACTAACTTCAATTTCAGCTCTACTAATTACAAGCTCTATAATGTTGAGGCAGTTGCATGTATCTATCTATGCCCTAATTCTTGTGACAAAGCATAATAGCTTCTCCAAAGAGTTCTAGTGAGGCTTAAATGAGATGATGTGTCCCAAAACTCAGGATCATGGCAGGAACATGGAAAGAAAGTATTAATATTAAATATTAGCTAAATATTAGCTATTTTTATTACTAATAAATGTGCACTGATAGATTTTTTTAAGCCCTGAAGGCCAGGTCTAATGATGAGTGAAGGCAGAGTTCAATTTTTGGTGTAATACTGAGTAGCACTTTTATTAGTTCATTGAAAAATTCTAACCCTTGTGTGTATTTATGATAACACTGGGCAGGTAACCAATTTGAGCTTCATTTCCTCATTTAACAGATAATTTAGTATCTACTTTAAAGGATACATGGATCTAATAGTTCAAAAATCAACCCACACATATATACTAAATTGATTTTTTTAGTATAGAGTAAAGAGTAAAGATAATTCAAGGAGAGAGTCTTGTAAACAAATGGAGATGGAACAATGGTGTTTCTATAGTGCATCAATCCATTTTCCACATTATACACAGGAGAAGCTCATTGTGATCCTAAGTATGGCAAATACCATCCATATAAGTACAATCCATATAAAAAATACTGATATATTGGATTTTGTAAAAAATAAAATATCTGCTCTGTGAAAGACACTGTTAATAGAAAGAAAAGACAACCCAAAGACTATGCAAATCATATACTGAAAAAATACTTGTATTCAGATGATATAAAGAAGTCTCAAAACTTACTAAGAAAATTACCACCCAAAACAAAATATGGGTAGATGATTTAAGAAGAAAGTTCACTGAAAATTGTATAAACATGGCAATTAAGCACATGATAAGCACATAAAAAGATGTTCAAAATCATTAGCCATTAGGGAAATGCAAATTGAAACCACAATGAGACAGTATTCCACATGCATTAGCAGGTCTGAACTCTGAACAAGAATGCGTGCTGATAAGGACATAAAGTAACTTGGACTCTCAGACCTTGTTGGTGAGCCTGGAGAATGGTGCAGCCACTTTGGAAAACAGTTTGGTAGTTTCTTATTTGGTTAATCAAACATATACTTACCATGTAATGCAGTAATCCCATTCCTATTTACCCCAGAGAAATGGAAACTTATGTTCCCACAAAAACTTATACATGAGTACTTATAGCAACTTCATTCATAATTGCTCAAAACCTGAACACAACCCCAATACCCTCTGAATGGTGAGTGGGTAAAACAACTTTGGTACATCTATACAATGAAGTACTATTCAGCAATAAAATGGAATGAACTACTGATACACACAATAACATGAATAAATTTCAGTGTATTTTAAGTGCAAGAATCCAGACTCAAAAGTTTACATATTATAGCACTCAATATATAATCCATTCTGGTAGAGGCAAAATGATAGGGACAGGGATTGGGGATGGGGAAAGGAATAACTGTAAGTGGCTGAAAAAATTTTGTTAAAATCTGATTGTGATGGTGGCCACCTGACCGTACAAGCTCCGTGACAGCTACAATAGCCAAATAATGAAAAGTCCATTGACTGGTGAGCGAATAAAGAAGATGTGGTACATTAAAAAAATGAAATATTACTCAACCATAAAAAGAATGAAATCTTGCAGGGCACCTGGGTGGCTCAGTCATTAAGCATCTGCCTTTGGCCCAGGTCATGATCCCAGGGTCCTGGGATCGAGCCCCACATCAGTCTTCCTACTCAGCAGGAAGCCTGCTTCTCCCACTCCCCCTATTTGTGCTCCCTTATGTCTCTGTGTCAAATAAATAAATAAAATCTTTAAAAAAAAATGAAATCTTGTCATTTGCAATTATGTGGATGGAGCTAGAGTGTATGATGCTGAGTGAAATAAATCAGTCAGAGAAAGACAATACTGTATGATTTCCCTCATATGTGGAATTTAAGAAACAAACTGATAAACACAGGGGGGAAAAAGAGAGGCAAGCCAAGAAACAGACTCTTAACTATAGAGAAAAATCACTGGTTCCCGGAAAAGAGGTGGGTGGGAGGGTAGGTTAAATAGGTGATGGGGATGGAGGAGGGTACTTACGATGAGCACCAAGCATTATATGCAAGTGTTGAATCACTAAATTGTACACCTGAGACTGTACAATCATGTCAAAATGAATAGAACTTACACCAGAAGAGTAAATTTATATATATATATCTCATAGTAAAATAAAATAATTAAAATAATCAAAATCATTTAAAATAATTAAATAATCAAAATTATTTAAATAATTAAATAATTTTTAAAAAATCTTTAGTGGTGGGAGTTGTATGGTGGCTATGGTAGTAGTACTAGTATTAGTATTGGAAAATCCTGTCAAAAATTACTAATATTTCCCCAAAATATGTTATTTTAGGAAATTAATACAATCCTCAGGCCAGAAAACAAACAACAGTCAATTTTATAGGTTTGTATAAAGATTAAATGAGAAGATACATGCGTACCTCATCACACTGCTCTCTTCAATAGGCAGTAGACAATGGACTCCCAGTAAATGAAAGTTATTATTCTTATTGTCATTGCTAAGAGATATTTTATCTCATGCTTAGAGTCTTTCGTTGACTTTACAATAAGATCCCAAAGGGGAAAGATGGCTAGTGTAGATACAATGAAGTTCCCGAAACACTGAGGGAGTTCAAACTATGGACTAAAATAAACTGGCAGAAATTTACTTAAAACAAATAGAAGTATCTACATATTTTCATAAATCAATTGATCAAATGCTTAGTAGAAGCAACTTAACCAGCAGTTAATATAAGACAGAAGATGGAGTTTTTGCTGACAACCAGCTCAAAGTGACTTAGTGGTGTAACGTTGTTGTCAAAGGAAAATACAGGCTGCGTTATTTGAAACATAGTAACCTATTCAAGGGAAAGACAGTCCATGGCATTCCACTCTCACCTGAAAAATGGTTTCCACCTCGGGATACACACTTTAGGAGGGGCACTGACAAGTTGGACTTGTCACCTGTATGAGTGTAACCAAAGAGAAACCTTGTTATAAAAGAATTGAGGGAACTGGTGATGCTCTTTCTGCATAATCAATGAGTCTATGTCCAGTCCTACCCATGGCACAGTATCTGTCTCACTTCAGTAAAATTCCACACCCAACTTGTTAATTTGGTCTCAGATTGTTTCTTAAGAGATCCACTCACACTCTCAAACTAATTTATGTCAAATACCAGAGCAATTCTGAAATTGACTTCTGTGTGCTTGTTCTTGTTCAATTCTTCCTATCAACATCAAAACATTCTCAAATCTCTTCTATTGAAAATATGGAAATAGCCCCTCTCCACCTGTATTTTTTCTCTCATTAAAAGATTGCTTATATTTTCTTCCCATTCTATCCTAAGTGTAATCCTTATCACTTCATTGAAACAATGCTTTCAGGGTGCCTAGGTGGCTCAGTCATTTAAGTGTCCAGTTCTTGATTTCTGCTCAGGTTGTGTTCTCAGGGTCATAAGATCAACCTCTGCATCAGGCTCCACACTCAGTGTGGAGCCTGCTTAAGACTCTCTCTCTCTCTCTCCCTCCCCTGTTCTAAGAAAGAAAGGACGAAAGAAAGAAAGAAAGAAGTAGGAAGGGAAGGGAAAAAGAAAGGGAAAGGAAAATGAAAAAAAGAAACAGTGCTGTCCGCAGTCACCAGTGACATGCAGGTCGCCATCTATAGCTGATAATACTCAGGCCTTTTCAAATGAGTTCTAGCCAATACCCAACATCTCATTTTCCACACAACATTCTCTACCTTTGGTGTCTGTGATATTCACTCTCTTCATAAGCCTCTTGTCCTTCTCTGTCTCCTTTGGCTGATGGTTGGCTCCCAAAATCCAATCTCTATTTCTCCAGTAGATTTCATATTTAAGCTGGGCACACAGCCACTGAAACCTCCATTACAGCTAGTCTGGGCCTAGGTCAAGCAAAAGAGATATGTGCAACTTTCATGTCACTTTTTGTTTATTTATTTATTTATTTATTTATTTGACAGACAGAGATCACAAGTAGGCAGAGAGATAGGCAGAGAGAGAGGGGGAAGCAGGCTCCCTGCTGAGCAGAGAGCCCGATGCGGGGCTCGATCCCAGGACCCTGACATCATGACCTGAGCCGAAGGCAGAGGCTTTAACCCACCGAGCCACCCAGGCGCCCCTCATGTCACTTTCTTAAAAGGAAACTCTGACCTCTACTCCCATTCTTTCTCCTGTGAATGAAAAACTGATGAAGAGCTGAGATAGCCCCTGAAGGAGCAATGGGGCTACAGTACAGACCCTGGGTCCATGACTGATGCACAGAGCAGAGCTGCTTATTCATCCTGATTACCTGTTTTCCCAGACAATTTGTACAAAGAAATTCACTTCATCTTGTTTCGACCATCATATTTTTTGGTCACTTTTTACAGTGAGTTTATCCCACACCTAATAAAGAAAAACTTTGATACTTAATAGTAGAGTGTGAGGTTTTTGGGTTTGTTTGTTTTTTAAAAAAAATTATTTATTTGAAAGAGAGAGAGTGAGCACACATGAGTGGGGGGAGAGGCAGAGGGAGAGAATCTCCAGCAGACTCCCCGCTGAGTGTGGAGCCAAATGCCAAGCTTGAGCTCATGATCAATGAGATAATGACCTTAGCCAAAATCACCAGTCGGACACTTAACCAACTGAGCTACAGGCACCCTAATAGTAGGGTTTTGCTGAAAGAAACTTAAAATACGTGGTATTCACTTAGTATAGTCAGGAAGTCAGTGCCACTACACATACATACACACACCCCCGTGTGTGTAGGCTTAGAGCTGGAAAGCCTCTTTATACCATGGTAAAATGCTTTGTCAAACTGTCACCTGACCTAACTTGGACGGGATACCGCTTTCTTATAAAAACTGTATCATGAGGGTAAGCACTCGGAAAGAGCCAGAATGTAAGTATATGTTGACTGCACTCTGACATTTTTAAAAAGACACTAAGAGAAACATGAAGTGACAACTGTTTAAAGGCAGCTCTTTGAAGGGAGACCCCCTATGCCTGAAGCTGTATGAACTAGTGCACAGTGACTGGGAACCTTGTAGAGTTGGAAACGCTAGCTACTACACACCAAAGAGCAGGAAATAAGACTCCAGGCCACTTTCGAGCTTACTCTATTAAACCCATGTAGGTCCTCTACACCAGAAAATGGAAGCCGGCCCAGGGGCAGACATAAGATTAAGTGTATCATGTTCTCTCTCAAGCCTGTTATTTCTGATGGTGTCAAGTTAGCCATCTGATGCTGTGATTTTTAGCCACAAAATGGTATCAATTCTGCGCATTTCGTGTTGTCTCCACTGCCCCACCCGTGTTCTCATCATCACTTGCCAGGAATGCTAAGACAGCCTTAAAACTGGATTTCCTGTCCCACACTTGTCATTCAGTGCTTGGCACCACAGCCATAGTGATGTTTTAAATAAAGTAAATGTAATCATGGTACATATGTTTAAAAGACCACAATTCTTCAAGTGTATTAGAAAAAAGACCAAAACCTTAAATGGTCCATGAGGCCCTACAGTCTAATACCCAACTACTACCTCTCCAAACATTTTTTAAATAAACTTATTTTTATAGAAGTTTTACATTTACAGAAATATTGCAAGTACAGAGTTTTTATATACCCCCAAGCTGTTCCCCATTATTATTAATATTAATATTGTACATTTGTTACAACTGAGGAACTAATACTAATACCATTATTATTAACTAAAGTCTATAGTTCAGAGTTCTTTAATTTTTATTTAATATCCTTGTTGTTGTTGTTGTTCCAGGATCCCATCCAGAATATCACATTATACTACATTTAGTCACTGTGACCCCATGTCATGTTTGGTCGGACTTCTCATGTTTCTGAGGATTTTGACAGTTTTGAGGTATTTTGTAGAACACCTCTCAACTGGGATTTATCTGATATTTTTCTCATGACTAGTATGGGGTTGTGGGTTTTGGAGAGAAAGACCATGTTGGTAAAGTGCCATTTCCATCATATGATATCAAGGGTATGTGACTTATCACTGTTGATGTTGACCTTGGTCACCCGGTCCCAGCATTATTTTGTTCCATTCTTCATTTCATTCTCAAAATTCTAGCCACCCTGGCCATCTGGTTGCTTCAAAAATACTGCTCTCTCTCTCTTTCTGGAACACTTGTTTGTCACTTCCACTCTCCACTTCCACATGACGAGCACCTGCTCACCCTTCAGAGGTATGCTCAAGGCACTTTCTCAGCAAATAGTTCTCAGAACTCCCAGTTCAAGTCAGGCTTGGGAGTTTTTGTCTTACACTTCCACAGACTCGTGTTCCTTTTCTTTAGTTCACTTACTTACCACTAAACTATAAACTCCAAGTGGAAAGGACTGTGTTTTACACCTGCTTGTTTTGTACCCAACTGAGTATTCCTCATAGGTAATGTAATACCTGGCGCCGAGGGGATCCTCAAGAAACAGTCATTGAATAAAATAGTGGTGAAGCTGTGTAACACTTTCTTAACTATTTGGATTGATCTAATAACAGGGGAAATACTGTAAGACCCCTGTCAACATTTACAGCAGGACGTATAATGTAGCATGCTACAGTTCCTTGGCCTCAGCGATTTCAACGCAGTTTTGGTGAAAGTGCCATGCATCCGTGTTGGACCGCGGGAAGCCATATTCGGAACTGAGAGGGCAGTGCTCAAAGGCAGAGTGAGTCCGCGTCTCCCTCACTTCAGCCCCCTCGGTTCACGTCCCAGATAAGCTACTTGTACCCAATTCTCTGTCTCGAGGTTTCTTTTCAGGGGAACTAAGAAAAAATTCACGTGTTCATGCCACCTCAGAAATCAAAAGAGAAGGTAATCTATTAAGTATCTATTAAAACATTGCATGTATATATCCCTGGGCCCAGCAGTCTCAATCTGAGGCATCCACCTGACAGAAATAAGAACATGAATATGTAGGATATACGTATAAGGGTTCCTGTTGTAAAATTATTTAAAATCACAAAACCTGGACGTAACCTGATAGGACAACAGAAGAGAATGTTTGATAAAATTATATATCCACAATACTGAATGTCATATAGCTATTTAAATACAATAGTCTAGATATGAATTTATTGTTACTCTTCAGTGAAAAAAATTATCAGGAGATGTATAAAACCTCATCCCATTGTGTTCAAAGGTAGGTAAATTTTCCTTTATGTGTGTGTGTATGCTTCCATACGCAGATAAAACTATGGGAGCAAAAGTGTAAAGAGTTTGCACCAGACCAGACACCTCAGAAGGGCAGGGTTATTAAGGGAGAGCAATTTTCTTCCTTTTTACATCTTTTTTAAATTTACACAGATGATAGGTAGGATTTGTGTAATAAAGGAATATTTTTAAAAGTGAAAACAAAATTTAAGAACAGCAAATTAAACACATAAAAGTACTAATTTATAGAATAAATAAAAATTACTCAAGTATCTCATTTCTAAGACTAGAATTAAAAGGAATCTGGGAGATATTCCACATGTGTTGAACATAAATCAGGAATAAGTATTCTTTCTTCAAAAGTTAAAGTAGAGAAATATCAAAAATGATTATTGAGGTTTTGTACTTATCCAAGTATATCAGTGTAGCTTCTCAAGTGAAAAGAAATAGGGAAACAAATCAAATAACAGCAATAATAATTAGATTTGAAAAATTATACTTACTAGGAAGAGATTTTCAAATCTAAAGATCTTCAAACCTTTGTGTGAATAAAACTACAGGGATTCCAGGGGCACCTGGGTGGCTCAGCGGGTTAGAGCCTCTGCCTTCGGCTCAGGTCGTGATCCCGGGGTCCTGGGATCGAGCCCCGAATCGGGCTCTCTGCTCAGCGGGGAGCCTGCTTCCTCCTCTCTCTCTGCCTGCTTCTCTGCCTACTTGTGATTTCTGTCTGTCAAATAAATAAAAAAAAATAAAATCTTAAAAAAAAAAAAAACTGCAGGGATTCCAGTGAAACAAACAAAGAGAAAAAGAGCTTATGACGTGTAGACTGAAGATTGCTGAGGTTGGTCGTAGATGGCATTTTGTGACTCACCTCTCGACAAAACCAACACTGCCATCAACATAGCTGGCATCTACAGCAGTGGCACCACAGGCCTTGTGCCACCTGGGGCCACAACCTTTCAGGCTTGCCTCCTGGCCATGCTTTGCTTCTCATCTCACATCTACACCCGACCCTTCTTGACTACTGCCCTGTGGGTGTCTAGACCTCCAGACGCGGAGCCCTGCCTCTCATACATGCATGTGCAACTTCAAAGTGCAGAACTGACACCCTCTGGTCAGCGGTCTACTTATTTTTACAAAATAAAATACAAAAAGGATAAAACAGAAACTAGAATTGTGATCTATATGGGGTAGAGTTGGGAGAAACATAGTAAGACATACAAGAATAGAAGCAACAATTCCATGGGTATTATTTTATGTGTTGACTTCTGAGCCACATATATTTTACATAATCAAAACATAAATTTAAATAAAAACAAACCCCAAAATTGGAAGCAGCTGTTCACATACTCCAATGAATAACCTAATCACATGGGAAAATATTTTTCCACGTCACTTTTGAGTACAATATTTTGGGTATATCTGTTGAGTGAGATAGTCTAAAAAAAAACAAAAAACAAAAAACAGCTACTCACAAAGAAATCTTTAACTTGATTTAGATGTAATATTGGTATCATAATTTAGAAACTTTTTTATGATTATACAAAAAAGTGAATAAATGTTAATGCTATTGGGTACCAACACCTTCTGCATAACTATTTATATAATGGTTCAGAGAGTTAAGAAATATTATAATATTAAAATAGAAATGGAAATATTAATTGGAATTCAACACACAGCACCCCCTACACACACACACACACGTACACACATACACACACTAGCTATTCCAATGAAAAGTTACAGAATTAATAATGTTCCTGTAGCGATGAGTGTTATACTCCAGATCTTGATCCCGGGCTCCTTGAAACAGTGGCTGGTTTCAGATTTAGGACAAGGAAAGTACAAGGTGGGCCTAAGACATTTTATTATGCCAGAAGTTAAGGAAATGTTCAAAAACCAATAAAAGTTTGATTATATATAGTTTGAAAGCAAAATGGCTTTTTAAGAAAAAGTATTTGAGGGCAAATGAAAAAATATGAATATAAGATATTATTGTTAATTTGCTAATGATATTGTGCATATGTAGGAGAATGCCTTATTTTTTAGGAATATATGCTGAAATATTTAGAGACAGAATGTTATAGTGCATGGAGCTTATTTTCAAATAATTCAGAAAATATGTATCATATCATATATACATACACATACAGATGAAGCAGACACGGCAAAAATAATAATTACAGTTATCGAAGATGAATGGTGGGTACAATAACCTTTGTACTCATCTCCCAACTTCTCAGTATGCTTGGATATACACATCTAATAGAGCAAAGAAAAGAACTGGAGCCGCCATCCCCACCAGGTCCACTGTAGGGCTCTGATTGTGTAGCAACAGAAATGGAGACAGTGAGTAGTGGTTATGGAGAATAAAAGAAAAATGGACGGATTAAAAAACAGCTTCCTATAAGCCAATATCATAACAGCTTGCTCATTAGATTAGTGTGATTACTTCTTTATTAGGCCTTATTTGAGCTGTCATCTGGTATCAATTAGGTCAGTTATAGTCTGTCAGGTCTACCGGAGGGAAACGGAGCAAGGTCCATCATGGCGTGAGGATGGCGTAATTAAAGCAATGGAAATAATGGCTACTCTTCATTTAACCCTCATCCAATCAACTAAGCCCATATTGGCCTTCCACTCGTGTTGAATGCTAAAGATGCGGAAGGAGGGAAAAGATACTGCCAAAACAGAGTTTTTAAAATCTCGTTTCAATCATAAAACCCAATCAAATCATTAGTGAGGTGATGAGTTACAGCTAAAATATACCGAAATATCACTGTAGAGACTAAAAAAGAGGGCATAATTCATTTATAAATATGTTCATTAGTAACTTAATTCTATATATATGTTACATATCATTCTCTCTCTCTCTCTCTCCCTCCCAAAAAGAGAGGGAAGAACAAAGATGAGTTTGTACGTATTTTACTAGAATGCACAAATTCTGCATAGGTAGTCTAGAATAAAAGGAAAAGCATCATTAAGCTGACATGCGTTGAACACATAGTGCCCCTAACCCTTGGAGAATCTAAGCAAAATCTTGAGACCAAAATTGTAGTTGTGCTGAAAATCTTTCCAAAGCAATTTTAAGTCAGGTTGAATTTATTCAGTTTCAGCTCAGTTGTAAAAGTAACAGAGGAAGCATGGACGATATACAGAAATCCAATTTAGTCTAAGCATTAAAATATTAGAAAATAGTAGGAGTAAGTTTGGGACAATTATTCCAAAAGATTGAAGTATGGTGAAATTCTACTTATATACCCCTGAAAGATAAGGAGGTGTTTGGAACAATAGTTATCATGTATGAGACACGTGGAACACCAATTTTAATAAAACTTGGTTTTATTAATATTTAAATTAGACTTAATTATTACTCCAATCTATATAGTCATTCTGTCATGACTCAGAGAGCTCTTCAGGACTTTAGAGTTTTATGTATAGAAATTGAGCTGAGGGGTGCCTGGGTGGCTCAGTGGGTTAAAGCTTCTCCCTTCAGCTCAGGTCCTGGTCCCGGGATCCTGGGATCAAGCCCCGCATCGGGCTCTCTGCTCAGCGGGGAGCCTGCTTCCCTTCCTCTCTCTCTCTGCCTGCCTCTGCCTACTTGTGATCTCTGTCAAATAAATAAAATCTTAAAAAAAAGGAAAAGAAAAGAAATTGAGCTGAATAGGTAGTTACTGTACACTATATCGTGTAAGTTTTTTCTTCAACAAAAAAGCTCATAAGAGCTTGTCATTTCTTTTTCTTTCATAAAAAGAGAATACAAAAGTAGGGAACGTGGAGGTAGGGAGCACATTGTGTTCGTGCGTCACTGGTAATCTGGATTACAACGTTAACAGGTGTCTGAGTAAAGATCCGTGACATTGATCTGTTCTTGGACCCCGAGGCTCCCTTGCCAACGACTCTTTGACCTGTCTGTGACAAGTCCCTTCATCTTTCTGGGCCTCGGTTTTATCATTTATAAAATGAGGAGAGCGCATATTACTAGATAATACTTAAATTACTACTCAGTTTTAAATTCTGTACCTTTTATGACTTAGTTACGACTTTCTAAAGTCACTCACCTTTTACAGGAAGGAATTAGGCAGGTGCAAAGAAAGCAAAAGTGATATCAGATTCTTGGAAATATCTCTTCTCCCTCTCCTACTTTTTCTTCCTTCCTTCCTTTTCTTTTTTAAGATTTGGACACTAAAAAAAAAAAAAAAAAAAAAAAGATTTGGACACTATTCTTCATTTAACTGATAAAATCACCTACAGTATAGAACATTATGCTAATTATAATATTCTATCAAATTTCCAAGATTGTCACAGAATTTGCAGGTCACATTTCCCATGTTAATTTCCTAAATCTCTTAGTATCAATAGATATTAGCCAATGGCATCATTGTCCTAATAACAACCTAAATTAGTTCTAGCCTAAATATTATTATGCTATAATAAAGCCATTCTTTTTTTTTTAATATTTTTATTTATTTATTTATTTGACAGAGAGAGAGAGAGAGATCACAAGTAGGCAGAGAGGCAGGCAGAGAGAGAGGAGGAAGCAGGCTCCCCGCCGAGCAGAGAGCCCGATGTGGGGCTCGATCCCAGGACCCTGAGATCATGACCTGAGCCGAAGGCAGAGGCTTTAACCCACTGAGCCACCCAGGCGCCCCGTAATAAAGCCATTCTTTATCATAATTCTTGTGCTTATAGATTTCCTTTGATGATCCTAAAGTTCTAATGAAATACTTTTTAAGTCTTCAAAGTTTAAGAAGTTATTAACATTAGACACAAGATAAAACATTGTATCTAGCTTAGTTTTAAACCTTGATTCTTTGTTTATACAATATTTTCCCTGCTTATCGCACCAACTTGTGGTAGACGATGTCTTCAACCCCATGCTTTCGGGAAAAAAAAAATTAGGCCATCACCAATACGACCACGTCAACTCCAATTTTACAGCAAAGGCACCAGGCTCTCCAATCCCCCGCGCCCGTCCACAGCTTTTCATCAGTAGTTTGACAGGCAGTCGCTCTCCATCGCTTTCCAAGTGAGCCTAGGGTGGCCCGTTCACCAGGGCTCCCTGCAGTTCTACCAGAACATGGACGAGTTGATCTGCATCCCAACGCCTGCCATCGGGGCTATATGAAAATGCAGCCTCACTAATAGAAGCACAATATGCGAGATGCCAGCGCATCTCTGTGATTTACAATATGTCTAATGTGCAAGCTCAATGAAGAGGTTTGTTGTCTACCATAAAACCAGATGGATGTAAGCAGTGATTAGAAGCAATTAACTCTGTTCAGCACTAAATAACTTTCCATCATTAATGTACATTTTTCCACCTCATTAGAGGTACAGAGGAGAGCAAGAGGTAAGGAGTACTCAATTTGAATTTCAGATATGCATATGTTTAGAGGAAAAAACCCACATATTTGCAAGGAAAACAGAATACATTTTAATAGAAGCCTTGTTCTGAAGCCATTCTGTTTCACCAGAGCTGGTAGGGGCACATCATCTATTTCGCCAGCCATCCACCGAGCCTTAGGTGAGTAGGAGACACACGAAGTTAAGGTCTGGCAAGAAATACAAGAAGGTATCAAAAGGTAAGTAAGAATAGACACAGATTTTCTTCTGTTTTGCTTCCAGTTAACAGTAGTATGCTTTCAACGATTGGTGATGTCATTTAGGAGGATAATGCTAGAAAATATCCTAGTTATTGTCTAAGATACATTTAAAAGAACTTCAGCCTGAGGCATTGAAAAGTCACTGAATCCTCTACATAGACATCAAGAATGTACAATCCCATTTCAGTTATTTGATGAATTTACTAAGTAGAACTTTTGCTAATTGATATTATTAAAAAAATTAACTATATCCCCCACCAAAAACTTTCAAATATCATTGAGTTCTTCAAGTATTATAGGAAAAATTCTAGGCCACACACTTAAAACGTAATGTTAAATGAATAAGGGAGATACACTGTCATCTCAAATATAAAATATTCAGGAAAAAATATTAGAAATAAGTAAACTAAAATAGAATTAATGAATGTTCTAGGTAATAGGATTCTGGGTGATTTTTCCCTTTGTTATTCTGATTCATATTTCCCAACTTTTCTATGATGTACAATTATTTGTTCATTTATCTCTTACTCTGCTCCCCAGAGGATTGGACATAACTTAGAAAGTGAAAACAGTTGAGTTAATAGGTGTTTTATATGTATAAATAAATACAAAGAAATAGTAAAGCAGGACAGTTAAGAGCATGTGGTTCATGTCTATTTCCCTTTGACGACTATGAATGGATAACACTTATTGTTTATCAAAGTTTTGATTTTTTTAAATGTATTTTTAATGATACTAATAGCTAAGGTGTGTAATATTCCCTCTTTGCCAGGTATTGCTCTAATTTACATGTATGGATTCGTTTAACCCTCACGCAATAATCCTATGAATCAGAGACTATACATAATCCCACTGTGGTTGATTTAAAGCTACCGATGATTTATCAATCAGATTGCAAAATTCCTGAAAATGTATGTAACAGTCAGCTCACAAAAACGAGTACAAGCCAGCTCCAGCACATCACTATTTTTTTAAGGGCCAAATTGCATGTTTTACAGAGCTGAGCACGCCACGAATAAAGCAGAAACATCAACAGCTCTGTCTCTAAAATTATGCCATCAATATGTATGTTGTGATGGATGCTGTTGTCAATGGCCACCCTTACGTTCTCCCATTTTTCCCTCCTAAAAGAACTTGATTTTGCATGTTGTCCAGTCCTACTCCAGAGGGAGCTTTCTGATGCATCTACATGAAGAGGAGCCCAGCCTTGGCCTGATGCTATTAGCGGTCAAAAAATGGGCACATGACCTGGGCCAGCCTGAACATACTAAAAAGAAGAATATATACTCCGTACTTTGAGAAGCATATTGTTACTGTTCCTGTCCTTTGTGAACAGAAAAGCATGTAATGACTTGTCCGATGGCTAAAGCAAGTATACTTGAAACCAGGAATGGAACCAAGTTTGGGATGAAGCGGAGGGAAGGGAAGCAGAAAACAGACAGTAGGAGTCCGGGGTAATAGCTCTGAGCCACTCGTGTCCGCTAAATCAATGCCGTCGCTTTCTAAGCAGGTGGAGTTGGAACTTTCTTTCACTTGGAGGCCAAAAGCATCTGAACTGATACAGGCTTTAACTCAGGATACAGTAAACTAGATGACATACCTGATTATGAGCTCAAGCCAGGCTCACCTAAGTATACATAAATCCTTAAAGCTGGCTACAAAATTTACACTTTCTGGTTTGGGTGCCAAAGCGTCTTGTGAAGAGAGCATTCAGTGAGACAGAGGTGGATGAAACAGTATTATCTTCCTTCTCGCAATCAAGGAGAGGCACCTAGAGAAGAAGGAATGTGAACATACCCTTGAAGGAGAACAACGGTAAGAAACGGCGGGCGGCGAACTCTCGCCCAAGGAAGACTGCCTGGGCAGACAGCAGCTGGGACAGAGTGCGGTTAGTCAGTGTCAGCGCATCAAAAACAAGTGCAGAAGGAGAGACACAAGCTATGCACGGACTGTCACCTAATTTAAGACCAACATGACATAAAAAATAAGTATTTTATTTTTGTCTAGATCTTGTTTAGAAAGATAAGCAGATAAATGTAAGCTATAGAGTATTCAACTATGTTGAAAACATACAAATAAATCCGACTTTAAACTGTGTTTTCATCTTATGAAATTCTGGTACATAAAATAAAGCCATATAAAATCTAACCCCAAGTCTTGCTTTCCTTACCATAGTATCCACAGAATGGGGTAGATTATGCTGATGAAACTTCAAATATTCTCCTTAGGAAAAAGGGCTTTGCAAATCTGAATTTATAAATAATTTCAAAATGGAAGTCAGACCAAATTGTACTCCCAAATCATTAGATTAGCAAAGATCATTCGTGTACCAAAGAAAGATAAATCTTGCCACAAATCACAGCTACCAGTCAATTTTACCATCTACATTTCCAACCTATTCCTACTTGCCTGTTAATATTTTCAGCTTGTAGTTGACTAACTGAACTCCAAGCTCTTATTTCACTCATACTCCTACCTGTCCCACAAATACAGCAGACCCTTGAACAACATGGGTTTGAACTGTGTGGATACACTTACATGTGGATTTTTTTCCAATAAATACAGTGCAGATAAATGCATTTTTTCTTCCTTATGATTTTCTTAGCAGCATTTTTTTCTAGCTTACTTTATTATAAGAATACAGTATAGGGTATGTATAACATATAAATTATGTGTTAATAGACTGCTTTTGTCATCAGCAAAGCTTCTGGTCAACAGTAGGTTATTGTAGTTAAGTTCCTGAAGAGTCAGAAGTTACACACAGATTTTCAACTGTGTGAGCGGTTAATATTCCAAACCCTGTGTTGTTCAAGGGGCAACTGTGCAGTTGTCTCCCTGTGCTTTGGGCACTTGCTGAAATTAATGTGTTAACTTGATAGCCCCATCCAATACCGCTGTAACTGTGATAATAATTAACCAGTATGCTTTTTTTTTAACTTCCCAGAATCAACGTGTGAGTGAGTGAGTATCTGCCCTCCATGTAGAGGCCTATATATAGCATAACGAAGAATGAAGAAAATAGGATAAAATATGGTCCCCGTCCCGAAAAGTTTACAATTAATTGTGAAGATAAGATTGAGATTTTTGGACAAAATCAAACATTACAAGGCACCATACAAATTGATCACATTCAAGAAAGACAGAGATTCCTTATCTACCCAAAATTCAGTCTATAATCCACTTTACCTCTTATAACCCAGGAGGCAAGCACAAAAAACCTTCTATCATGTTGCACGTTTCAAGGCCTTTACAGGAAGGGAAGCCTTGAGCCCTCACCTGGAGATTATTTCCTATTTTTGTAATATCCTAAAAAACTAGGCTACATAATTCAAGTGGACAACTGACTTAGAGTTACAAAATAGATCTTGAAAGAAATAATGGCCCAGAGCAAAAAGAAGAAAAAGAAAAACTTTAATAATAGGGCAATAAGCCTACATATCTCAGTGGCCCCTAAGAACACTACGTTTTAATTGTTGTTCATAAAGATGACCCTGAATCATCAAGAAAGTGTGAAATTAGAATAATCTGCTTAAGATGGCAAGGAGGCTTTTAAAATTGGCTTTGAAAATGTTTCATTCAAAATAGTGAAGTTGTAGTGCTTATGACAGGAGATCTGCTATCCAGAATTTCTTACATTCCCAGTGTACACAGGCTTCACTATACACTTTTGTTCTAGAAAATTCCAGGGAGACACCTGGCAATGACAGTCTTTTAAGCTTATGAGAATATCTCTCACAAGAAAAAAACAAAAGTTGACATTTCTTTCGAGAATATTTTCTAAGATGAAGTGTTCATAAACTCACGTTTTAGGGGAAGTTTACCAAGTGGTGAAAAGAAGATTCTAGACCCGTGGAAATGGAGGGCATTCTAAGGAATTTTACCTTGCCGCTGCTGTTTTTCTGCAAAGTGAGCCATTCAGGCATTGCATCTTCTGAAATTTCCTCGCCTCTTTCAGGGAAGCATATTGGGGCAGAGCTTGCCAGCTGTCTGCTCCCTTTGCCTTCTGCTGCCATTATCCTGAGGTACCGCCCCACCTTCTGGCCCTCCAGCTTGTGGGGGGTGGGGAACAGGGAGGAGAACAGAATTCTTCCTGCCTCTGACATGCGTAACACAATGAAAAGAGCAGAAGGATATGTATCTATACATATATTTGTCTCTCTGTACATATATAGACATACATAGACTGATAATGTGAGTGTGTGCATGTATATGCTTGTGAATCCACACACCCAGTGCCAGAATATCTCTATATGTATATATACACAGTATATATTCCATATGCTCTTTCTTTCTGCAGCACACATATGCAGCTGGGAATAACTACTGTGAAAAAAAAATACATACTTACCAAAGACAAATTATCAAGCAGAATCAAGAATGTATGGAACTCAGCGGTTACAAATTCTTCTCATCTGCTGCTTGCCTTTATTAAAACATGCCCATGCACCTTAAGAAAATACCCAGCATTTCATAGTTCATGAATATGAAAATATCTCTTTCTCCTAAATCTCTTTTTTTATACTGCTCAGCCAGCATCCCTGAGCTGGTTCTGGACTGACAACCACTGTCGTCAGAGGCTTAAAGAAGCCAAATCAACGCTCAATGCTTATAGGATGGTCGTGTAGGTGCTGGAAGGCACAAAAAAGCACAGCAAGGTGTGAGCAGATAAACACACAAGCAGGTTCAGTAAGAGACAAATGGATGCAGTGACTACTGCGTGCGTATCACTACACTAAGCCCCGGTGCACACTGTGTCCTTTAATCCCCAGCATGGCACTGTGTGCCTGGTTCTACCACAGTTCTCTTGCCATTTTACAGATGAGGAAAGTAGGGCTTAGAAAGGCTGAACAACTGATCCCCGGAGCCAGAATCTAGCTACACATGTCTGTCTCCACAGACTGCTGTCCCTTTTTTTTTTTTTTTTTTTTTAACTTTAGAAAGAGAGAGAGAAAGACCACAGGCATGTGCAGGAGGAGGTGCAGACGGGGAGAGAGAGAGAGAGAGAGAGACTCTGGGACAGACTCGGCAGTGGAGGTGGGGTTTGATCTCGAGACCCTAGGACAAACACGCTGAGATCATGACCTGAGCTGAAACCAAGAGTCAGTGGCTTAACCCACTGAGCCACCCAGGCACCCGTCCACAGCCTATCTTCTCAGCTACCACTCTCCGCTGCCTCTTGCTCAGGGTGAATTAAAACAGCTCACATATATAAAAGCAAATATCACCCATACAGGAACAGAAAAGCTTGTAACACTGGTCTGGGTGGTGGAAGCTAAAGTTTCCTTTTAGATTCTTTGGTGCCGTTCCTTTATCGTGAGCCGTTAATCCATCTCAGGACTCACTGTCTGGCCGATCAGTGTCACCGAAACTGCATTACTGCTGCTTCAGTTACAGTAAGTCTGATGTAAAGTTTTAACTCAATTTAAAAATAATTCCAATAATCCCAATGTAAATTTGAGCATTAAAACAACAAAAAATACCTGTTTTTCCCTCTAGTGATATATTAACTTTTACTGAATTTTATGGGGACAATAATGTGTTTCTTGCCTCGGAAAGAAAACCATAAACCAAATTCATTCCAGTGTTTATGTTGCTTTCCCGAGGGACTTAGATTGGGTATTCAAGGGACACATCAACAATTTTTGGCTGCTACAATACACTGAATATGCTTTTAGTGGCCTGAAAACGCCGGTGATGAAGCATGTGTAGGCCAAGTGGCAAACGGCAGCTATCCCAACCACATCTCCATAAAGACTTCCTGTTTAGGAATTTACAAGAAAGTAATCGCTTAGTAAGATCTATTGCCCTCTTCAATTATTCATTTCCCTAACACACTGAGCTTAATTCTCCTTGGTGTCTAAATTGCTTCCTGATATTAATTTAGGGGCTTGGGGGAGGGATCCTAACTCATTCAGGTCACTTGGTGCTGTTAAGATTTATAAAATATATTTCAGAAAAAGGGTCCATTGGGGCAACATTTTCAAAAAGTTTTTCAGCCCACAAACTTCTTACTAGCTTGTCCATTTACAAATTTTAGGAAGTAAGGCTTATCGCCATTTAGTACATAATTCCTGCAATTAAATGAAATACAGTATTACCAGAAAAATTTATGCAAGCCTGAAAATTATGTTCCAGAAGCAAAAGACAGTTTTGCAGCAGTTATATAGATAATTGGTTAAGGTTACTGGCAATTTACTGACCCCTAGATTTGGGGGCTTTTTATTATTGCTGTTAACATCCAAATTATTAGTTTTATGTATGATTCTTTCATTTTTTAAAGTTCACAATCTAGAAGGAATTTCTATCAAAAGGTATTACCCATCTAGTCAAAATACTCTAATATATGAAATATGTTTAACCCTATGCAGATATGATTGCTCCTTTAGCTATAAATACTAAATTATGAAACTATAAATACTAACTTAGGAACAAAACTGAGTTTAAAAAGTAGTCTAGAACTATTTCCTGGGCTTAGTCTCCTTTTTTATGAAGGCAGAATGACCATCTATTCAAAAATTAGTTTGGTTTAGAAGTTTTATTTTATATGTGAGCTAAAAACAATAAAGAGGGGCGCCTGGGTGGCTCAGTGGGTTAAAGCCTCTGCCTTCGGCTCAGGTCATGATCTCGGGATCCTGGAATCGAGCCCCCCATCAGGCTCTCTGCTCGGCAGGGAGCCTGCTTCCTCCTCTCTCTCTGCCTGCTTGTGATCTCTGTCTGTCAAATAAATAAATAAATAAAATCATTAAAAATAAAAAAAATTTAAAAACAATAAAGAAAATAATCTCATCTGCTTCAGACAGAATTGTGAAATAGCTGTACTTAAACTCATAAGTTTTCCTTCACAGAATACACAAATTTTTTTTTATAAAACACAATTTTATTATTTACCATATTTTAAGTCCTATGGTAGGTTCTTAATGAATTATCACACTTAATTCTTAAAGCAATCCTATGGGAGAACTAATATTACACTATATTTTAGATGAGAAAACAGGTTTGGAGAGTTTAAATGCCTTTCTAGAAATGTCCTAGTAACTGAAGCCAAACGGGAAGAAGAACCAAGATGTCTATTTTTTAATTATTTTTTAAAGATTTTATTTATTTATTTGACAGAGAGAGATCACAAGTAGGCAGAGAGGGAGACAGAGAGAGAGGGGGAAGCAGGCTCCCCACGGAGCAGAGAGCCTGATGCGGGGCTCGATCCCAGGACCCTGAGATCATGACCTGAGCTGAAGGCAGAGGCTCAACCCACTGAGCCACCCAGGCGCCCCTAGATGTCTATTTTTTGATGTGATTATCTGTTTTGTGTGTGTTGAGTTTGAGGAGTTCTTTATAGATCTTGGTATCAGCCCTTTGTCTGTACTGTCATTTGCAAATATCTTCTCCCATGCCTTGGTTGGCCTCTATGTTCTATTGATTGTTTCCTTCGCTGTGCAGAAGCTTTTGATCTTGGTGAAGTCCCAAAAGTTCATTTTCATTTTTGTTTCCTTTGCCTTTGGAGATATGAACAGACACTTCTCCAAAGAAGACATACAAATGGCTATCAGACACATGAAAAAATGTTCATCATCACTAGCCATCAGAGAGACTCAAATCAAAACCACATTGAGATACCACTTTACACCAGTTAGAATGGCCAAAATTAACAAGACAGTAAACAACGTGTGTTGGAGAGGATGTGGAGAAAGGGGTACCATCTTACACTGTTAGTGGGAATGCAAGTTGGTGCAGCCACTTTGGAGAACAGTGTGGAGATTCCTTAAGAAACTAAAAATAGAGCTTCCCTATGACCCTGCAATTGCACTAATGGGTATTTACCCCAAAGATACAGATGTAGTGAAAAGAAGGGCCATCTGTACCCCAATGTTCATAGAAGCAATGGCCACAGTTGCCAAACTGTGGAAAGAACCAAGATGCCCGTCAATGGATGAATGGATAAGGAAGATGTGGCCCATATATACAATGGAGTATTGTGCCTCCATCAGAAAGGATGAATACCCAACTTTTGTATCAACACAGACAGGACAGGAGTAGAATATGCTGAGTGAAATAAGTCAAGCAGAGAGAGTCAATTATCATACAGTTTCACTTACTTGTAGAGCATAAGGAATAACACGGAGGACATGGGGAGATGGAGAGAAGTGAGTTGGGGGAAATCGGAGGGGGAGACCAACTGTGGACTCTGAGAAACAAACTGAGGGTTTTGGAGGGGAGGAGGGGAGGGGAATGGGTGATCCTGGTGGTGGGTATTAAGGAGGGCACGTATTGCATGGAGCTCTGGGTATGATGCATAAACAATGAATTTTGGAAAACTGAAAAAAAAACCCAAAATTTGATAAATAAATAAAGAACTAAGGTGTCTAATTGCAAAAACTGGAGCCTTTGTTCACCTTGATGTCTGCCACTTCTATCTGATTCTTAATGGAAGCCAAGTTCTGTGAAATTTATTTGTTGAAGATTGTCTGAAGGTCAGGCAGTTCTCATAATTCTTTAAATAGTCTTAGTTCAAACTCAGTCAGAATGCCATGCTTAAAATCCATAATTTCACCTTTGTACAACTGCTTGAAAAAGAATTATGCTTTAGTGTTAAACACCAACCTACACTGCAGATCACTATTCCAAGCATATAAAATTCATAATTGTATTATATAAAGGTGTTGAAGACATCATCATCCCCACTAAAAGAGACTCCTTTTTTGGTTTTTTAGATAAAAAGCAATTTTTTCTTTATAAAACAGTATTAGTCTTTGTAGAAAAACAGAAGACAGTATAAAAGATGAAGAAAGCTGTTTAAAACACTCAAAATACCCACTACCAAGTGATCACTAATAATAACTCTTCGGAGTATAACTTTCTTGGCCAATTTCTTATGCTAATATGTATTTATAAGAGATGACCTATAATTTATTAAAACCAAATCTTAACTGTTGAATATCGAGAATGTTTGATTTTCCTTACTATATACAATAATTCTATGAGCTTTGTTGCAGCCCCCAAATCTTTGTCTATATCTGAGATTTCCTGATAATACAATCTAGTAGAATTGCTGAGTCAAACATTAAGTAGATTATTAAGACTTTTTATGCATTCTATAAATGCCTTTCAGAAAAGTCATATCAACTTATATGCCCAACAGTAGTGCTTAATTAAGACTGCTGATTGTCTGAATCCTCACAAAAATGAGCATTATTTTAATTTATGTCAACATGGTAAGTAAAAACTGACTTCTGTTTGATGTTTCAATTTGTATTTCTATTATGTCTAACAAGAACAGGGTTTTAAAAATATTTTTAGTCTTCATTTGAGAGTGTCTTGTTCGTGCCCCTTACCTCTTTTTCTATTAGAGGGTTCATCCTTTTGTCATTAATATACAAGATAACTATTAACTCTTTGTCACATCTATTTCAATATTTTCCCAATTTATTTGCTTTTTACTAAGGATGTGTATTTTGGTATTTTAAATACTTAGGTCACAATATCAGAAAAAGCACACTTCTCCAGGACAATAGTGTGTTTTTGTCTTATGTGCACTGTGCATTTTGTAACTGATTTTGTTTCTTTCTTTCTTTTGACCACAAGTAAACTTAGAAACAAATTTGTCATCTACTTCTAACAACATCAGAAGCTGTGAAGTACATGCACTTCTGTAGGGTCCTTCACTATTTTCTTGTATTTATTTCCATTCATCAGAGTTTCCTTAAATATTTATGAGACTTTAACAGTATGTGTCTGTATGTGTGTATTGCAAGACACCTCAAATGACCGCAAAGTTTAGGACACATCTATCTGACTACTTTGAATCAGATATACATCATTTGATCAAACCTAACAAATGAGAGGAAATCAGCTTCAGTTATAAAGTTTTCCTTTCCTTTTTTGAGGCCTGGATATTCTTCCATGGTTTATAAAGTGGTTTAAAGTAATTCTGAAAGCCAAGCTGTAACACTGTCAGTGCTAAATAATATCACTGGAATAGTAGAAATTTTCACATATACACCAAGCAAAGGATTATTATCTTTAATACAGCAAGAGCTCTAACAAACCAGCATAAAAAAATTAGTATCCTAGTAGGAAAAAGACAAAATCTGATGCTTCATGGAGAAAGCAAAATAAATATGAACACAGCAAACAATGATGATTAAGTCATTGTAAATTAAAACAAGATTCCATGTTTTATTTGTTAATACTCAGTACTCTTGAAAAAGTATCAAAATCGGTGATCTTGTTCACTGCTTGTAAATTTGATGCTTTTATAAAGCAATTTTGCTAAATGCACAAAGAACCTTAAAAAGAAGTCCGTAGGCCTTAATATAGTAATACTATTACTAAGAATCTATTCTAAGATTTGCCCAAGGAGTTCTAAAAAGACATTTTTACAGCATTACTTATTATGATGAAAATTGGCAAACACTGCAAATGTCTAATGGGTCAATAAATTAAAGAAGAGCCATACATTATATTTTAAAACTATTTAAAAAAATCTTATTTTCAAGGTATACCATAAAACTGCCAAAAGATTTCACGGAAAGTCTTAAGAAAAAAGAAGAATATGAAATCTTACGTATGGCCTAAAGCCAATTTGTAAAAACAAAGTTATAAATTTAATATAAAATTATACACACACGTAAATATGTTATATATAGCTTGTTACATATCTACTTTCATGAATTTTTGAATTGGGACTTTGACTTCCTGAAAGCAATGAAGCTCAGTGGAGGACGACGTTGTCATGAGCTAGTTAGAAAATGAAAGCACTGACATCCAACGAAAAGCAAGGATTTCACAGTGAGTTGCATGGATAATGGTTTGCAAAGCATCAGAGTCTAACTAGACAATGAGGAGAATCAATGACAAGAAACTCAGTTTAAGGGCAAACCATTTCTATGATTGTTTGGGTGGCTTCCAGTGATAGGATCTCTAATTATGAATTTTCTCACATAAAACTTCATATCCTCTATGGCTTCTATATACAGAACAACTTCCCTAAATATACTCCTGGTATCTATTCCCCTAAATAACTCCTACTTATCATTTAGGTCTTCAATGTTACTTCCTTGGGAAACCAAACATCTGACCAGAACAAGTCAAGTTCCCAGTTTATACAATAGCTTCATACTTTTATAGTTCATTATTGTACTTATCTCAAATGTAATTAAATAATTAAGTGGATGATTAATCACGTAATGCCTTCTTCCCTCTTACCCAGAATATGCATTCTATCGAATGTGGTTCTCTACTGGTTCACTACTCTGTCCCCAAGGCCCAGCAAATATATTAATAGGTTTCATACTACCAAATGCCAGGTATCCTTCTAAGCTCTCTAGGTATATTAACTTGGTTCATCTTCACAACAATCCTAAGAGGAAGATACTAAAATCATCCTCATTTTAAGGCCAAGGTCATACAACTATAGTAAGTAATGGGGCCAGGACTCAAACTCAGGCAGCCTGGCTTCTTAAATCATGACCTAAGCCTCCTTGTTATAGGTACCCCATGAATATTTGAATGAGTATTTGGAGAAATGAATGAGAAATACATTAGCAATAAAATGTGTATTTGCCATGAATTAAGCACCAGCAGAGACATGTCTTGTAACAGCTGTAGCTCATCATTTCATGGTCACCTGATCATAATAGATGCATAGGACTCCAGTCCTGTAATGGAAATACCAAGAACAAAGCTCCATAGACATCCTCATTAGAAATTCAATTATAATGATTTTTTTTTAGAATAATAGACTATTTTGAGGCTTTCAATTTCAATGACAGGAATCTGAAATTAAAATATTTGGAGTGAAGGCGTAAACAGTTTTATGATACATATATGCATCCACTCTAATTACAACAACTGACCAACCACAAAGCTCTCCCCTTTTTTGTATGCTCTTATTTCCTGTTGAAATCAGCTTTGAAAGAGGGTCTGTAATTGCAAACAAGTTGTGCAGAATAAACAAGCCATTATTGTAATGAGGATGATTCTTGCTGAGGATTATTTTTAAAAGCCAAATTATAGACTCCCAGTCTAAATTGTATCTGGTTTTTTATCACTCGCTTTCAAATTTGGTACTTATTTGCATTTTGCCTGACCTGCTAGTTAGAGCACAAGTTCACAGAGCCCCTTCTAAAGCTATAATGAGCTTAGGTAATAACCACCACATAATTGTGTTCAACTGCATACAAGTGTTTACTTTTTACTGCTGCGTGTCTGCCTCCAAGATTTTTGAGATGTAATTATGCATTGCAAAATTTGCATGTTGCCAACCTTGCTTGGACTATTTTTGCTATGTTTCACATTTAAACTGCTTAAGTGCATAAGTGGAGGTATAAAACAGCCAGGTTTTGCAGACTAGAAAATTACTGTTGCTTAAATGGCAGAATTTCTGCTCTGTGGTTTCCTATTTCCATGCGTTGCCTCAGCTACATATCTCTTTAACCATCTGTTTCTTTCTGGCGACCAGTGACAGGGAGGCAAGCAACTGTATCTGCATTACTATGTAGTCTGACATCTGGTATCTAAATCCGACCATAGTATTTATTTGTGAATTGTTTAAATATAAGATCATATTAGTTACACTTGCAGATCTCTCTGCATTAACATCTTCAATTCTGCTTATGCTAGAATTGCATGTCATTTCCCATAGAGAAAGAGCATGCATGTTTTCCTGCAGGTTGCGTAGAATTTGAGTATGTAAATATGAAATTTGTTAAGTAGCAAAAATATATTACATATGAATTAAAATTGTAAATTTCAGATATGATAGAGGGAGTTCAACAGACATTGCAATGTGCACATGCTTTTAAGTATTCCCAAGACTGCTCTTGAACGACTTAAAAAACTCTTTTAAAATAGTAATCATGAGTATATATGTGTCTTGTTGGGCAAAAACACTACTGATGAAGGATCATTTGGAAAATTATGCTTTTCTTCCTAGACGGGGAGGACTCTGCATTTTCTTCTTTCCCCTTGTGGCTTCCAGTGTGCATCTGGGAAATGGCCACCTGCAGTCCGGGTATAGCAGGTAGCCCCTGAGTTTAGTAGGAACCATTGAACAATGGCTGTGGTCTCATTAGTACCCCTCACGACATAGTTTACAAATAACGGTCATAATCTTCTCATAATCCATTAGCTCTTCCTGCTCGTTATCGACTCCATGCTTGATGGAAACCAACTTGACACAAGTGAGCCAAGAGCAATTCAGCTGGAAAGAACAATTCAGCATTAAAAATACTCTCAGAAAAAGAAGGATGATTTTGGAGGTGTTCTCTGGGGCTTAAGAAAAGAGAAAGGGAACCAGCCTCCCATTCCCATGAAGGAGATGTAGACTCTACCTGGGATCAAGGGGAGCCTCTGAAAACCAGGCCGTTTCATTTCTTGCTCTTTCTGCTCTCCTACTTTCTAAAGAGGCGAACCATAATCTTGCGACGATCGGCACAGAAAGCAGGTATGACATCTGCTCAATAAAATACCTGAACGATATTACTTTGCAGGGTCTATGGAAAAGTTATTTAAAAGGCAAAACCACAGTAAACTAGGGGCATATTTACCAGGCTCTTCAGCTGAAACTCGAAATTCCCATTAAATTTGCTTTAAAGTATTGTAGTTACGATGCATAATCCTTCCTACCTACCCACCCACACCTGTTATCTGCCTGCAGGAATTGCATTTGTCTTCTATGATTCAGCTCAAATGTCACTTGAGCGTGAAGTCTGTCTTGACTCTCTCAGAGTTGGGTGCTTTGATACAGCTCTCTTTTATACTCTGAAATCACACTGCATTACACTATACTGCATATTCATCCATTAAAATCTTTATGCCAGTGGATAGAGGTCATTTGTTTACATAATGGGACCAGTCAACCGCCGCCGCAGCAAGGCGGTATAACAAACTCAGCGACACCAATAGAACAATAAGCATTTATGTTTACTCACAGGTCTGTGGGTCAGGTCAGTACCGTGTTCTAAGTGTTTTTCATGTGTTGTTCAAGCTAAGAAGAAAAAGACAAGGGGAAGTTCTTCTTAAAGCAATGGGATGACAAAAGCAAGCAGAATTATGCACAGCCTTGTAAGCCTTGGATCAAAACTGGCACACGGTCACTTCTGCCCACTTATCATTGGCCAAAGCCAGTCAGACAGCCAAGTCTAAAGTCAAAGGACAAAAAAGTACACCTCATTTATAATGAGGTCATGGTAAGGATATGGATACAGGGAGGAAAGGAATACATTAATAATTCAATCTGCCTCAGCTCTGATACAGCAAATGTCACTCATTCAATAGTGATTTGTTGGATGAATAAATAAATAAAACCAAAAATCTTCAGAATAAATCCAAAGTTGTAAAAATACAATTTGCCTTTAAATATGTAAATATACTGTGGTGCCTGGGGGGCTCAGTGGGTTAAGCTTCTGCCTTCAGCTCAGGTCATGATCTCAGGGTCCTGGGATCAAGCCCTGCATGGAGCTCTCTGCTCAGCAGGGAGCCTGCTTCCCCCTCTCTCTCTGCCTGCCTCTCTGCCTACTTGTGATCTCTCTTTCTCTCTCTCTCTGTCAAATAAATAAATAAAATCTTTTTTAAACTAAATAAATAAATATGTAAATATATAATCTATATGATATATGATACATGACATATGATAGATATGTCGTGGTGTTTAAGCTCCACTTTACTAAGCTTCAAGTCATCAATTTACCTTAGTTGGGTTTAAGTGCCTGTATTAGTCTCCTACTGGTGCTACAATTGACTGGTACAAACTTAGTGGCTTAAAACAACACAAATATATGATCCACAGTTGTGGAGGTTGGAAGTCTGAAAAGGATCTCCCTAGGCTAGAATCAAAGTGTCAGCAAGACTATATTCCTTTTGGAAACCCTGGGGAAGAATCCATTTCCTTGCCTTTTCAACTCCTAAAAGTTGTCTACATTCTTTGGCTCATGGCCCCTTCCCATCTTCCAAGCCAGTGAATGTCAGTCAAGCCTTTCTCCTGTCACATCACTCTTCCAGCTACCTCCTCCACGTTTAAAGGACACTGTGATCACACTGGGCACAGCCAGATAAACCAAGATAATTTCCCTAGTTTAATTTCAGCTACTTAGCAATCTTAATTCCATTGACAACATTAATTTCCCTTTGCCATTTAACCTAACATATTCACAAACTGCATGGAGTAGAATGTAGAAGGGAGTAGAATCTTAAGGTGGGGGGAGGTGGGAGGTGAGAACAATTACTCTACCACATGTCTCTAACATATAGGATGGAAAAAGCACAGACCCAGGAAATAGTCATAAGTCTTAATCTTAATAAGAAATAGTAAACTGGACAGTCCTTTCAAATTTCAATCGTTTCTGGTGAAATGGAACAGTTGTCCTAGCTGGTCTCTAAGGCTCCTTCCAACTCAAATTCCCTTGATTTTATGAATACAGTACATACAATTAAACCTTAGTGTGAGAAGAGATTAAAGACTAATTCATCATCATAAAAAGAATGAGGTAAAAACTTAGCCGTGTTATGGGAACATAGAAGAGTGTCATTAATAATTCTCTCTAGGTGGCTATAGGGGCTTCATGGAGGAGATGAGAGCTAGCCTTACGTGCCCCGAGGGTGTAAGGACAAATACATTCTTGTCATGGGAACCAGTGCAAAGGGCATAGGGATTGAAAGGCATCTGTTATGTAAGGGCATCAGCCATGCAGAGAACAGAGAGAAATTCTATGTGGGCAGAGCACAGAGATGCAGGAGAAGAAGCCGGAAGTGTAGAGTAAGACCAGATTGTGGTACCTTCTGTAGGCAAAGGAAACACACTATTTTTTTTATTATTATTAAGCAAAGGAGGGCTATAATAGGCTTTGTATGTTTTATAAAGATACTGTAAGAATAATGAAAGAAGTTTTTTTACCTACTTTAGTCTAACATTCTAGCTAGTAGGGCTTCATTAAAATAGCTTATCAGATACCATAAAATAGTTTTCTTAAGGATCTAAACAAAACAAAACAAAAAGAATAAAGTGTTGTTGCATCTAAGCTTATTATTATTTTGTATGTAAAAATATCCATTTACTTAGAATAAAACCATATCTCAATCTCACTTTTTAAAATAGAACTATTAACTCAGTAAGGTCATCCATATAAATACATTTTAGAGATTAAATAAATTCCCAGCCCCAAATCACGTTCAACCTCACTCTCAGTGACCACCTGCTGTATTTACCCACCTCTTACTATTGAGTGTTTCTTGAGAGTCCGCTCATATGTGCTGGTCTACTCTCTACTAGAAGCAGAATCTAAAGTTCTGAGGTATTTAATTGTCAAGTACTATTGTCTCATTCTCCTCAGAAGCACGAGATCTTCAGTGATGAGACTGTGTTCTTCCGACAGAATCTCCCACTCTTCTGTACCAGAGACATGTTCCAACAAGACAGGATTCTTTTTTTCCTTCCAGTCCTCTTTGTCTCTCCTTCCTTGGTGTCTAGGGACATGGCGTCTCTGGGTGTTTGCCCTGCTGTGTTGTGGTGAGCCTCTCCCACCTGAGAGCAGAGTGGGCCATGGTGCGGTCACTCAGGGAACCCTTCAGACAAACTGGATTCAAACCTGACCACCACTTCTTCATACAACACTGAGCAAGTTACTTAACTACTGTACATCTTAGTTTCTCTATCTGTAAAATAGGGATAAAAATAAAACATACTCCACAGGGTTGTTATTAAGCATCAGGTGTGTTAATATCTATAATGTGCCTAGAAAATAGGCATCATGGAAGTGTTGATAAAATAAACACCCCAGACTGCCAGGTTCGTGAAAAAGATTAACCTTATACTTGCTTAATTCCCCAGCGGAGGATTTTCTGATCCTTGGAGCAGAACATAATCCTAACTGATACATGTGCCACCTAAGGTCTTTCAAACCTGGCCTTTTACTTCCTTTCTAACCTCATTCCTCATCCCTCCTTCCACTCGCTCTGCCCTACTTCGCCCCTCCCTAGGCTTCCAGAGTCACATTATTAAACCTTCCATTCATCCTTAAAGACCCACAGTGAACCGTCAATATTACATCATGTAGAATGACTTTCTGAACTCTCGTTCCTCATACCATGTTGTAATTATTTCTTTACATGCATATTCCTTTTACTAAAGAGCAAACAATTCTTCCCAGGGAAGAATTGCTCCTTTTTTTTTTTTCTTTTTGGTTTGTCTTCAGTGTCTCGCACAGCAACTGTTTATCATGATTAAGTTATCAGGAAACGTTAAATGAATAAAGGAATCACTATTCTGATTCTTGCTATCAGGACATGAAGATAAGTTATTTACAGTCTAATGTGTGCTTTTATTATTTTTTTTTAACATTTGTTTTTAGAGAGTGTCCGCAATACACCCCAGCTGGGGGAGGGGCAGAAGGAGAGGCAGAGAGAATCTCAAGCGGACTCCCAGCAGAGGGCAGAGCAATGCAGGACCCGATCCCACAACCATGAAGTCATGACCTGAGCCAAAACCAAGAGCTGAACAATTAACCCACTGTGCCACCCAGGTGCCCCTGGTGGTTGTTTTTTTGTTTGTTTGTTTTTTAATAGTTTCACATATCAGGCCAAATAGAAATAAGATGTTTACTTTAAAATACTTTTGTGAAATCTCATCTTTGTAAAAACAATCCAAGAAGATTAAGAACTTTTTTCCTTATAAATATATTAAGTCTGTTTTGTTTGTGTGTTTCCTTTTTGGGTTTTTTTGGTTGTTTTTTTTTTTTTTTTTTAGTTTTGCAATTCACAGAGAAATAAATTTCATGTTTCTATTATGTTTGAATCTGGATTTTCTCCCAAATTATAAAATACTAATATCAACACAACAAATGATAAATACTTTGTTTTACTTGATGTTTAAGTATCTGTATTCTTTGTTTTAGGTGCTTCATGTATAATTTTGTCTTTTTGCTATCCAAGATCAGTTTCAGGATCCATTTCACTTAAAACCCTTTATAATTCTCTGCAAGGGTTCTACAATTTTCTCTCCCCAATTATTGCTATGTTTGCTGTTATCGACAAGACTCCTTTATCAACCACCACTCCTCAACTCAGGAAGTTCTTGCCCCACTGATTTTCTCTCTTCCGTATCTTCAAACTTACCTTTTCCATTAATTCCTGCTCCTCAACAATTTTGTCTTAGTTTGGGATCCTTATAGCCAAACACTTAGAAAAGGGCTCAAATACAAGTGTTTTATGTGGAAGGCAATGCCAGGAACAGGGAGGGGAATGCCAGTCTGACCCTTTTTACAGTGCGGACCACAACTGGTCTTCCTGCTTCTGGCCTGGGTCTCCTCCCATCCGTTATTTTCATTACTACCAGAATAATCTTTCTAAAAAGTTCCATCATATCCTGCTAAAAATCTTCCATGTTTCTTATCATTTTCTAGGTATAAACCAAGCTGTTATGAATGACCCTTTCCATCCTGCCTCCCTGTGTCTTTCCCGTGTGCTTCCTGATCTTTTCTCCTCCAGCTCTATGGAAGTTCCCTAATAAACCATGGCTAAACCGAAACCCATTGCACCATCATTGTTTGCAGGTCAGTCTCACCTGCTCAATCTGATAGATGAAGGAATGCCTATAGGACTAGTGTTGTTCCCAACTGCAATATTGTGAAAGACCACAAGAAAACAAGCTTTCAGTTGTTTAACAGTTACTGAGCTACTGCAAGCACAGAACTATGGGGATGAAGAAGCCACAGAGCCATCTCAAGGAGCTTTTATTTCAGAAGGAACAGATTGTAGGGCAGAAAACTTTCCCCTCCTTCCCTTCTAAGTTCTTTGTCTGGTCTAATGATTAAACTGACAGAAGAGAGGTTAACAGAAGAAAAACAAATTTTGTACTTAGGGGAGTGGCATACAAATATGAGACTCCCCTTCACAGTCTGGTAATCGAGGCTTGTTATACCATCTTGAGCTACTAAGGAGACGGGGATAGGCATCTGGGGCTTCAAAAGGGAGAAAGACAATACACAAGAAGACAAGAAGGGCAAATGTTTGGTAAACAAGTGTTCTCCATGTCATGCAGGTAAGTCTTTCTGATATAAAAAGTCATCTCTAGTAATAGCTCTCTTCCTGGTACAGTCTCCCTATCTAAATTATTTTGGGTGATTAAAGGAGACTCTGACTGAGTTTGCTGAGGCTGGAATTGTTCTCAGCTCAGAATAACCCTCATGCCAAAGGGACACATTTTATGTGATATATTCTGCTCCCCTCAGTATGAATACAGATAACTTTAAAGCCAGGTGTGGAGCTATACATTTGATTAGATGAGATAGTTACACAGGTGTATGAGTTCATAGTAGGGAGAAAAAACAAATTGTACCTCATATGGGACTTTTCCAATTTTGGCTTGGCCTTTAATACTCAAAATTCCTCTCTTTGGAAGAAAATATCTTTATTCAGGAAAAACAAATTAAAGGAGCTGGTTGTCTTGACATATGTTTATGGGTACTCGCTAAGACTCAATATATCCAGGCCTTTTCTTTATTTCTGTCAGTGTTATTTCACCATGAAGGTATGACTTTTATTCGCTCATTCATTTCAATATGTCTTGAGAATCTACTATGCATCACAAGATGCTCCAAGAGACAAATTGTGGAAATACTATGAGGTTAAGTTTTTACCATATTTACATCTCCAAGGGGTAAAATTTTTCACCATTAACATTATTATGTATTTTATTTTTTTAAAAGATTGTATTTATTTGAGAGACAGAGAGAGAGCACAAGCAAGGAGAGGGGCAGAGGGAGAGAAGCAGACTCCCAGCTGAGCAGGGAGCCTGATGTGGGGCTCGATCTCAGAACCCTGGGATCATGACCTGAACCAAAGAGAGATGCTTAACTGACTGAGCCACCCAGGTGCCCCTTAAATTAAAGTTTGTAACTTTATATTGCTATTTTAACACTCTTTCTGCCTCCCCTTAAAAATTAATTCATTTTGTTTTACTGGTAGCCTCCTGTTTCAATGATAACTTTGTAATATTCAAAGCAAGGCTGAATACCTAGACTAGTTACAGATGAACAAAAGGGGAGTGGGAAGAGATCCAAAGGAAGGAGAAAAAATTCATTACAAGTAAAACAAACAATCCATATATAACACTGGATTTGTTTTGTTGTTGTTAATGCATTTTCTCACAGGGATTCCTAAGTATCAACTATTATAAGCAAGTTCAAGTTACTAAAATGGTCTGCCCTTTAAATACTGAAAGTCACACAAATAAACAGATCTTAAAAATCTTTCCCAACAAACACAAAGAAAAATTGCATGCCATCAAATGACACAGCTGGAAATACAGAATTTCCATAATTAGTAGAAATTGTTCACATTTTACTCCTCAGGAGTAACTATAATGCTCAGCATTCAAATAGCTGCATTCAGTGAGAAGAACAACTAAAATACTACTTTTTTTCTGTGCAGCATTTTTTTATTTCTTATTTGTGTTCAATACTATGAACTGCGGCATGTATCCTGTAATGCTTGTGAGCCGAGTTATTAAATAAATGACTCCAGCCTGGGCAGCAGTGGGCCATGACACGCAGCTATTTGCACTCACAATGCAAATTCAGCCGGACGGACGAGCCTGGCACCGCACACCCTCACTGGGATGTTCGTTAGACTCACTTTACAGCTGTCAGAAATGATCTCTGTTACTCGGCTTAACCCAGGCTCTGAGAAAGAATTCTAAGGCAAAATGATGGTAACACATGGAAAATTATTTGAGAAAAAGCAAACCTATTTAAAAACCAAATGGCAAAAATAAAATAAAATAAAAGCATCACTTCATCTTAGTGGATTAAAATGTAATAATAAAAATAATTACAGATTAGAGCCAGACAAAGGATACCCACTCAACCTTATCTGAAAGATCTCTGTGACAGTTAATTTTACTAGCTCCCAAATCATGCATTTGTTTCCAAGCCTGCGCTGTATCCCTGTGAGTTACTCAAGTATATAAATATCACTGCTCTCATGATGCTCCTCTGGTGTTACCATGTGCATTTTAATGCTCAGGGGAAGTTAGGTGCTTCTCAGTGGCTCCCATGGACATATCAGATAATTTAGGATCTTTGAGGAAAGAGAAGACAGAGCCCTCCCAGCACAGAAGCTGACCTGTCAGTGACGTTCAGCAGCCCACCAAAATCTCTCCGTTCTTGGAACGTGTGAAATTTTGATCCCCACTCACAGAAATCTCTTAGTTGTCTTATCTTTCTTTTCAATCGTGTCTCCTCCTTCCCACTAGGATTGTAATTTTGGTACAACTGAGAACGTGTCGTTTTATTTCTCCAGCTCAGCTTAAAACAGTGTTCTGCACGGACTGACTTTTAATAAGTCGTCGCTTAAAACCTTTGGAAAGTAGCTGTTCAAAGGATGAAAAACAATGATGGTGCCAGATTGGCAATTCCCGTGTCCCCCTCTCTTCGTCTACAAGGTGGCCATGGTGCCCCCAAAGACTTTATTTACACTGTTAAATGTAAAAGAAGGGTTACCCTGGTGTCTGGTGAATTAAAATATCAACTCAGACATTCCCGTTGGCAAAAAGAATCTTGCCAAGAGCTTAGGATTCCTTAGTCATTCCCGAAGTATTTCTCTCCTCAGAAATGGTTAGCTTCCTATTTGAATTCACCTTCAATACGTAACATCGTTACCATGCTAGCTAAACTCAACAGGTATTTTGATAATATATTCATAGTCTTTTAGAAGGTATTTCAGTACTTGGTGGGGGGATGGGGAGAAGGGAATGGGAACTTCTTTAAAAATGAGTGGGCTTGTAGCATTTTCAGTGGAATGTTTCCTGAAGAGCAAATGACCTGAAATATCTCCACATGGATCGTATGAAACCTTTAACAAGACATTTCTCAAGAAAATGGCACCCCAGAAACACATACATGTGTGAGGACACACACACCACTCACACACAAAACACTGTTTTTAATAGCCAAGGGCACTTTGGCACAATGTGGGGCGGTGGTTGTCAACATAAACAGATGGTCAAAGAAGTGGGCAAACACTTCGTGTGAACTAGCTCCATAAATGAAGTTTTTTTATTTCATTTTAAATGCCATACTTACTTAACCAGCTTTCAGACAAGATGATACATGTAGCCAGTTGGAAAGAGTTCCCTGCCAGGCTTCTGTGTTTTTATGACAAAATTAAAAGTCCACAGATGGAATAACTCAAAGCTAATTCTTACAGAGTTTGTTTAGTTAGAATGGGGGAAAAAAGAGAATACCATATTGCTTCAAATTAAAGCCATATCTACACAATGAGAGATTTTTAATTGGGAAGGAAAGACGACATAGAAACAGCTTTTTAAAGAAACATCAAGTCTGTTTTTTACAAGAGAATTATTTAGCCATTAAAATAGCAACTTCCCCCAAAGAGTTTGAGGATCATCTAGGAAATTCCTGATTCCACACTCAACCCCCAAACATCCTAGCACCCTTGCAGTCAGTTCTTTGAAAAATATCAGTGTCCCACATTATCTGCTTTGTAAAGCTATCCTGTCTTCCCACCATGAATTCACCAGCCATTAAATTTCAAGACCCCAAAGAAGGACTCCTATATGTGAATTATGGGAAGAAAGGTACGGATAGGAAATTCAGAGAAGACCATCTGTCTTGGCATTGTGCATCCTGGGAAAGTTTGTGACTTTGTTAGATGTTTAGCTGGTTTCTTTAATGAGAAGTGAAATTGAACCAATGTTTTGTTAAACATGGTAGCCCACGTATAAAAGCATGAAATGTATACAACACTGCCTATTCGAGAAAAAGAAGTAAAAAGAGAGAACACAAATGAAAGGAAAAGCTCTTATATTATATCTGTATCTATCTATATCAATATCAAATGGAATATATTACCCAAACTACAATTAAAAACAAACTTAAGCATATAAAAATTCAATACAAAAACAATTCTACAAAGAAATGTTATCTATCCACAAAGAATTTTTATCTATCTTTTCAATGTTGTAAAGATCTACTCAGAAGTACAAGAGTAAATAAAGAAAAAAAAGCAGTCAATAAAATAATTATTTTGACCAACAAAATACACAAGAAATTGTTTTCACTTTTAGCCAGTTAACTGATTTGACTCGCTACAATTGCTGTTTTCAGGTACATTTAAGTGTCTATGTTATACAGAGTAGGTGAACTTACATATCCTTTTTATTTCTCTTCTAAAAATGTATGTACTTATTTCCACAAAAGACATTTTTCACCTCCATAGGTCAGGGGAGAAAAGCTCTAAGCCCAAAAAACCAATGCACAACATTTGCCAGGAAACAGCTGTTCTTCCAGAATACTGTTCTGCTCACCCAGACTCATGGAGCCTGAGTAAGCTCTAACCAGTGCATAAATTAAGACCCTAAATAGAACAATAGATCTTTCTCCTCTCTACTTTGCACAGGGCAATTAAAGCAGGGGTTCTAAGGTGTTTCAGACCCACAGAGATCTGACTGAATGGAATAGACTAAATAAAAAGTCCTATACTACTCAATGAACAATTCACCTGTGATTTTAATTTCTGTAGGAACTAGCCTTGTTATTTTTTTAATTGGAATATTTTTAAATGTATACTTATTAATGAGAAGGACAATGAAGCCTGGATGTAAGATGTCAAAATGAAAATAATTTTGTTTTGGGGACAAAATCAGTGATTTAAAAAAATTTAATATCTCTGTTACATTTGTCTTAATAGGAAAAAAAAAGGCATGCTACTTGATCTAAGTATTTCTCTTTTTTGAAGATGCTATTTATCTATTTGAGAGAGAGAAGGAGAGACAGCAAGAGAGAGCATGAGCAGGAAGGAGAGGGAGAAGCAGGATCACAGAGAACAGGGAGCCTGACTTGGGGACCCATCCCAGGACCCTGGGATCATGACCCGAGCCAAAGTCAGACACTTAACTGACTGAGCCACCCAGCGCCCCTGATCTAAATAGATTCTCTGTCTGTAAAATTACTAATTCCTTGGAGAAGTTTTATTTCACTGATGACTAATTTGCACTAATTCATCTGTATTTTTTTGTAGCTTTTTTAAAATTTTTTTAAACTTTTTTTTAAAGATTTTATTTATTTATTTGACAGAGAGAGATCACAAGTAGGCAGAGAGGCAGGCAGAGAGAGAGAGGAGGAAGCAGGCTCCCTGCTGAGCAGAGCCTGATGTGGGGCTCGATCCCAGGACCCTGGAATCATGACCTGAGCTGAAGGCAGAGGCTTTAACCTACTGAGCCACCCAGGTGCCCCAGTAGCTCTTATTTTTATTAAGTTTTTATTTTAATTCCAGTATAGTTATCTACAATGTTATAGCCCCAGCAGAAATGAAGCTGCTTCTCTGAATTTACAAGTAGTTTCAAGTGTACAGGATAGTGATTCAATAATCCCATACCTCATTATTCAGTGCTCATCATGATAAGTGTACTCGTAATCCCCTTAACCTATATCACCCATCCCCTTGCTATTGGATATTTTCGGTTTTCCATCTGATTTTTTTTTATTTTAGGAATACTTTTTAGTGACTTTGTATCTTCTAGGCTACTTTGCATCTTTGCATAAGAATTCCAGGCAGTATCCTTGTAGCTGTTTGTCATATTTTAAAAATTTCTTTGCCATTAAAAAAAGCCTGTTTCTTCCATCCTTATCTTCTACTTAAGGAAATGACTATAGGATTACCTGAAAATTAACATTTATCCTAATACAACATGGACTTTATCAAAACAAATTGCAACATTTCACTTACTATTGGAAAAAATGCTCTGCAGACATTAATTTGCCAGGAGAGGCAACTTGGGATATGTTTTGATTGTTAAAGCATCATCATATCTTTAAATAAAAGACAGAAACCATCTCTGATTTATGAGACTCTTAATAGAAATGTAGATGGCATAAGGAATATAAAAGTCAGTATTTTGGATGCTTACAATAAATATTATTGTCCAGGTAGAAAAGATATTAAATGTGAAAGACAAAACTCAGCATGTGATACAACTTAATCCTCATTTAAAATTATTTTTGGTGAAAACCAGAAATCATAAATATTGCATTGCCACATCAGAATTTAAAACAACGTGTAAGGCTAAAAGAACAGGTATACTAAAAGAAAAAAAAAAAAAAAAGAACTCAGCAGGGTACCATGGATTGTATTTTAGTTAGGAAGAAGAAAGCAATTGGTTCAGTAGCAAAAGGAGGCTAAACAGATTTGTATTTGCAAGGCCAGAAAAAGATGGCAGTCACACTAGAATAAAAGTCAATTACAGACATTGGAGATGGGCAGTATAGGCATATCTCATTTTATTGAGTTTTGCTTTACCAGACTTCCTAGACACTGCACTTTTTCACAAACTGAAGCTTCGTGGCAACCCTGCTTCGAGCAAGTCTATTACTGCCATTTTTCCAACAGCATTTGCTCACTTTGTGTCTTTGTATCACATCTTGGTAATTTTTCATTGTTATTGTCTTTGTTAGGGTGATCTGTGATCGGTGATTACAACTTGCCAAAGCCCAGGTGATAGTTACTGATGTGGAAATGTTGGGGTTTGGTGTGAACAGTCAAGAACTCTTGAGACGTCTTTGGTACAAATAGTGGTTTTATTAAAGCCCAGCGACAGGGCCTCTGGGCAGAAAAGCTGCGCTGAGAAGAGCGACAGATTCTATACTTTCGAGTCAGCAGGCAGTTACGTCTCTAAGGAATTTTGGAAGCAAGGCTTCCAGGACCTTGAGGGGGCTAGCTATCGTTAGGAAAAGGTCAGTTATTACCGTCTAGTAAGCCTTAGTCACAAGCCCCTTCAGATGTCTATCAGGGGTCCATATGCTTGGGGGATGATTGCTAATATATACCTTGGGGGGTTAGAGATAAAGGAAGTTTCCAAAGGAATTTTTGTATGTTAAAGTAGACTTACAGGATCCTGGAGGTTGAGATAATGATAGGGTAAGATGTCCTTTTGCCCTTAACAAAGTGTTAACACTGAGGCACTTGCTAGAGGAAGGTCACTCTGCCTGTCTCAAGGACTTGTCAATGGGCTGTAAGTTGTAAGGAAATTCAGTTTTTTTCTTCTGCCTTTATTCCCCACGTCAGCTAACACTTTTTAACTATAAAGTATTTAATTAGCATTTGTACATTGTTTTTTTAGACATAATGCTATGTACACTTAAGAGAATACAGTACAGTGTAATCATAACTTTTATATGCTCTAGGAAACTGAGAAATTCATTTGACCGCTTTATTGTCATAATCACATTGCGGCAGTCATCTGGAACCAAACCCACAATATCTCTGAGGCAGTCTGTACTATAATTATGTACTTCCTCAGGTTATTAGAATATATAGCAGGACAGAAGCCTAGTGAAATCTTGAAGGAATCCTCCTTCTGGATGGTCAAGAGCTCATCTTTTATTTGAGACGAGTTTCTCAAACTGCTAATTACTGATACATGAAAATATTTCCCTGGCCAAATATGGTTAAGAATCACTGGGTTAAAGAGGTTTCTCCATTGCAGGACTTCACAAAGCATGATATATTCACTTGCAAAATAAATCTCCCAGCAAGAGGCTTCTATTTTGGATTTCCAACTTATTTTTTTGTTGTCGTTTTTCAAGTTTTATTTGCAATTGAATAGGAACATGGGAAACATAGGAAAAATAATATGTAATATTGATAATGCTTATTAAATGTTATCATACTAAACTAAAAATGGTATTATGCAAATTATTTATAAAAACATTATTATGGGAACACCCTCGTTATGATGTAGGAATAAACTGAATATATACATTTTTTTCCAACTTATTTGACCAGTAGGCCCCACTATTTCTAACTAAACTTGATTTACCACCTGAATAGAAACCACTTAAAAACACACTAAAGATAGTTTCCTTTTGCAAGAATTTTATTTCTTCTGTTTTAGATCCCTGTAATTGCAGGCAATACCAAAACAGGAACTTGTTTCTTAAACGTGACATAATGTTTAAGGAGAAAGTAGAGGGGAGAGTAGACATTATATACTCTCACAACCAACTTAAGATTTAAAGCTTTACAACTGTTAGTTTTCTTCAGACAAAAGGGAATCCCACATTATTCGAGAGGGTGCTGAGATCTATGCAGATCCTTTAAAACATTCCAAATCTATATTTGGAGAGGGAAAATGTTATCATCACAAGAACGACTTTTCTTAACTATACCTAGGTAATTCCTGCAAAGACATTCTAGAACAGAATCTCCAAGAGGTTAGGGACTTCGTACATCACTGTTTCTACAAACCTTAGAACATGGCTTGGCACATAGCAGAAGCTCATAAATATTGGTTGGATGGCTGATTCATGATTCTAAAGCACCTAATACAAAATCTTATAGTATAAAATTATAGTTTATATTCAGCTCTCAGGTTTTTTAGACATTAAGTAGATAATAGAGAAATTATTTAGCTTTTGTGTATAGAGGTGCCATTGGCACCAGTTATCGAAAAGCACTTTATTATTCTTTCTCTGCATAAATGCATCCATTAGAATGATGAGTGAAGTGCTCATTAGTCAACCTGAATACTAAAAGTGGTGGAGGTTAGCTCACTCAAAGCCTGACCTTTCCAAACATTTGCTTCTTAAAAAAAAAAAATAGACAACACTTCCCTCCCTAATCTTCCCTCTTTGATCCTGTGGTTAATTGGGGAGAAGTCTTTCTTTTAACTTTGCCAAATATTGCAGAGTATTTTCTGTAAATGTCACCATAAATTGAAAGTGACACTAACATGCAGATGTGCTTCATTTTCTGGTCACGTGTAACAAACTTAGTCATTGCTTTTGTGCTTCTCCTGTTAGTACTGATTTTCCAATTTGATAATGGATGGCAGGAAAAGATTCATTTAAACATTCGCACCCTTTGGCCTTACCAGGAGCTTAATTGTTGCCATGAATATACAATAGAGGTTTTTAAATACCTTAAAAGTTGATGCTACAATTCTGATTGTGTTGTGCCCTCATTATCTTCATATTTAATATTGCAGAAATGGTGGGTTTAGCGTGCTGGTGAAGCAAGGGAAAACCCAACAGGTCCGTGATTACTAATCTGCTTCACCCACAGGACAATTTCTGTCCCAGCAGTTATCACTTGTGATTTTGGATGCATCATTTAATTTTTCTGATCCTTGGTTTTTTATTTAAAATTGGAATAAATCTAGTTTATAGAATTTCTTTAAGGATTAATTCAGGACATATATTAAATAACTTCACTGAAGAATGTCCAAGTATTTCCATTCAGATTCTTTCCGGAAGTAAGGGATGAAATTATGAGAGTGTCAGCACATGAGCCCTAACAAAAGGCCTACGTTTTATTAGTGAGTGACCCCTATTCTCGGCACAGACGCAAGTGGCCAAACCAGCCACACACCAACTTCAACTCCACCTTTTAGTGTAACATTAGCGTCATCCTACCTTAAGTATTTTAACCTTTTTCCTCTTTCAAAAGCAGGCAAGACAAGAGAACACAGAATCAGGAGCAGGTTACAGAGTTTCAAATCAGCAGCACAAGGTCAGAGACTAATCAACTGCAGGACTGTTAACCAAGAAACCTAACTATGATGTGCCCCTGGAGGAAAATTCCTCCTTAATGTAAACCTCCTTATGGTCGTTCAGTCTCCTTCCCGTTCAGTGTAATCGATCATGACCACGGCATGTGTCATTTCTTCCTAGGACTTTCGAAAGAGTGAAGGAAAAATTCCTGGGAACCGGACTTAACCACACTAGGGCATGGAGTCCCCAGCATCTGGACAGAGGTGTCGGGTGGGGTGAGGGGTGGGGAGGAACAGCCACCAAGCACACTCGGGCAAGTGCGCAGACGGCAGGTGCCCCCCTGGCCACTTCGTCTTTGCTTTCACCTGGGAGAAAACTGAGGACTAGAGAAACGGGCACAGGTTAGCACAGACAGAATACGTCCTCCTCACCAAGCAGGAATGCGTTGCGGGCAAGCAGAGAAGAGTTCTGACTTCATTCACCTATAATCTGGGGCGGGGGGGCGGGGTAGCTGGTTTACAAACTACACATTTGTGAACTCGTATATACTTTGCACTTTTAGAGAAAACATATGCGGCTCATATGCACTGTCTTATATTTGACAATTCTTTCTATTAGTATGACACATCTTTTTTTTTTTTTTTCCAGCATAGGGTTTGGTATTTTTATTCTTTCTCCTAAAGCAACAAACTCCGTTCTTTCCTTTTCAACAAGTTGAAGGACATATACACACTCAAAATCATCATGAAATATTTCATCATCTTTTCGGGGAAATAACATGCTCTTGTTACTGCATTTGCCGTGGGTTTCTGCTTGGTCTGGATGGAAAGAGATGTTTCCTTTTGTTTCCTGAGAAAGCATGATTTGATCACGAAAGCCTCAGTATTTTCTCTCATTCTCCGGATTGACGCACAAGGCTTGAAAGGATTTATACCACTGCGAGGTCATTCAGAGCGTAGTAGAAAATAGCTTTGCTAAAATGGTATTTGAAAACTATTGTATTTCTGGGCTTTCTTTGAAAAATAAAACCCCTTACTAGGGTTTTTAAAAGAATGTAGTCAGTAATATGGCAAAATGTTAGTACACTTCGAAGCAAATTTTCTTAGGTTGCTGCCTTAAAATTACCCTACTTTACTTTCAACATTCAGAGTTCAGCATGGCAGAGTGACTAAACAACTTCCCCAGTGTCAAGCTACAGAAGTTTTCGTCTCTCCTAAATATTACCTAATTATTATAGGTGATGTTAACCTCTCTACCCTCAGGCAAACAACAAAACCCCAGAATGTGGAACATGATATGTGAAAAGAGGTTAAAATCCTCTACTTTTAAAATCATGAAGTAAATATCATGAGTTTTCAAATCTGAATGATCACATCATACTTACTTTTACAAAACCCGCCAGTGGCTTCCACGTGCCCCTGTCCCTGATGCCTGCAAGGGTCGTGACAGTCTGGACACTGAGCCCAAGCTCTCCTGCACTCTCCCCTCTCCCTCCCCCACCGCCCCGTCGCCCTTTTGCTCTCGGGGTTCTAGTCTCACTGACCTTCTTTCAGTCTCAGGAACCCCCGGGGGCCCTTCCTCCCTGAGGCTCTCACACGTGGTCCCCTTTCCGTCCATGAGGCTTTCCGTCGCTCTCTGCACCGCAGTCTCCGCATCCTGAGCGCGTTCGCATGAATGTCAAACCAGAGACATCTTTCCTGACCTGCCAATATGAGGGAGACCTCCGTCACCACAACTACCACGGAGTTACTGTCTAGCTCAGCATCATTTTGTTTTATGGAGCCCATCACAAAGTAAATGCGTGTGTGTGTGTGTGTGTATTGTTTATTGCACAACCAAACCACGAGAGCTGAAGTCCCGTAAGAGCAGGGACCACGCTTCTGCTAGGTAAAAACACTATGCCCAGCATCCAGCACAGTACCTGAACACACATGTTAAACACCCAGTAAATACTTGTGGGGTGAATAGAAACACTCATGACCTATGAGTATCCTTCCTAATACACTTTTCCTGAATATTTGAGATAGATCATCATTTGAACTAATCTCTAGGTCTTGTATCAAATTAACTAAATAAATATTTGAAAATATCTAATAACTGACTTAGTAATACTCATATTCTGTAAAGAAGTTAAATATCCTGAATTTAACATCTATATCATGATACGTTTTCCCAAACCACACAATTGATATAGTATTTTCCAGTTCCCTAATACATGTACCAGATTCATAGCATTTAATTTGCAAATGAAAAATGTCTGGGATTCAAAGAAATGCCTAACCATTAAATAGGGAGAAAACTCAGAATCAAACCAGCTTTGAGTATAGTTAAATTTCTGGGACATAGCAACTAACAAATGAGATTTAAAATTCGCTGTAAACTTTACATTAGAAATATTTCTAAGTATTATTGTTCAAAAGATTGATTTATTTGTCTCTAATTGTGCTCAATTTTACTTTTCATGTCCAATTCAGATGCCAATAATATCTCCCATCTAAAAGAAGTCAGATCAGACTAGATGAGAAATGTCTCCAAAAGTGATTAATCCTCCCCACATGATATTAACATCTACATCTCTGTGATGTTTTTATCTGTTATTAGCATAGTTATTAGGAAACCTAGTTCCAAGTAGAATAAGGCAAGTAATAAACTTTTCCTCTTACCTCATTTGAGAGAAATTATTTTTCCCAGGAAGCTAAACTGCCTATAAGAGATAATTTACTTCAAAGAAATAATTTACTACCAAAAAGATATATCCTAAAGTCTCAGCTTTGTACAGTATAATCTGACCTGTTCTTATCATCACTAAAAATATAAAAGTCTCATGGGATACAAAACAAAATTAGGCCTGTTACAAACCCACTTAGGAGAAACAATTACATTAATTTCATTTACATGCCATTAATACGAATTCTGTTCCTCAAATGGGTTGATGGCTACCCGTTCTTATGGGAGAGTACAACCTGGGCTTTCTTTTCAACTAATGTATGACAGGATGTTTCCTTCCCCACAAATGGACATTTCCTTCTTCAGCTTAGTATTTCTTTCCATGTTTGTGTCATTCTGCTTTTGAGGTAAAGAAGAAATGGGCGCTTCTTCTCCAAACATCTCCCACTGGGCCCGGACTGCTGTTATTTAGGATGAATTTCTCTAGTTTGTGCCACTTATTATGAAATACGCCTGGCTTGCGTAACTCAGTAGGCTCCATGCCTCTCAGCCCTGAGATCAAGACCTGAGCTGAGATTAAGACTCTTAACCAACTGAGCCACCAAGATGCCCCTAAAACAGACACATTGGTGAATTGAGGGAGAGTGGGAGAAGCTGGTTTCTGGGCTCATACTGTGGACCCTGGGCAGTGTTTCACAGAAGCAGCAGAGAAAGAAGGAGATTTTATTTATTTAGCGGGGAGGAGTCAAGATGGCGGAGAAGTAGCAGGCTGAGATGACATCGGGTAGCAGGAGATCAGCTAGACAGCTTATCTAACCATTGTGAACACCTACAAATCCAACGGGAAATCGAAGAGAAGAAGAGCAACAATTCTAGAAACAGAAAATCGACCACTTTCTGAAAGGAAGGACCTGTGGAGAAGTGAATCCAAAGCGACAGGAAGATAGACTGCAGGGGGAGGGGCCGGCACCCGGCAAGCGGCGGAGCGACGGAGCACAAAATCGGGACTTTTAAAAGTCGGCTCCACTGGGAGACATCGCTCCAGAGGCTAAACCCGGGGGAAACCCAGGCGGGGTCAGCGTAACCCCAGGTCCCGCGGGGTCACAGAAGGACCGGGGGCATCTGAGTGTCGCAGAGCTTGCAGGTATTAGAGCGGGGAAGCCGGCTACAGGGACAAAGCCAAGGAGTGAGCGCTCAGTCCGGGTTACCTTGTGCAGGTCGCAGGCTGGGTGGGCTCGGAGCGCTGCCAGAGGCCATGGAGACGGAACCGACTGGGCGCTTTTCTCCAAGTGCCAGCAATTGACCGCTTTCCTACCGGCACGACCGCAGGCCAGGGAGACTGGGCGGTTGGGCGCTTTTCTCTGAGGGCGCACTGAGGAGCGGAGTCCCAAGCTCTCGGCTCCTCCGGGCCGAGAGATTGGGAGGCCGCCATCATCATTCCCCTCCTCTGGAACTCTACGGAAAGCGCTCAGGGAACAAAAGCTCCCGAAAGCAAACCCAAGCGGATTACTTAGCCCGGCCCCTGGCAAGGGCGGTGCAATTCCGCCTGCGGCAAAGACACTTGAGAATCACTACAACAGGCCCCTCCCCCAGAAGATCAACAAGAAACCCAGCCAAGACCAACTTCACTCACCAATAACAGCGGAATTCTAGAGGAGGAGAAAGCAAATCTTATCTGGATAAAATGACAAGGCGAAAAAACTCACCACAAAAAAAAGAACAAGAGGCAGTACCAAGGCTGGAGACCTAATCAATACGGACATGGGTAACATGACAGATCTAGAGTTCAGAATGACGATTCTCAAGGTTCTAGCCGGGCTCGAAAAAGGCATAGAAAATATTAGAGAAACCCTCTCCGGAGAGATAAAAGCCCTTTCTGGAGAAATAAAAGAACTAAAATCTGACCAAGTTGAAATCAAAAAAGCTATTAATGAGGTGCAATCAAAAATGGAAGCTCTCACTGCTAGGATAAATGAGGCAGAAGAAAGAATTAGTGACATAGAAGACCAAATGACAGAGAATAAAGAAGCTGAGCAAAAGAGAGACAAACAAATACTGGACCACGAGGAGAGAATTCGAGAGATAAGCGACACCATAAGATGACACAACATTAGAATAATTGGGATTCCAGAAGAAGAAGAAAGAGAGAGGCGAGCAGAAGGTATATTGGAGACAATTATTGGAGAGAATTTCCCTCATATGGCAAAGGGAACAAACATCAAAATCCAGGAGATGCTAAGAACGCCCCTCAAAATCACCTGATAGTAAAATTTACAAGTCTTAGTGACAAAGAGAAAATCCTGAAAGCAGCCCGGGAAAAGAAGTCTGTAACATACAAGGGTAAAAACATTAGATTGGCAGCAGACCTATCCACAGAGACCTGGCAGGCCAGAAAGAACTGGCATGATATATTCAGAGCACTAAACAAGAAAAACATGCAGCCAAGAATACTATATCCGGCTAGGCTATCATTGAAAAGAGAAGGAGAGATAAAGAGCTTCCAGGACAAACAAAAGCTGAAAGAATTTGCAAACACCAAGCCAGCTCTACAGGAAATATTGAAAGGGGTCCTCTAAGCAAAGAGAGACCCTAAAAGTAGTAGATCAGAAAGAAACAGAAACAATATACAGTAACAATCATCTTACAGGCAATACAATGGCACTCAATTCATATCTCTCAATAGTTACCCCGAATGTTAATGGGCTAAATGCCCCAATCAAAAGACACAGGGTATCGGAATGGATTAAAAAAACAAAACCCATCAATATGCTGCCTACAAGAAACTCATTTTAGACCCGAAGACACCTCCAGATTTCAAGTGAGGGGGTGGAAAACAATGTACCATGCTAATGGACATCAGAAGAAAGCTGGGTGGCAATCCTTATATCAGATCAATTAGATTTTAAGCCAAAGACTATAATAAGAGATGAGGAAGGACATTATATCATACTCAAAGGGTCTGTCCAACAAGAAGATCTAACAATCTTAAATATCTATGCCCCTAACATGGGAGCAGCCAACTATAGAAACCAATTAATAACAAAATCAAAGAAATACATCGACAGTAATACAATAATAGCAGGGGACTTTAACACTCCCCTCACTGAAATGGACAGATCATCCAAGCAAAAGATCAATAAGGAAATAAAGGCCTTAAATGACACACTGGACCAGATGGACATCACAGATATATTCAGAACATTCCATCCCAAAGCAACAGAATATACATTCTTCTCTAGTTCACATGGAACATTCTCCAGAATAGACCACATCCTGGGTCATAAATCAGGTCTCAACCAGTATCAAAAGACTGGGAACATTCCCTGCATATTTGCAGACCACAATGCTCTGAAGCTAGAACTCAATCACAAGAGGAAATTTGGAAAGAATGCAAATACATGGAGACTAAACAGCATCCTTCTAAAAAATGAATGGGTCAACCAGGAAATTGAAGAAGAATTGAAAAAATTCATGGAAACAAATGATAATGAAAACACAACGGTTCAAAATCTGTGGGACACAACAAAGGCAGTCCTGAGAGGAAAATATATAGTGGTGCAAGCCTTTCTCAAGAAACAAGAAAGGTCTCAAATACACAACCTAACCCTACCTCTAAAGGAGCTGGAGAAAGAACAACAAAGAAAGCCTAAACCCAGCAGGAGAAGAGAAATCATAAAGATCAGAGCAGAAATCAATGAAATAGAAACTAAAAAAACAATAGAACAAATCAACGAAACTAGGAGCTGGTTCTTTGAAAGAATTAATAAGATTGACAAACCCCTGGCCAGACTTATCAAAAAGAAAAGAGAAAGGACGCAAATAAATAAAATCATGAATGAAAGAGGAGAGATCACAACCAACACCAAAGAAATACAAACAATTATAAGAACATACTACGAGCAACTCTACGCCAATAAATTTGACAACCTGGAAGAAATGGATATATTTCTAGAGACATATAAACTACCACAACTGAACCAGGAAGAAATAGATAACCTGAACAGACCCATAACCAGTAAGGAGATTGAAACAGTCATCAAAAATCTCCAAACAAACAAAAGTCCAGGACCAGACGGCTTCCCAGGGGAATTCTACCAAACATTTAAAGAAGAATTAATTCCTATTCTCCTGAAACTGTTCCAAAAAATAGAAATGGAAGGAAAACTTCCAAACTCATTCTATGAGGCCAGCATCACCTTGATCCCCAAACCAGACAAGGATCCCACCAAAAAAGAGAATTACAGACCAATATCCTTGATGAACACAGATGCGAAAATTCTCACCAAAATACTGGCCAATAGGATCCAACAGTACATTAAAAGGATTATTCACCACGACCAAGTGGGATTTATTCCAGGGCTGCAAGGTTGGTTCAACATCCGCAAATCCATCAATGTGATACAATGCATTAATAAAAGAAAGAGTAAGAACCATATGATACTCTCAATAGATGCTGAAAAAGCATTTGACAAAGTGCAGCATCCCTTCCTGATTAAAACTCTTCGAAGTGTAGGGATAGAAGGCACATACCTCAATATTATCAAAGCCATCTATGAAAAACCCACTGCAAATATCATTCTCAATGGAGAAAAACTGAAAGCTTTTCCGCTAAGGTCAGGAGCACGGCAACGATGTCCGTTATCACCACTGCTGTTCAACGTTGTACTAGAAGTCCTACCCTCAGCAATCAGACAACAAAAAGAAATTAAAGGCAACCAAATTGGCAAAGAAGAAGTCAAACTATCACTCTTTGCAGATGATATGATACTGTATGTGGAAAACCCAAAAGGCTCCACTCCAAAACTGCCAGAACTTGTACAGGAATTCAGTAAAGTGTCAGGATATAAAGTCAATGCACAGAAATCAGTCGCATTTCTTTACACTAACAACAAGACAGAAGAAAGAGAAATTGAGGAGGCAGTCCCATTTACAATCGCACCCAAAACCATAAGATACCTAGGAATAAATCTAACCAAAGAGGCAAAGAATCTGTACTCAGAAAACTATAAAGTACTCATGAAAGAAATTGAGGAAGACACAAAGAAATGGAAAAATATTCCATGTTCATGGATTGGAAGAACAAATATTGTGAAAATGTCTATTCTACCTAAAGCAATCTACACATTTAATGCAATCCCTATCAAAATCCTATCCACTTTTTTTAAATAAATAGAACAAATAATCCTAAAATTTATATGGAACCAGAAAAGACCTCGAATAGCCAAAGGAATATCGAAAAAGAAAGCCAAAGTCGGTGGCATCACAATTCCAGACTTCAAGCTCTATTACAAAGCTGTCATCATCAAGACAGTATGGTACTGGCACAAAAACCGACATATAGACCAATGGAACAGAATAGAGAGCCCAGAAATTAGACTCTCAACTCTATGGTCAACTAATCTTCGACAAAGCAGGAAAGAATATCCAATGGAAAAAAGACAGCCTCTTCAACAAATGGTGCTGGGAAAATTGGACAGCCACATGCAGAAAAATGAAATTGGACTATTTCCTTACACCACACACGAAAATAGACTCAAAATGTATGAACCTCAATGTGAGAAAGGAATCCATCAAAATCCTTGAGGAGAATGCAGGCAGCAACCTCTTTGACCTCCACCGCAGCAACTTCTTCCTAGGAACATCGCCAAAGGCAACAGAAGCAAGGGCAAAAATGAACTATTGGGATTTCATCAAGATCAAAAGCTTCTGCACAGCAAAGGAAACAGTTAACAAAACCAAAAGACAACTGACAGAATGGGAGAAGATATTTGCAAACGTTATATCAGATAAAGGGCTAGTATCCAAAATCTATAAAGAGCTTAGCAAACTCAACACCCAAAGAACAAGGAATCCAATCAAGAAATGGGCAGAGGACATGAACAGACATTTCTGCAAAGAAGACATCCAGATGGCCAACAGACACATGAAAAAGTGCTCCACATCACTCGGCATCAGGGAAATACAAATCAAAACCACAATGAGATACCACCTCACACCAGTCAGAATGGCTAAAATTAACAAGTCAAAAATGACAGATGCTGGCAAGGATGCGGAGAGAGGGGAACCCTCCTACACTGCTGGTGGGAATGCAAGCTGGTGCAACCACTCTGGAAAACAGTGTGGAGGTTCCTCAAAAAGCTGAAAATAGAGCTACCCTATGACCCAGCAATTGCACTACTGGGTATATATCCTAAAGATACAAACGTGGAGCTCCGAAGGGGCACGTTCACCCGAATGTTTATAGCAATAATGTCCACAATAGCCAAACTGTGGAAAGAACCTAGATGTCCATCAACAGATGAATGGATAAAGAAGAGGTGGTATATATACACAATGGAATACTATGCAGCCATCAAAAGAAATGAAATCTTGCCATTTGCGACGACGTGGATGGAACTAGAGGGTATTATGCTTAGTGAAATAAGTCAATCGGAGAAAGACAACTATCATATGATCTCTTTGATATGAAGAAGTGGAGATGCAATGTGGGGGGGTTGGCTAGAGCTAGGAAAAGAAAAAATGAAAAGATGGGATTGGGAGGAAGACAAACCATAAAAGACTCAATCTCAAAAAACAGACTGAGGGTTGCTGGGGGGAGGGGGGATGGGAGAGGGTGGTGGGGACATGGACATTGGGGAGGGTATGTGTTATCATGAGTGCTGTGAAATGTGTAAACCTAGCGATTCACAGACCTGTACCCCTGGGGATAAAAATACATTATATGTTTATTAAAAAAAAAAAAAGAAGAAGAAATGGGCAAGGGTTCTACAGCTCAGTTAAGAAAGAAGAGAACAGAGGAGGGCCCAGGAGGTAGCAGGTGAGACCCCCTCTTGTGGGCCGAGTTCCATCACTGGTTCAGAGACTCTCAGAGAAAAAATAAAATTCAACCAAAAAGATAAAACATGGTTCACCCCCAAAAGCATTATGAGCTGAACACAAGGTTTCTTCCAATTATACACACTCAATGACTTGCTAAAAGAGAAAAATTCATACACACATGCACACACACACACATAGACACATGTATACGTGTACAATGTCCATCCTTATTTTATAATTCCAAAAATATATATGAAACAAGTTCTATCTTTGAGGCAAAAACCTGGTTTCTTGCTTGAGTAGAGATTAAAATTACTATTTAAGTGGGTTTATAATGGCCTCACATATGTCCGTTAATACAGGAACGCTTCCTCCAAAGACAAGAGAACACCAGGTGCCACCAACCAGCATGGACTCAGCAGGGCACATCCGGTCTGTACATGTACGGTAGCCGCATAACTACACACAGTATCTGTACACAGTTACGTGTGGTGTCTGTGACTAAAATAAGAACTGTAATCCCTCGTCCTTGGGATACTTATGGGGAATAAGAGCACTGACTTGTCCAAATGACTCCTTGCATTCCCGACTGATACCTAATAATGGACATATATATATATACACATATATATCCTGTTGGTCCTGTTTCTCTGCAGAGCGCTAATACATACACAGACACAAAAACTGATTCGTTAGCATCTATTTTAAATCTACTTTAATAATTGATTTTTTAACATTATCTTCATATTACCATTATCACTTAAACTTCATGAAGACTTAAAGTCAAAACCAGCAGACTGTGGAGCGCTCAAGCTAGATGTGCTTATTTATTTACGAAACCAGTTGGTTGGGGACGAGACTTTGTTATCTGATTCCTTTTCACTTTACTTGTGGCTAGACCAGTTCCCACGGACCTAGCCTGTTCAGAAGGCACGTAGCTCCTGAACCCTGTAGGAGACTCAGTGAAAGATGGACAAAGTAGCTCTGCAGTGAGAACGTCTTCCTTCCAGCCCCTCAATTAAATACAGCAGTAAGAGCTGAAATGAAGGGAGAGGACAGCTCGAGCGCACAGTAGGAGCCTTAAATGTAGTTTCTGTTGTCGGGTGAAACACCACTGGCTGCATTCACGTGAACTCGCATGACATTAGACATATAAAAAGGAGAGAGAGAAAAAACGTAACAGAAAGGAATAACAGTGGAGCTGATTTTTTACAGCAGTTACCTCTGAAAAAGCTGTGTGCACAGTCTATTGAGCATTGTGGCCACAACTCCCAGCTTCAAGGTCTCCATGTCACAGATGGTTTATCAGGAGAAAAATGATAATGGCTGAAAACAGCGCGGGTTTTTATTGTTAATGGGGGCAAGGAAAGGAACAGACCGATACACCACGAATAATGAAAACATCGTTCTCATTGTTATACAGCGCAAATTACAGAGGAAACAAACTGCTAACTTCAGGTACGATGGTTGTTGAAATGAGAAGTTTTCATGATTTTAAGGACGAAGGAAGAAGGAGACCTTCCTCTTATCCCTACAACTGTCCTCCTGTAATTTCTAAGACTACTCGATTAACGTCAGGTATCATTGTCCAGGGAAAAGGAAAGGACATGGTAACTTGGGAATTTCCCTTAATACTTCAAGACACACACAATCAACCATCTTTAGTTCTTTTAGAGCTAGTAGAAATATATTAGCTGTGAATATTATATAATTGGGCACATAAGTTGTCTGATGACAAAAAATATTGACAATGGCCAAGGCTGGATATGAATGCTGGATATGAATTTTTGTCCAGGGCATTCAGGGCTCCCCTTTCTTCAAACCTGACTGTAGTCAAGAATTTTAAAGGCAGAACTCGTGTCCGGAAGTTAACAAACTGTCCGGGCAAACTGCTCCCAGTGGGCAGTGTGTGACTTGGACGCTCAGAGGATCCATCGCCAGCAGTTAGGTGCTTTAAGAAGAAATCCTTTTCCCTTTCTTTTAAGAAGAATCTACTTGTCTTGGGGCGCCTGGGTGGCTCGGTGGCTTAAGCCTCTGCCTTCGGCTCAGATCATGATCTCAGGGTCCTGGGATCGAGCCCCGCATCGGGCTCTCTGCTCAGTGGGGAGCCTGCTTCCTCCTCTCTCTCTCTGCCTGCCTCTCTGCCTACTTGTGTGCTCTCTGTCAAATGAATAAATAAAATCTTTAAAAAAAATAAAAAGAAGAATCTACTTGTCTTAAATTAAAGAAATGGCAGCATTCTACTTATTTAAATACCCCTTCCTTTCTTCCCAGGGGGAAAGATAGACAATGGCTGGTTCCTTTTGTATATGACCTGCGTAGGGATAAAAGATCTCCCTCAGCTCTTGTCTGTCTGAGTTCCTTCTGCTTTTATGGGAGTTGTCATGCGCATTATTTGCACAGTGACGAATGTGACTCTTCCTTTATTTAGAATCCACAGGTGTTTTATGCCATCTTTGTTAATAAACATCTGGATCATGTCAGACTTGACGTCCCACAGCTCAGGAGGCAAGTGGTAAATGAGGGGGTGCGTCCGGTTGTGACTCAATCATGGCGATGTTGCTCCAGAGCTGTCTGGAGTTTGTAGGTACAAACATTCCCACAGCTTCCTCTGGTCTCTACGTTAGCACTAGCTGGTAAATTCTAAAGAAAGGGAACCACAGCAGAGGACAAACTTCATACTCTGAGATCTTAAATTTTTCCCAGTGGTTCACAACACAGCCTCTCCAAAATGTGGACACAGGGCACATCTGAAGAGCATCGGGAAATGGTTCTCCCTCACCCTCTCCCAATCCCCCTGCGTAACAAATGCCTCAGCGTCAGGATGGGCTGCATTTTAAAGAACACGTAAGCAGATACATATTGTTTCAGAAGGTCTAATTCTCAGGGAAATCATTTTCTTTGAAAAGACTCCATGGAACTTTTCTTTAAAACCTGACAATTTTATCTCAAAATCACATTCTACTTACCCTACATGATCATCCAAGTTTCCTTCAATTTCTACAGAATGTGTTCTTCACACAAGCACCTGCTTAAATGCTGAGAAGGAAAGTAGCAAGAGGTGCGCAGCACAAGTGCCCCGACTGGCCAGACAGGTGAGCGCGTGGGGAATCTCCCTCCTCCTGCGCATCTTAGGCCCCCTCTACCCTCTTAGCTCCTCCAAGGGCCACGGCCCTAGGAGCCCAGCTCCACTGTAGCCCAAGGACATCAGTGTCATTACCAATCTTCTTCTTCTTTTTTTTTTTTTAAGATTTCATTTATTTATTTGACAGAGAGAAACACAGCGAGAAAGGAAACACAAGTAGGAGGGGTGGGAGAGGGAGAAGCAGGCATCCCGCCGAGCAGGGATCCTGATGTGGGGCTCAATCCCAGGACCCTGGGATCATGAACCGAGCAGATGCTTAATTTAAGCAGATGCTTAATGACTGAGCCACCCAGGCGCCCCATTACCAATCTTCTAAACTTTAGTGGCTCTTTCTAGTTCCAGGGCCAGCCCAGGCATAAAGGCCCTACAAAAAACTCACTTCACCTTATAAATAACAGCTCATATTATTCCAAGTAAAATTAAAGCTAAAATTGCCTGTTCATTGTCCTGAGAACATGTCTTACTGATGCCTATCTCCTTGCCGTTGTCTGTGCTCCCTCTTCTTTACCCTCCCCAACATGGACACCTTCTCCTTCTTTCTAGAAATTCTCTGCTTTCTCATTCTTCTCAGCTACCTCAAGCACTCCTTTTCTGTGATGCCTTCCCAAATACTGCACCCTACAGTGAACTTTATTCAGAAAACTTTATTTCCTGTTCTACTTGTCTGAGTTCTTAATCATAGATGCAATAGTTTATTAGATAAATATTTATTGAACAACTACTATGTACCAGTCATTGTTCTATGGCATAAAGGTAAATGGTGAACCAGACAGACAAGTTTATCTAGTTTCATTGTACCTCCTTCGCGTTTATCCCATTGAGATTACACAATGTGATACCAGTCAAGGAGTACCCTGGGAGCTTTGATTAGCCCCTACAGAGTTCAGTTCAGCACGCAGTGGCCTGCGTGGTTGGAGACTGACGCTGCAGCAGGTCAGTGCTGCCGGTGCTCCTCTCGCCGGCTGCCCCATTCTTCTCAGCAGCTTTCACTCTACCTTTTCACCCAACCCCCCCACTCACAGAACTACACCGAACAAAGACACAACACATTGTTCTGTCTTTTACTGGGGGGAAAAAATTGTCTTCAATGTCGCCCATTCTTTTCACCCACGAAATATATTCACCTTGTCACTCAAGCTCCCATATGGCCCAGTTTGCACTGTCTAACAGGAGTTAAGAAAGCAGGGAGTAAGGTCTTGTGGACAGAGAGGAATGAAATGGAGAGTAAGGAGAGAGCAGTTCTGCTTGAAGTTCAGCCAGACTTGAGTTGGGTGAGCTTCCTGTACCTCCGCTCTCTCAGCTGTAAAATAAGCGTTGAACTAGATTGCCTTTAACGCCCCTTCCAAACCTGTCAGTACGGTAATTACTCTAGGACTGATACTCAATTTCTCTGTTATTATCATGAAACTGCCCAACTCATTCCGATTTACAGTTTTCAATCTTGGGAGTTAAGAGTGATATACAAAATAGTAATTATAAGAATAATAATTATAAATAAATGCCCAAGTATTTGGGATAAGGAAGACCAAATGGGGAGGACTCCAGAGTCGTGTTTGATTCCTCTTTCTTTCCACCCCCCCCACAACCCATCAGCAAATTCTAATGGTTCTGCCCTCCACATGCAGACTCTGACCACCTCCAGTGTTGCCACCATGATCCAAACCACAATAATTTTCATCTGGATTACTCTCATACCCTCTTTGCCTTAATTCTAGTCTTACACCCCTAGAGTCTAGTCTCAACACCACAGTGATCTACTAAAAATATAAATTGCATCATGTTACTTCTCTGCCTGTCTAGTTTTGGGCCCCAAAATGTTGCTGTCAGTCTAATGGTTGGCTTACAGTGATGTTTTGGGTTTCCAGATACCAGTGTCAACTCAAATCTTGTAAGTCACAATCCTTAAGATATTTGGGTACTCCCATTTGGCTAGTACATAGTTACTCAAGTAAACTGCCATGGGTCCCCTTTGAGAAGCAATGGGGGGAATCATTACCTTACTTCTCTTTGGGGATATGGCCTCTCCTTCAGTCAATGCATTCTGGGTCTGTAATAGGCTCAGGTCTAGAGGCTGGGCACAGAATTGTGCCTTCTGATTGGAGTAACTGCTCTCAGTCTCTTAGCCATGCATTGTTCATATCTTTTGATTATATAAATTAAGTAGTACCCTTGTAAAGTGCCCACTTATTTTTCTCTTGTGGACTCTGTAGTGAACACAGAGATAGCTCTTTGATCTCCTTCAAAGAAAAACTTCTTGCCCCATCTACTGGATTATGTCAGTGGGCAGCCGTTAGGTGTCTTTAACCTTCCCAATCACTACAATAATTATGTCCAGGAAACTTCTGAGTATTATGCACTACTACCTGGCCTCTGTTGTTTTGGAATCTTATTATCCCCATGGTTACCTCTGGGTCCATTTCACGATGGCATCTCCTACTTTCAGCCCCGTGCTACAAAAGGCAGCCACAACTGAACTTCTAAGAGATGCCAGTAGCCCTCTCATTAGTATAGCATCAGTATCTCCCATAGAACATAGTCTTCCGCTAGATTTTCCAGTCTTAAATAAGACACCTACTCTAGCATTTGTGCTTTTAATTTCTGAGTCCTGCCTGCCAGGAGCCCTGCGGGGGGATGCCTGCACTGGGGGACATAGTCCTTAATTTCCAAAAGAGGATCTGCACAGTCTATCAGAGCAATTCTTCATCACTTAACTAAGATTACAATGCTCGTAAGTCATAACCTGACTTTGGAGCCCGGGTGGCAGTCTGATTCAGAACCCACACCCCTGACTACTATTTAGGAATATCTGAGAACTAGCCACATAGAGACGGTTTCTAGTCTTTCATCCTAAAATTGATACAGGGTTGGGGAAGTTGGAAGAGGCAGGGGTTACTCTTCACTAGTGTATATCCATGGTTCTAGAAACAGGGTAGCTCAAAGTACATGAAGGACTGGAAAAAACTGCCACAGGTAACTCTTATAACCTTTGTTCCCCATCAGAGTTGCGAATCCCTTGTGTAGAGGAAGGAGAAGGTGTCAAGGAAACATTCTTGAAATAAGCTTTGAGTATTGTTGATTTTCATCATGTATTTAAATAAAGTTCTTTTGTGTGGACAACCAGAGACTTGAAAAATAAATCCACAAAATAAATAGCCATTTGGCCTCTGTAGAGAAGTGTTTTAAGCCTATAATTAAACTACTGAAGGTATTCTAAGGCTAAACGTTTTTCCTCCTAAAATGAGTTAATATGTAGTTTCGCAACACAACCAGGAATCTTACCAATTTTTTTTAAGAAGATAGTTCCAAGTGATTTGAAGATGTTTCAAAGTCAGAAAATTGATTTTGTAAAGGAATTATGTATTATTAAGAGATAGCATTTCCCCACTAATTTTTTTCCTTTTATATTTTATAGTGCAGTCATGAAATCATTGAAAACACAACTTTCCCAATGTTTAAATGATAAAACCACCAATTATGATTCAGAATGAAGGAATTTAAACTCAAGGCAAAACTTCCAAGCTTCTGATTTCACACCTTTCTCTGCTAATTTTACTACTTTCTGCCTGTCATAGTGTTTGCATTCCGCTTAGTGTCCTAAGTTTCTGAACCTGCTCAACTTTCCATATCCATAAAGGAAAAACAATACAAACAAATAAGGAAACTAATAATTAATGCATATTTACTGGACTTTGTGCTCGACATTTTCCCATATAGAGTCTCCAAACCACAGATCAACCAGACGTTATTTGTATTACTTTCCGTCATTCATTTTGGCTAATAGTATTTATAGATTTATCCTTTTAACCATCATTTGCTAAGTATTCCTAAATGCACATCCCAGAATCAAGAGGGAGGCCATCTAAGATTAAACACTGATCATGGATAAGCTACAAAGTAAATAATCCATGAACATTTTTACTAAAATTATAAGATCTATGTTACTTAATCCAATAATGGTGCTATGTTCATATTAAAATAATCTTGATTTCATCCCAAATCCATATATATGCTTCAGCACCTGTACCGCCCCCTTCATAGCCTTTACTATATGATAACTCTAAAATTACTGCTTGTTTAGTTGCTCATATTTTATCTACGGGCTAGCTTCTAGATTGCACATATCTAGATATTTAGATATCGAGAATGCAGACACTGTTTCCAGTGCCAACCATCACACCAGCCACAGCACAGGAACCCAGTGGATATGTACTAAGTGAATGAGCCAACTCTAAAAGAATGTTTCACAGCTTGGGTTTTAGTGAATGCTATACTATTAAAATATTACTTTACAGAACAATTTCAATTAGTCAATGGTATGCTTTTCTTGTACGTATCCAAAACAACACTGTTTTTTTCCTCTAGTATTCAGAATTACTTTTTTTTTAAGTCAGAATAAAAAAAAAATACCCCCTACTAGAAGACTCATAAATTACAGCTGTAAAAATATTAAGAAAGAAGAATAGAGGAAAAGGAGAGAGAAACTAGTAATCATAAAACAAAAGTTTTGTACCTTATTTTCTTGAAGGATAAATAAATCTCAAGTTTTCTTAATGTTTTTCTAGGCCTTCATATTGAAACTTCCTACCAATTATGAAGAGACTCCAACACAATCCCTGACACTGAGCCAAAATGCAAAATCTTCTGATCTCAGAGGCCCTGAATACTCCAGTGCCTTCCAGGCACACTCCTCTCCCAGCCTTCACGTGACTGGTTCCTTTTCATTCTTCTTTTCTCAGTGTAAATGTGCCTCCTTAGAAAGGCCCTTCCTGAATGTTCTCTCTCAGCTGGTCCCCCACTAATTTTTTTCTTCATAGTACATATTATTTATGATTTTAAATTCACTAATGTTTATTCACTCTGTTTTCCCCACCACACCTGAATATACTTCTATGATGATAAAACCACATTTGTCTTACTTATCTTTGGATCTCCGGCAGCCTCTGCAATACCCAGTTTATGATAAACATTCAGAAGGATCTGAATTGAATAAAAAAGACAGTCAAATTCATATTGATTTCTCAGTGATTCTAGATATTTGTGATTTTAGTTTTTAATATTCTATATTGCCCTTGCTAAATTGTCTTCACATTCATAAACAACATAAATTAATGCCAGTAATAATTATTATTATAATTATTTTGTGATACAAAATGTATTGAAAACTTTTTGAGATGAAAATGTTTCATGTAATATTAACATTAGTACGTGTTAATGTACAGACTAGAAATTAGAAAAACTATTCACATCTGTACCTCTCTAGTAACAAAGACCCCATTCTCAATGTTATTTTCAGAAATTGTTTTGTTCCTGTTATCTGTGGCGATACAACTGATGACAAAAAAACGAGCAGCTTAAGACAACAACATTTATTTTGCTCACAAATCTAAAACCTAAGTAGGCTTAGACTAGGATAACTTGCCTTTGCTCCACTCTGTAACTGCTGAGTGACTTTAAGTCTGGTTCTGAAATATCGAAGACTTGTTCATTCACACATCTGCCACCTGGGCTGAGAACATTCAAATAGTCAGGGCTAGAGAAACTGGACCTCCTTGGGCATCTCTCTCTAACCCAATGTAATCTCCAGGTTACCTCTCCAGCATAATGTCTTCAACATAGCTGGTCTTCTTACCCCTCGGTTTAGGGATACCAAGGTGTGTGTTCCAAAAGAGAGAGAGCTTTGTGAAAGCAGGACTAGCAACACAATTTGTGAGGCCCAGTGCAAAGGAAAATGTAGGCCTCCTTGTTCAAAAATTACTAAGAATTTCAAGATGAGGTCTACAGAGCTTTAAACCAAGGTGGCCCTTCTGAATGCAGGGCCCTGTAGCGTTGCACAGGTTACATGTCCACAATGCTGGTGTGGGCAGGAGCCATACTGTATTTTATGATCTAGGATCTCTCAGCATCATTTCTGCTGCAGTCTGTTCCCTGAGGTAGTCATAAAGGTCCACCCAATTTTAAGAGTAAGAGAAATAACTCCACCTTATTGAGAGTGACCATGATCTGGAAGAGCGTGTAGGGTCATTTCTGAAAATACAGTCTACACAAGTTTGCTATAAATGGTTAGTTTGTTTCTGGAGAGCAAAAACATGTCAGACTTGGAAAATTCATACTGACAACTGTAATATCCATATCATATATTGGGAACTTTCTTTATGTGGGGTGCTACTGAGCACTTCAGAGATATCGACTCATTTAACCCTGTGACATTTAGTAGATCCAGCACTATTATCCCAGTTACAGAACTGATATCACAGATGGAAATAATTCATGCAACCAATACGTAACAGAACAGGGAATTGATCAGATCTGATGCTAAGAGTGCTTATCACTGGTGAGGGTTGTTGAAATAAATTTCCCAAGAGACAAATGCCGATGAACTGTGCTCTCCCCATTCCCTACCCCCAGGTCGTTCTATAAGGTTTAACTATAGTGGGTGGACACATAAAAGGCTGTCTTCATAGCTCATAATTTCTCTTTCTCTGGTGGCTCCTCATCCCTCCACCCTCACAGGACACATGCTCATAGGACTGATTCCAATGGCCTGGCTATATAGGAAAATAACTAGAACAGAGACTCACCCCTGCAACGGAAGGCAGAAAGAGAGACAGAGACAGATAAAGATCAGTTGATTTAGTCTATCTTCAAGATATGAACCTGAGCTATATAAATCTGGGCACTGTATGCAGCTCTATTTTCCATTCTGTGTTCTGAGGGGAATAGATTTATAGAAAGAAAAAATAATTAAGTGGGTAGAGAGCAATAAGACATGCAAGAGAGAGTACAGACAATATTCATAACAATTTTCTTAGTTCACTCTTGAGGCCCAACTGTATCCCTATCCTGAGGTAACTACATATCATTAGGAGACACCTTCATGCTTTGCTATTGTCAGCCTAAGTCATTCTCCATTATGTTCTAGTAAAATAATCCTAACACATATAGGTTAAAAAAAAAAAACGAGAGCTTGCTTCAGCCAACAGAGAGAAAATTATACAAACACCCAATGGGCTTACCAAATAAGAAGATAAAAAAAATAAGCTTATAAGGGCTCTATAAACTATGGGGGCAAGTCCAACTTACTTCCAGGCAATAACTAAAAGTTGAAAGATTCTATGTATCATAATTAGGTGGAATAGATAACTTACGATCACAATAAGGGGGGAAAAAAAACCACATCCTGGCCAATTGATCTAAGCTCTTTCAGTCTGCCTTCAGAATTTTAAAGAAAAAACTTGACTTTTGCAAAAGGGATTTTCCTCCGGTATATTCATATGATTTAGAGGTGAGGCGAGAAAATTATTAATTTCTCTGTTTTTGAAAGGAACACTTACTGAAATCTGCTTCTCTACCATCCCCCCAAATACTTCAATTACTGATGTATTACCCAATTCCACATAGAATTCCTACTAGCTTTGGCGTCACTGGAGAAGCATTCCAGCATGTGTCAACATTGTTTCCTCCAAGTTCTGTGCAAAGGGGACGTGGTGGGTAAAGCTATAGTCCCGTCTGAAGAGCCTTGCTCTCTTTTCCTCTGGCTTCTCCACCCACCCAGGGCCTCCATCTTCTTCATCTAGGAAGCCATTTCCCAAGCCTTCAGATTAGGGTGAAGGGGATGGGAGGAGGGGCTCCAATTCTGGTGAACAGCTGGGGCCCATCACTTCTCATTGCAGGTCTTGGGGAGATGTGGTTGACAGAGTGATGCACAGAGCCTGTCCCAGTTAATGACTTCACCATTCTCCATCATTATCCCCATCATTAGGAAATTAGGAGGACAGAAGGTATTTACTGTAAACCTGCCACCTCCCAAGGAGAGATAAATAGAAACTGATAAATGGGCTCTTCTGGTGCTGTTCGTCTATTAACCTTCTGCTTCCCAGCTCCGGCATATGCATGCCATCCTGCCATTAATATCCAGTAATTGGCATGGCAGCGGGCAATACAATCATACCTTTACTGTGAGCATTCCCTCCGTGCGGTGTGCCTGCGCAAGCACACAATTACATTCATAATGAAGCTTTGCTAAACAGTCCAGTTGAAAGACATTAGGCAGTTGTTCCCCAGCCATAACACCAGCCTCCCACAGTCACTCAGAGTTTAACTCTTCACTAGCCTGGACACCGGCTGCCTGCTGTTGCTAATCTTCCTGCTATCTTTGCATGTATCCCAATCTATTCCTTCAAGGTATACTCTGTTTTGTCTTTGTTTTTAACAGTTTCTGCTCTTAAACTTGGTGTTCCTTGGCATCAAAGGCATAGCCAGCCTGTGAATGATTCCGAACTGTCCCATCAGGCTGACCACCCATCATGAGGGCAGAGCTGACTTTCAACCATGTTGTGGCCACTGGTGACCACCTGGGGGCAATGCCCCTCATTTGCCACCAGTTGAGAGCCAAGCTGTTTCCCAAAGAGATTTTGTATTCTTTGGTGCATTTCTAGATGACAAGGGGGAGAGAGGATGTATCCCATCACATTTATTCTTGGTATAATAACAGAACCAAAAGGAAAGTAATAACCTTGGTGTCATATTAGGAAAATACCATTCTCAATGTTCATCTGCTCAAAACTCTCAGGGATCTTGAGAGAGCATGAATCCTAGGAGATCCTGAAAGAGTTTACAGAAAATTGAGGCCCACAGAGAGAGCCGCCTCATTCTGTGACCCGTCTGCTCACACTGTGGCTGCAAAATGAACATTTGGTCTCCGCTTCCCTGACCTATTTCTTCCCAAGTTACGTTCCAGAGTTCACTATGGAGACTTTAGCACAGTGACTGCAGTGGGCAGACTGTTTCAGAGGATGGAACAGGAGAAGCAACGATGAGTCATCTCTTAAAAGCATGGGGCAGAGTCTGTGAAATGAATCGAGCTGGTCCTAACTACAGCCCTGAGGGGTAAAAAAAAATATATATATATATATAGTTGCAAGGGAGGGGAGGGGAGGGGAGGTTGGGGAGAGGCAATACCAGCAAAGAGATAAAAAGCAATAAAAAGACCAACGAGAAGAAAATGACATGACAATCTTATTACTGGTGTTCAGGAACCATAGCCTCTCTGTCAGAAAAATACCAGATCACCCATTTGAGAACTTCATAAAACTAAATGATCAATAGATTATGGCTCTGGCCCTCCTTCCACACAGCATAAAACAAATAATAATATCTCCAATAAATATAACAGATAGGGCGATCTTTCCCATTTTCTGCAGACCACTGACAGAACATGCTACAAGATCTTTTTGTTTCTTCAGGAAGATGCTAAGCAGCTTGCCGGACTCCCTGTCAAGCACAGCCTCTCCAGCTGTCTTCCAAGTGTACACCTTGAAACACAGAATCTGGATATAGCAGGGCAGCCTTGCACTCACGGAGTCTTTCATTCCACAGATAGGCCTGGTGGCAAACCCTCTGTCAGTTAACTGAAACTCTTCAGGCGCTGGCAGCAACACACCCCTCTGGGATAATGATAAATAATGTTTGTCGTGATGACCTGATGACAGGTTGAGACTGACACGAATTCTGCATCTTCTTTATTCCTTATTTCTATCTACCTTTATATCTTTACAAAGGGCCTTTACATTATCTCTTCTGGTTCACAAAAAGTGAACCAGTCATCAAGAGACAGTATTAGGATACCTACAGCTATGGAAACTAAGACTCAGAAAGGGCAAATTACTTTCCCAAGTCACATAACTGGGACCAGAATCTTCTTTCCTTTCCAGGGAACTGTGTTGCTAACTCTAGCTGGCACCATTGTATTATGTGAACAGCGCTCCTGCAGGTGAGCAACACAGCTGCCCTAAAAAGCTCACAATATAGTGGAAGTAGGAAAGGTTTTGTTTTTATAGTGATTTTTCTTTTTCTTTTTTTTTTCAAATTTTTATTTAAATTCTAGTTAGTTAACATATAGTTTAAAATTGGTTTCAGGAATAGAATTTAGTAATTCATCAAACATATACTACCCAGTGCTTACCATAACAAGTGCCTTCCTGAATCCCATGACCCGTCTAGCCCATCCTCCAGCAGCACTCCTCCATCAACCCTCAGTTTGTCTCTATCATTAAAAATCTCTTATGGTTTACTTCCCCTCCTCTCTCTCTTTTTTTTCCTTCCCATATGTTCATCTGTTCTGTTTCTTAAATACCACATAAAAGTGAAACCAAATGGTATTTGTCTTTCTCTGATTGACTTATTTTATTAGCATAATACACTGTAGCACCAACCACATTGCTGCAAATGGCAAGATTTCATTCTTTTTGATGGCTGAGTAGTATTCCGTTATATATGTAGTCTATTATGCATACAGTCCATTATTATATTATATGTAGTCCAATATTATATTATATATAGTATTAAATTATATTATATTATATATAATGGACATTTGGACTTTTCCCATAGTTCAGCTATTATTGATAATGCTGCTATAAACATTGGGGTGCATGTACCTCTTTGAATCAGTATTTCTGTATCCTTTGGTAAATACCTAGTCAGGCAATTGCTGGGTTGTAGGGTTGTTCTGTTTTTAACTTTTTTAGGAACCTCCATACTGTTTTCCACAGTGACTGTACCAGTTTGTATTCTTACCAACAGTGTAAGAGGATTCCTCTTTCTCTGTATCCTTGCCAACACCCATTATTTCCTGTGTGATTAATTTTAGCCATTCTGACAGGTGGGAGGTGATATCTCACCATGGTTTTGATTTGTATTTCCCTGATGATGAATAATGTTGAGCATCTTTTCATGTGTCTGTTAACTATCTGGATGTCTTCTCTGGAAAATGTCTGTTCATGTCTTCGGCCTATTTCTTAACTGGAGTATTTGTTTTTTGGGTGTTGAGTTTGATTAAGTTCTTTATACATTTTGGATACTAAACCTTCATTGGCTAAGTCATTTGCAAATATCTTCTCCCATTCCATAGGCTGCCTGATAGTTTTGGCACTTGTTCCCATCACTGTACAGAATGTTTTTATCTTTATGAAGTCCCAGTAGTTTATTTTTGCTTTTGTTTCCCTTGGTTCAGGAGAACGTCTAATAAGAAGTTGCTCTGTCCAAGGTCAAAGAGGTTGCTGCTTGTGTTCTTCTCTAGGATTTTGAAAGTTTCCTGTCTCACATTTAGGTCTTTAATCCATTTGGAATTTATTTTTGTGTTTGGTACAAGGAACTAGTCCAATTCATTCTTGTGTATGTTGCTGTCCAGTTTTCCCAACACTATTTGTTGAAGAGGTTATCTTTTTTCCATTGGATTTTCTTTCCTGCTTTGCTGAAGATTAGTTGACCATATTGATGTGGGTCCATTTCTGGGTTTTCTGTTCTGTTCCACTGATCTTCATGTCTGTTTCTTTACCAGTGCTGTACTGTCTTGATGACTGTGGTTTTGTAATATTGCTTCAAGTCCAGAATCGTGATATCTCCAGGTTTTGCTTTTCTTTTTCAGGATTGCTTTGGCTATTCAGGGTCTTTTGTGGTTCCAAACAAATTTTAGGATTGGGGGAGCTTTAGAATCAGTGACCTGATTTTGCCATTTACTAGCTGTATTTCCCCAGATAATTTTTAAATTTCTATGAATTTTAGTTTCCCCATCTATGAAATGGGTGATAATAATAATCCCTACAGCACAGATATGTTATATTAATATATGACAATCTATGCAAAATGCTTCCCAGAGTATTTCCTTCTCTATCTTTCCCCTCTTCTTCTGTTATCAACACTTTACCATGTTTCCTCTTTAGTCCTGGAAACATTTAATGTAAATATATTTTATAATATCCTAGCTCTTTGGAAACAAGTAAACCATATAAAAATAATAGTGACTCCTTTTAAGTAAAATAAAATTAACCAGAGTGTTTCATTTTCATGCCATGCCAAATAAATTTCTTGTTGTCCCAATCAAGAAACAATCTCTTCTTCATTTGTCTAATGTAGAACATACACAAAGATGTTATAGGCTCTGTCTAAAGGATTGGTTAGATCAAGGGATATTTGCATACAGTATATTAGAAAAACAATATAAGACATATTACAATTTTTATGCCATTCCAGCTATAAGGCATTTCTCTTTGGACTTCCTCTTCTTTAGTACTCACTTATCACCATGAGTGCTATAGGTCTACTCTCTCAAGGGTATCCTTGTCATTAATTTTTCCTCTTCCATGTCAAGAGGTTTACCAATCCTGGTTTGTAGCATTGACAAATGACAATCCTAATGACTTCAGTTTTTTATTAGGCAGAACCTTTAGTTCTCTGGAATTCAGCCCTCACCTTTCAGACAGGTTAATAACAAGTATTGTGGAGACAAAAGGATTTAGAGAAATTGGAATTCCATACGTGGCTAATGGTATAAAATGGTGCAGCCACTGTGGGAAAACACTCTGGCAGCATCTCAAAAAGTTAAACATAGTTACCATATGACCCTGCAATTCCACACTAGAGAACTGAAAACATATGTGTACATGAAAATATGTACACAAATGTTCATACCAGCATTATTCCTAATAGCTAAAAAGTGGGAACTACCCAAATATTCATCAACTGACAAATAGATAAAAATGTATATCCAAAGAATAGAATCATATTTAGCAATAAAATTCAATAAAGTACTGATATATGCTGCAACATGGGTGAACCCTGAAAACATATGCTAAGTGAAAGAAGCAATCATAAAAGCCACATATTATTTGGCTCCAATTATAAGAAATGTCCAGAAAATGAAAATTTGTAGAGACCAAAATTAGTGGTTTCCAAGGAATGGAGAGAGGAAGACTGGGGAGTGATAAAAATATTCTAGAAACAAATAGTGATAATGGTTGCAGAACTTTGTGAATATACTAAAAAACACTGAATTATGTACTTCAAAAGGGTGACATTTATGATATACGAATTGTAGCTCAACAAAAAGCTATTATTTCAGAAAAAATAAGAACCTACTACTGGCAACTTAGACAGGGACAAAGTATGCTAGACATTTTAAAATATCATGAGAGTCCTGTTCAATAGACTTTTTTGTTTTAATGAAACACTATTGGTATTTATTTCAGAGCTAAACTCTATTGCTTATTTCTCATTATCACGGTTTTAAAAAATCAGTGTCCTATGGTAGAGAAAGTGCCAATTAAGAAGTCAAAAGATTTGGATCCTAGTCTGAGTTCAACTACCAGTTGCTCAGATAAGTTATTTCACTTCTCTGGACCCCTTTCATCAGCTAACAGAAGGGCATGATAATTAATTTGTCAACTTCACTGGCCCATGGTGTCTGGTTATGTGGTCATTATTATTCTGGATACTTCTGTGAGGGTGTTTATAGATGAGACTAACATTTAAATAAGATAACTTCAAATAAAGCAGATTGCCCTCCATAACGTGAATGGAATTCCAGTCATTTGGAGCTATGACTAGAATGCAAGACTGACCTTCCCCAAACAAGAAGGAATTCTATCAGCACACATCCTCTGGACTTGAACTTCAACATCAGCTCTTTCTAGGTCTCCAGCCTGCCAGCCCACTCTGCAGATTCTGGACTCTCCATTCTCCAGAATCACATGCACCAATTCCTTTATTTAATAACTGCAGGTCTCTTCCATCTTCAGTAACAATATTATAAACTTTATGGGTATTGAAAGTTGCAGGAACTTACAGAACATTTTGGAAGTTCCAACTGACTTTATCAATTCCACTGAGAAAAGTGTCTACAGAAATATTACTTTCATTGATTCATTTGCCTTATAGCTGTCTTCTAAAGCTTGGAATGGAATAAAATGGTCCCTAAAAGTCTATGTGATCAGAATATGAAAGCAAGTGTTTATATGGCCAAGGATAGCCAGATTTAAGAAAATTTGCTATAGATAGAGTTTATTTTTATTTTTGGTGCACCCAGTCTCCCTATTTTCAGCATGTTTTACATATTTTATTTTACTTCATTTTTGAATTAGCATGCTTTACATATTTTAATGGAGGAAATTCAGACACTGAGGCAAGAGAATGAATGTAACATTTGGAGAAATAACATCAACCTAGAACACCTGACATAATAGTAGGTATGCAACCACTTACTTTGCCTATAAGTAAAACAAACCCCGATAACCTCACAGAAGCCAAATGCATGAGTCCTCATCAATCATACACTAAATTCTAATTTTTTAATATAGTCAATTTTATGTTATTCTGTGACTATCCAGATGTGTATTATTCAGAGCTTTTCATTTTCTATTTATCTGGCAACAGGAGTTTTTGCCATTTCACAGCTCATTTGCACCTCCACCAGCTTTGCTACACTCATTACTATCTCTGGCAAAAGATTTGGTGAGAGAGGCAGTTGATGCAAATGAGATTTTTAGATTTTTCACGCTCTCCCTTTCTACCGTGACCATGGATAATCAAGAATTGACTGTGCAAAGAGCAGAGAATGCAATTAGGCATTAGGTAAGGAAAGCTTCACACATAAAATCACTAGGAGTGCCTTAAAGGGAGTAGCAAGTAAAGAGGAACAATTGTGAAATAAGATGACATTTTCTTATCAATACTACCTGATGCTTACTGAAACATCTTCATAGAAATGATCACAAACAAATTTTAACAGCAATTCATCAACCCATTTCATAGTAGGGAAACATATTAATTGAGTTGTCATGCTTAAAGCATATATGGTAACTTAGCAGAGCCATCATGAATCATTCCATTCGAGAAATATATAATTAAAGCCCACTGAGTTCCAGATATAAGCTCCACATGGGCACTGAGGATATGAAGATAGTGAGACACAGCTCCTGCTTACATTTTAATGGAGAGGCAGATAAGCAAATAAATTATTTGAGTTTAATTTGGCTAACTCTATGATAAAGGAATTCCCAGAATGCTAGGAGAGGACAGAGGAACACTTATTCAAGCCTAGCAAGTTCAAGAAGTCATTTTACAGGAGGTGATACCTGAGTTAAGTAGTAAGGGATGATTAAAAGTTAAACAGTTTAAGGGAAGGGAAAGGTGATTTTAGACAAAAATAAGAACATGAACAAAAACATGGAGTGTTAGGAATACTTGAGGTTTAGGGACAATCACAAGGAGTTTCATATTCTAGATCCTTAAGTATGAACCAAGTAGAATCTGGTAATAAGACAGGAGACATAGCCATGGATACCTTACTTACCTTTGCTAAGAAGTTTGAGTTTCAGTTGGATCCAATAAAAGATAAGAAGCCACTGCAGAATTGTAACTGTGAATGGTATGTTTTTATGAAAGGATAGATGGGTTTGAATAGTAGAGAAGAAGATTTGAACAAGGAAAATCTATTTGAACTATTAAGAAAGCTAAGATGGGAAGATCTTAGCTAAACAGAAAGTTTACATGAGGAAAATGGGAAAGACTTGAGAAACATTTGGAAGAAAATTTGTCAGGACTATTGAAAATAGTAGGAAAGGCATAGGGAAAGACTATAATTATTTCTAGGATTCCAGATAAGAAACAAAACAAGGAACAAGTGGAGGGGACATAGTGCTTGATGAGTTCAGTACTGGCATGCTGAGTCTATCCAAAGAGAGAAGACAAGAGTGCGTATTCGTAGTCAAGGAAATTCAGGTTAGAGCCGATGATATATATATTTGAATCTTCAGCATAGTAGTTCAAATTGTTTGAGTGAATGAACTACCCAAGAAGAGAGTATAAAACATTGGTTCTTAAATCTGACTGCATACTAGAATCAACTGAAATGATACTTATGCCCAAGTATCACCTCAAACCACTTAAATCAAACTTACAGAGGTGTAGCCTTGCTCTGGAATCACTGAGTAGGTGAAAATAAGGAGGACCCCAAGACTGCAAGCCCATGAAGAAAACAAAAACAAAACAAAACAAAAACAAAAACAAAACAGAGGAGGGACTGGGTGGCTCAGTCAGTTGGGCATCCAACTCTTGATTCTGGCTCAGGTCATGATCTCAGGGTCCTGGGGTCAAGCCTTACATCTGGCTCTGTGCTCAAGATGGATTCTGCTTGCCCCTCTCCTTCTGCTCCTCCACCTGTTCTCTCTCTCACTTTCTCAAATAAATAAGTAAAATATTTATAAAAAGAAAGAAATAAAGAGGGAGGGAGAGGGAGGGAGGGAGAAAGGGTGGCTCAGAAACATATAAAGAGAACCAGAAAAGAGAAAATCTGAAACTACCTTCATACTCCCAGTTGTATTCAACTAGAACAGAGTGAATATAACATAATCATTGTTTTAAATGTTAATGCTGTGATGTACTATCATTTCAGAAATCCTTGACCACCACAATAGCATCCCACTTCAAGAGTTCGAGTTTTATATTACCAATATGGAATTATTAGCTGGCCATACCCTATTACAGAAAATGTGTTCTCAAAAAGTTTCAGTTCCTTTAAAACATGGTGAAACAAAAATAATTTTAACTAGCCAGATATGTTAAATAATTTTAAGAGTTCCAAGACAAAATCAAAGTCCCTTTTGGGACAAATAATTTTCTTCTTGAGGATTTATCTATTTATTTTACTTTTGTATTTTTCTTAAAGAACTGTTAGTTGGGGGTAAGATAGACCTTACAAACATTACATATTGAAATTTAGAAGTTATTGTAAATATTTATACCTATACTTATAATACTCAACATCCAAAGTATACATGGCATCTTTATTCCCCCAAATTATAATTTTATTGATAGAGGCAATATAAATATACCACTTCTTAGATTCAACTGAAAATGTGATTATGACCTCTAACAATGGTAATTTAAGTATTAATTTCCATCCATCTCAGCAACTGGCAGCATCCATCAATTATAGCATTAGCTGCTCAGCAATTGCAGCTGCAAAAAGCAGAATTAGCGTATAAGCTACTGTCACTCACCTGAAATTTTACAGTTCTAATTAGTGAGCCTGGAAGGCTGTCAACAACCAAAAACCCCAATGATAGGCCTGGAAAGATAGCATTTCCCAACCTTTTCCCAGATGCAGTCATCCAGCACTGTATGTCATTTCTTCCTATTTCAGAATTGAAAGTGTCTGAAAGAAAACTCTTTATTTTGGTTTCTGGCAACATTACTTAACAAATAAGAAGAATACTGGACAGAAAACTCCTCTGAGCCCATCTGAAGTCTACAGAAAAGTTGTTTTATACTCATTTTTACCTTTATTTCTATGTCATTGGTTTTCACAAGTTCTGATACTGCAGTTATTATTTTACTCATTTACTATGATATTTTTGAGTACTTTATATGTGACAGACACTTGGCTGGGTATTGGGGATATACAGTTAAGTAGCAGAAAGAGTCCTGGTCTCAGAGGAGTTACATTCAAAATGGGGAGATAAATAGATGGAGAGATAATCAATAAATGAAAGAAGACTATCACAGTGATAGATTCTAGGAAAAGAAAATAAAGTCAGGAAACTGAGTTAATGGGAAGATACTCACATTCGATAACTAGGAAAGGGCACTCTGATGCCCTCAGAGATGAGTCATGCATGATGAGATGGAGTCAACATTCAAAAGCAATAAGGAAGAGCATTCTAGTAAGAAAGTACAAAAGCCCAGGAAAAAGAAAGAATGAAAAATTTTGCATGTTTGAGAAGAAGAAAAAGCACTGTGGAATGTAATGGGCAAGGGTAAGATTAGTCCAAGCAGAGGTCACAGACATGGACACAGGCCAAAGCATATAGGACTTTGTAAACTACAATAAACAAGTTTGGATTTTGTTCAAAGTACAGTGAGATGTCACTTAGACCTAGGAGAGTTTAAGTTGATTTATGTTTTTAAAAGACTTCTTGTCCTGCTAATTAATGAAGAATGGATTATAATTCATGAGAAGTTCTTACACATTTACAGCAAAAGCATGAAAAAGAATACTCATGGCAATATTTTTCATACTAGCAAAACTGGAAATAGACCAAACTTTCCTCAACAGTAGAATAAAAAATCAATTTTGTGAGTCTTACAATGTACTATTATATATTAATGAAAATGACAAACAAAAGTAATATATATCAACATGAGTGCATCAAAAAAAGTGACTAGAAAAGAAAATTACAGATTTTTTTACACTTTCAAATTCAAAAGCATATACAAACTAGACAATATATATTCTTGGATATATACATACATAATGAAAAAACAGAGTGAATCAATGCAAAGTATGGACAACCCTATGGTGACCCCTAATGAATAACACCATTGTATAGCTCCTCTCCTGCAGTATAAGTGGAATGTGTGACTAGGGCAAAGGTGATAAGACACCATTCCAGTGATTGTATTGCATTATATAAAACTCTACAGTAGCAGCTGAAATGTGACATTCTCCCACTGGCCCTGAAGTAATCTGACATGCTGAGAAGTCCCATGACAAAGCCTACACAGCAAAGAATACTCAAGAATTGCATGACCCCAAGCAAATAGTCAGCAAGAAAACAGGAACCTCAGTCCTATAACCATAAGAAAATGATTTCTGCCAACAAACTGAGGGAGCCAGAAGTAGAGCTTTCCCCAGTTGAGCCTCTGATGAGAATGCAGTCCCCCTGACTCCTTAATTACAGAGTTGTTAGACTCCAAGCAGAGGACCAAGTTAATCTATGCCTGCTCCCCCAACCCATACAAACTATAAGACAATAAATGTGTGTTGTTTTAAGCCACTAAGTATGGTAACTTGTTACAAAGTAATTAAAAACTAATATAGAAATAGTAAATAGAGGAGGAGGAGAAAAGATGGCAGGGAGAAGAAAACTTAATATCAGGTCCCAGCAGTTCTGCTGGATAGTTACCAAACATTCTGAACACCTACAAACTCAACAGGAATTTGAAGAGAAGAAGAGGACAGAAAACTGACCCCTTTCTGGAAAGTAGGACGTGCAGAGAAGTGACTCCAAAGTGACATATGGGAAGATAGACCGTGGGGGGAGGGCCTGGCTCCTGGAAAGCAGTAAAGCAGCGGAACACAAAATCAGAACTTTTAGAAGTCTGCTCTACTGAGGGATGTCACTCCAGAGGCTAAACAGGGGGTGGTGCCCTCACGGGGGCTTTGTGGTCTCAGGATACTTGGGGTCACAGAAAGACCAGGGGTGACTGAGTGTGGCAAAGCCCCCAGGTAACAGAGTAGGGAAGCTGGCTGCAGAGATGGAACTGAGGAGAGGGCTCTCAGCTTGGGGTTACCTTAAACCATGATCCAAGGCACAGTCAGGCCCCTGTCCTTCAAGCAGGAACCCCACAAGGGGCAGATCTGGGGATATACCCTAATTCCTTTTCCGGGAGAAGTGGGGCAGGAGGGTGCTGCAGGAATCTGCTAGGTTTGGAGACTCGAAAGGGGGCCATGTGCCAGAGATAGAATACTCAGTCACAGGCCAGTGAGCATGGAGTGCAGCCAGAAAGCAGGGAGACAGGAGTGATAGACTGCTTCTCTCTGAGGGTGCACTGAGGAGTGGAGTCCTGAGCTCTCAGCTCCAATGAGGCTGGAAATTGGGAGGCCACTGTTTTCATTCCTGACCTCCAAAGCTGTAAGGAAGGCATTCAGGGAACAAATCTCCCAAGAGAAAACCCAAGCAGATTACTTAGCCTGGCCCCTGGCAAGGGCGGTAAAATTCTGCCTTGGGCAAAGACATTTGAGAATCACTGCAACAGGCCCCTCCCCCAGAAGATCAGCAAGAATATACAGCCAAGACCAAGTTCACCAATCAATGAGAACTGCAGAACTCCAGAGCTAGGGGAATACGACATGTAGAGTTCATGGTTCCCCCCCCCCCGATTCTTTAGTCTTTCAAAGTTAATTTTTTTTAATTTTTCATTTTTTCTTATTCTATTTCTCTAAATTTTTCCTCTTTCATATTTTAATATTCTTTAACTATTTTAACTTATTTTTTAAAAAATCTTTTAAAATTTTCATTGTTATAGTCATAGTCTATCCCTTCATTGTATTTAGCCTTACTTTTTGTATACATATAGGTTTTTCTTTCTTTAAAATTTTGGGATACAGTTTCTTCTTTTTTTTTTTTTTCCAATTTTTTATTTATTTCCAGCGTAACAGTATTCATTGTTTTTTCACCACACCCAGTGCTCCATGCAATCTGTGCCCTCCCTAATACCCACCACCTGGTTCCCCCACCCTCCCACCCCACCCCTTCAAAACCCTCAGGTTGTTTTTCAGAGTCCATAGTCTCTCATGGTTCACCTCCCCTTCCAATTTCCCTCAACTCCCTTCTCCTCTCCATCTACCCTTGTCCTCTATATTATTTGTTATGCTCCACCAATAAGTGAAACCATATGATACTTGACTTTCTCTGTTTGACTTATTTCACTCAGCATAATCTCTTCCAGTCCTGTCCATGTTGCTACAAAAGTTGGGTATTCGTCCTTTCTGATGGAGGCATAATACTCCATAGTGTATATGGACCACATCTTCCTTATCCATTCATCCGTTGAAGGGCATCTTGGTTCTTTCCACAGTTTGGCGACCGTGGCCATTGCTGCTATAAACATTGGGGTACAGATGGCCCTTCTTTTCACTACATCTGTATCTTTGGGGTAAATACCCAGCAGTGCAATTGCAGGGTCATAGGGAAGATCTATTTTTAATTTCCTGAGGAATCTCCACACTGTTCTCCAAAGTGGCTGCACCAGTTTGCATTCCCACCAACAGTGTAAGAGGGTTCCCCTTTCTCCACATCCTCTCCAACACATGTTGTTTCCTGTCTTGCTAATTTTGGCCATTCTAACTGGCATAAAAACAGACACATGGACCAGTGGAACAGAGTAGAGAGCCCAGATATGGACCCTCAACTCTATGGTCAAATAATCTTTGACAAAACAGGAAAAAATATCCAGTGGGATACAGTTTCTTCTAACAGATCAAAATATACCCTAAATCTAGTGCATGGCTTCATTCTAATCTCCAGCCTGATTGCATTCGTTCCCTTTTTTTTTTTCTTTTTTCTTGTTTCACCCAACTTATCAATTCCTTTTTTAGAATCCTTTGTAATTTTCATTTTTACAGTCATATTCCATCCCTTCATTATGTTTACCTGTATTTTTGTATATATATGTTTTTCTTTCTTTAAAATTTTGGAAGGCAGTTTCTTTTAACAGACCAAAATACACCCAAAATCAAGTGTGGCTCTGTTCTATTCACCAGTCTAATATATATATATATATATATATATATATAATATATTCCCCTCTTTTCTCCCTCCCCCACCCCCAGGTTTGGGTCTCTCCTAATTTAGTTAGTGTATATTTTTCTGGGGTCCCTGCTATCCTTTCACTCTTTTGTTCCCTCATCCATCTATTCTTATCGGTATAAAATGACAAGGCAGAAAAACTCACCTCAGAAAAGAGAACAATAGGCAGTACCAATGGCTAGGGACCGAAGCAATATGGATATTAGTAAGATGTCAGTTCTAGAGTTCAGAATGATGATTATCAAGGTGCTAGTTGGGCTCAAAAAAAGCATGGAAGATAATAGAGAACCCCTTTCTGGAGAAATAAAAGTACTAACATCTAACCAAGTTGAAATTTAAAAAGCTATTAATGAAGTACAATAAAAAATGGAGGTTCTTGGAGGAGCCTGGGTAGCTCAGTGAGTTAAGCCTCTGCCTTCAGCTCAGGTCATGGTCTCAGGGTCCTGGGATTGAACTCTGCATCAGGCTCTCTGCTCAGCAGGGATACTGCTTCCCTCTCTCTGCCTGCCTCCCTGCCTACTTGTGATCTCTCTCATACCCTCTGTCAAATAAATAAATAAAATCTTTTTTAAAAAGATGAAGGCTCTTACTGCTAAGTTAAATGAGGCAGAAGAGAGAATTAGTGATATAGAAGACCAAATGATGGAGAATAAAGAGGCTGAGAAAAAGATAGATAAACAACTACTAGACCACAAGGGGAGATTCAAGAGATAAATGATGCAATAAGATGAAACAATATTACAATAATTAGGATCTCAGAAGAAGAAAAAGAGAGATAGAGGAGCAGCAGGTATATTGGAGCAAATTATGGCAGAGAATTTCCCTAATTTGGGGAAGTAAACAGGCATCAAAATCTAGGAGACACTGAGAACCCCCCTCAAAATCAATAAAAATAGGTCGACACCCCAATACTTAATAGTAAAACTTAGATGTCACAGTAACAAAGAGAAAATCCTGAAAGCAGCTCGGGACAAGAGGTCTACAACATACAATGGCAAAAATATTAGACTGGCAGCTGATCTATCTATAGAGACCTGGCAGGCCAGAAAGGACTGGCATGATATATTCAGAGCACTAAATGAGAAAAATATGCAGCCAAGAACACTATATCCAGCTACGCCGTCATTGAAAATAGAAGAAGAGATAAAAAGGACAATCAAAAACTAAAAGAATTTGTAAACACCAAACCAGTTCTACAAGAAATATTGAAAGGGGTCCTCTAAGCAAAGAGAGAGCCTAAAAGTACAGACCACAAATGAACAGAGACAATATACAGTAACAGTCACCTTACAGGTAATACAATGGCACTAAATTCATATCTTTCAACAGCTACCCTGAATGTAAATGGGCTAAATGACCCAATCAAAAGACACAGGGTATCAGAATGGATAAAAAAACAAGACCCCTCAATATGCTGTCTGCAAGAAACTCATTTTAGACCCAAAGACACCTCCAAATTTAAAGTGAGGGGGTGGAAAAACATTTACTATGCTAGTGGACATCAAAAAAAGCTGGGGTGGCAATTCTTATATCAGGTAAATTTGATTTTAAGCCAAAGACTATAATATAAGGAAGGACACTATATTATATTTAAAGGGTCTGTATATCAGAAGATCTAACAATTTTAAATATCTATACCCTTAACAGGAGCAGCCAATTATATAAACCAATTAATAACAAAATCAAAGAAATACATCAACAATAATACAATAATTGTAGGGGACTTTAACACCCCCCTCACTGAAACAGACAGATCATCCAAGCAAAAGATCAACAAGGAAATAAAGGCCTTAAATGACACACTGGACACATATTCAGAACATTCCATCCCAAAGCAACAGAATACACATTCTTCTCTGGTGCACATGGAACATTCTCCAGAATAGATCACATCCTGGGTCACAAAACAGGTCTCAATTGGTACCAAAAGATTGGGATCATTCCCTGCATATTTCACAATGCTCTGAAACTAGAACTCAATCACAAGAGGAAAGATGGAAAGAACTCAAATACATGGAGGCTAAAGAGCATCCTACTAAAAATGAATGTGTCAACCAGGAAATCAAAGAAGAATTTTTTAAAAAATTCATCGAAACAAATGAAAATGAAAACACAACTGTTCAAAATCTTTGGGACACAGCAAAGGCAGTCCTGAGAGGAAAGCATATAGCAATGCAAGCCCTTCTCAAGAAACAAGCAAGGTCTCAAGTACACAACCTAACCCTATACCTAAAGGAGCTGGAGAAAGAACAGCAAAGAAAGCCTAAACCTAGCAGGAGAAGAGAAATCATAAAGATCAGAGCAGAAATAAATGAAATAGAAACCAAAAGAACAGTACAACAAATCAACGAAACTAGGAGCTGGTTCTCTGCAAGAATTAATAAGATTGATAAAGCCTTAACTCCCTTCTCCTCTCCATCTCCCCATGTCTTCCATGTTATTCCTTATGCTCCACAAGGGAGTTGGGGGAAATTGGAGGGGAAGATGAACCACGAGAAACTGTGGACTCTGAGGAACTAACTGAGGGTTTTGGAAGAGAGAAGGGTGGGAGGTTGGGTGAGCCTGGTGGTGGGAATTGTGGAGGGCACGTATTGCATGGAGCATTGGGTATGGTGCATACACTGGCAAGAAAACTGGGTATGGTGCATACACTGGCAAGAACACTGGCAAGAAAAAAAAAAAAAAGATTGATAAACCCCTGGCCAGATTTACTAAAAAGAGCAGAGAAAGGACCAAGTTAATAAAATCAGGAATGAAGGAGAAGAGATCACAACCAACACCAAAGAAATACAAACAATTATAAGAACGTATTATAAGCAACTATATGCCAGCAAATTTGACAATTAGGAAGAAATGGATGCATTCCTAGAGACATATAAACTACCAAAATTGAGCCAGGAAGAAACAGAAAACCTGAATAGACAGTCACCAAAAATCTCCCAGCAAACAAGAGCCCAGGGCCAGACAGCTTCCCAGGGGAATTCTACCAAATATTTAAAGATGAATTAATACCTAATCTCATGAAATTGTTCCAAAAAAATAGAAATAGAAATGGAAGGAAAAGTTCCAAAATCATTTTATGAGGCCAGCGTTACTTTGATCCCAAAACCAGACAAAGACCCCATCAAAAAGGAGAATTACAGACCAATATCCTCAATGAACACAGATGTAAAATTTCTTACCAAAATACTAGCCAATAGGATCCAACAGTACATTTAAAGGATTATTCACCACGACCAAGTGGGATTTTTTCCTAGGCTGCAAGGTTGGTTCGACATCCACAAATCAATCAATGTGACACAATACATTAATAAAAGAAGGAACAAGAACTGTATGATACTCTCAATAGATGCTGAAAAAGCAATTGACAAAGTACAGCATCCTCTCTTGATCAAAACTCTTCACATTGTAGGAATATAGAGTACATATCTCAATATCACAGTGTAGGGATGGAGAGTACATACCTCAATATCATCTATGAAAACCCCAGAGCAAATATCATCTTCAATGGGGAGAAACTGAGAGCTTTTCCCCTAAGCAGGAATGCAACAGTGCTGTCCACTATCACCACTGCTATTCAACATAGTACCAGAAGTCCTAGCCTCAGCAATCAGACAACAAAAAGAAATTAAAGGCATCCAAATAGGTAAAGAAGAAGTCAAACTCTCACTCTTTGCAGATGCTCTGATACTTTATGTAGAAAACCCAAAGGACTCCACTCCAAAACTGCTAGAACTCATACAGGAATTCAGTAAAGTGTCAGGATATAAAATCAATGCACATAAATCAGTTGTATTTCTATACACCAACAGAAAGGCAGAAGAAAGAGAAATTAAGGAATCGATCTGATTTACAATTGCACCCAAAACCATAAGATACCTAGGAATAAACCTAACCAAAGAGGTGTAGAATCTGTAATTATAAAGTACTCATGAAAGAAATTGAAGAAGACACAAAGAAATGGAAAAACCTTCCATGCTCATGGATTGGAAGAAAAAATGTTGTGAAAATATCTGTGCTACCTAAAGCAAACTACACATTTAATGCAATCCCTATCAAAATACCATCAACATTTTTCAAAGAAATGGAACAAATAATCCTAAAATTTACATGGAACCAGAAAAGACCCCCCGATAGCCAGAGGAATGTTGAAAAAGAAAACCAAAGTTGGCGGCATCACAATTCCAGACTTCAAGCTGTAATCATCAAAACAGTATGGTACTGGCACAAAAACAGACACATAGATCAATGGAACAGAATACGGAGCCCAGAAATGGACCCTCAACTCTATGGTCAACTAATCTTCAACAAAGCAGGAAAGAATGCCCAATGGAAAAAGACAGTCTCTTCAACAAATGGTGTTGGGAAAATTGGACAGCCACAGGCAGAAGAATGAAACTGGACCATTTCCTTACATCACACATGAAAATAGACTCAAAATGGATGAAGGACCTCAATGTGAGACAGGAATCCATCAAAATCCTTGAGGACAACACAGGCAGCAACCTCTTTGACCTCAGCCTTAGCAACTCCTTCCTAGAAACTTCACCAAAGGCAAGGGAAACAAGGGCAAAAATGAACTATTGGGACTTCAAGATAAAAAGCTTTTGCATGGCAAAGGAAACAGTCAACAAAACCAAAACAACCAACATAATGGGAGAAGATATTTGTAAATGACATATCAATGAGGGCTAGAATCCAAAATCTATAAAGAACTTAACAAACTCAACACCCAAAGAACAAATAATCCAATCAAGAAATGAGCAGAAGACACAAACAGACACTTCTTTAAATAAGACACCCAAATGGACAAAAGGCACATGAAAAAGTGCTCAACATCACTTGGCATCAGGGAAATACAAATCAAAACCATAATGAGATACCACCTCACACCAGTCAGAATGGCTAAAATTAACAAGTCAGGAAATGACAGCTGTTGGAGAGGATGCGGACAAAGGGGAACCCTCCTACACTGTTTCTGGGAATGCAAGCAAGTGCAACCACTCTGGAAAACAGTATGGAGGTTCCTCAGAAAGTTGAAAATAGAGCTACCCTCTGACCCAGCAATCACAGTACTGGGCATTTACCCTAAAGATACAAATGTAGTGATCCAAAGGGGCATATGCACCTGAACTTTTATAGCAGCAATGTCCACAATAGCCAAACCATAGAAAGAACCTAGATGTGCCTCAACAGATGAATGGATAAAGAAGATGTGAGGTATATATACAATGGAATACTATGCAGCCATCAAAAAATTGAAATCTTGCCATTTGCAATGATGTGGATGGAACTAGAGGGTATTATGATAAGAGAAATAAGTTAATCAAAGAAAGACAATTATCATATAATCTCTCTGATATGAGTAATTTGGGAGGCAGGGTGGGGAGTCCTGGGGGGCAGGGAGGGAAATAAGTGAAACAAGATGGGACCGGGGAGGGAGAGAAACCATAAGAGACTCTTAATCTCAGGAAACCAACTGAGGGTTGCTGGGGAGTGGGGGAGGGATAGGGTGGCTGGGTTATGGACATTGGGGACAGTATGTGCTATGGTGAATGCTGAGAATTGTGTAAAACTGATGATTCACAGACCTGTACCCTGAAGCAAATAATAGATTATATGTTAATTTTAAAAAAATAAGAAATAAAAATTTTAAAATTTTAAAAAAGAGGAAGATGAGAAAATGATCAATCTACATTCCATAAAGAAACTATTCTTAAATTCATTAAATCAGATTTTCTTTAAAAAAATAATAGAAAATTTAATTTATTATTGGAGTATTAGTTACCTCTGCGAGGTAGGAAATGGGATGTAATTAGTGAAGGTGGACTTCAAAGCTATAGTTAATATGCTTTTTATTTTTATATTTATATACATAGCCTGTAAGTTTTATAGACAGATACATATCTATTCCTTTTAGTCTATTCTTTCTTAAATATGCAGTATGCTTCTTAGTCATATATATTTTTGTCAAAATTTAAAGTTTTTACCCCAACTACTCCCTGATTCAAACCGATCTATGTACCTTTTCCCATCCTTTTATTTCAACATTCTTTTAATATTGCTTAAAATTTGGTCTCAGAGAATGTTGAATATTTTAAATAAAATCTTATACTCTCTGACTTTAATAGGCTAAATTAATTCATTTATACTTATTGCAATTTCTATTATTTTAGGATCTAATACTGCTTTCATTTAAAAAAAAAATTCTGGGGACGCCTGGGTGGCTCAGTTGGTTGAGCAGCTGCCTTCGGCTCGGGTCATGATCCCAGCGTCCTGGGATCGAGTCCCACATCGGGCTCCTTGCTCGGCGGGGAGCCTGCTTCTCCCTCTGCCTCTGCCTACCACTCTGTCTGCCTGTGCTCGCTCACTCTCTCTTTCTAACAAATAAATAAATTTAAAAAAAAAATTCTGTTTCCTGTACTTTCCTTGCTTTTCTTTCATCCATTACTGCTTTCCATTACGTAGACTGAGTGTTCTTATTCTGTGTATGTCATATTGTCTATACATGTTCTTATGACAAATAGATTTAACTTACAATTTATTTGAATTTTCTCCCTAATGAGACAAGGGTTACAGCATGCTGGCATGTTCCTTTAATCTCCTCTAGCCCATTATGTGCATTTCATCTATACTTTTAGTTCTGAGTTCTAAAATTTCCCCAGAGCTGCCCATGTTGGTTTGCCATTTGGTTATGAAAAGAAACTTTCATTATAATATTTAGTTATGTTCTATTTTTTAAGCTCTGTGGCAGATATCTGAGTTTTGTTTTATCATTCATTTTTTTGTATATGTTATATATTATTTTGTCTGAATTATTTATTTCTTTAATTTTTTAAATAAAAAAAAATGCCTGGCACCAGTTGACCCTCAAACAATGCAGGGAGTAGGGGCACAGAACCACACATGCAGTTCAAAATCCACATATAATTTTTGACTCCCCAAAATTTAACTACTAATAGCCTACTATTGACCAGAAGCTTCACTGATAATATAAACAAGAAGACATATTTTGTATATGTATTATATGCTGTATTCTTGTACTAAAGCTAATAAAAATAAAGAAGATCATAAAGAGATAAATATATTTATAGTGCTACATGTATATTTATTGAAAAATATCCACATCTAAATGGATTCTTGCAGTTCAAACCCATCTGTTAAGGGTCAACCATACAAAGAACTCATTGTTCTCTTGGTCACAGTTTCATAGTCTGGTGACACTAACCACTAAGAAATTATCCTAACAGGTAAGATCTTGTCTAGCCTTTCCTTCTTATCTAGAACCAGTGTGCTTTCAAGCACATCTATTTGTTTGACTCATTTGATGCTACTGTTAGCTCATGAAAAATTTGTTTATCCCAAGCACCCATAGCTACTTAAAGCATATTGTTTTAATTAGGCAACTGTTATATGCAAATCATTGTGACTATTAATGTGGAGGCTATGAAAGATAATTTAGCAGAACTCACAATATGCTTATCTTCTAATAATGGGAGACAGATATGCTTATATTTATAATAGAAGAATGAATATAATAAATGCAAAAGGAGTATAAATACATACATGAGAAGAGGAAAAGACCTTACAAAAGATCTCCAGGTTGGTCATTAAAAAAGGGAAGCATTAGTTCTTCTTAAATGTGTTCTTCCCACCTTCAGAGCTTCATAAACACTATTTTAATTGCATATATATTCTTATGCATTTTCTCAGCCCAGCTAATTCTCATTTATCCTTAGATTCTCAGCTTGTTGTCATGTCTTTCAGAGGAGAGCCTTCCAGCCCCACCCTTACTTGCCTGAACCTGGGTTCAGTGCCCTTCTTATGCATACCCCCAAAAATCTGGTAAGTGAACTCTAACTTTTATCACAGTCTATTGTAAACAGTATATGACTTGTTTATTTACAAAGTGGGATGTTTCCTTTTGTACTAAATTGTTAGCTAGAGATTTGGAAGCTTTTATTTGTGTGAATTATTATTGGGAGAAAAAGATCTGTGGAGGTTTTTTTGTTGTTGTTGTTCGTTCATTCATTTATTTTTTTTAAATTTAAATTCAATTAGCCAAGGTATAGTACATCATTAGTTTTTTATATAATGTTCGATGTTTGTTTGTTTGTTTGTTTTTTGGTGAGCAGCAGTGCAAGGTTTATTGAGCTGAGCGATAGCAAAGTGTAGCTCCTGAGGAGGGTGGGGACCGGAGAAGGTTGCCTTGTTTGTTTTTAAGCAGGGAGAGAAGGGGGAAAGGGAGAACAGAATTTGCATCTTTTCTCCAGCCTGTCCTCAGGGACTGGATCTGACAGAACTTTGTGAGCCCTGGGGCATAAGCAGCACTGCTTATAAATTCAAGTGACAAAGCACAACACAGAGGTAGGACTCAGGGCATGTCTTACATTTTGTAGAAGAACGCTGCATCACACCAATCCAATAGCAACGTAGTGGTGACTCAAGGATTTCGCAGGGTTGAGAATATGAGAAACTGAATGCTGGGCAGGCAGCATTCACGTGGAAGTACCTCTCTCAGTGACAGGGTCAGGGAGAAGTACCTTTGCAGGAACCCAAAGGAGAACACTGAAGGATTCTGTGAGCACATATAAGACATGCTTGGGAATTCTCAGGTAACTCAGGAGGCTTAGAAGGAGAACCGAAATCCCCAAGTTATGTGGGAATTCTGTCTCTCTCCCCTACTACATTGTGATTGCTTGAGAGTTGGGACTAACTCTCACTATGGGGTTCCTAGAATTTGGTACAATGTGGGACATATACTGTTTGTTCACTACAAAATTATTGACTAGATAAATTGTAGATATTAGAACTGAAAATCGTTTCTTCTAATCCAGGATTAGAAGAAACCTACCACTACATTGAACTGACTCCCAATTTCCTTTATAAAAGACTTGGAGTGAGTATAAAGTTTGTGCTTCTTGAATACATATGTTCCTCTTGCTCATACTAGCCTGAGTGTTACTTCAGCTATATATACACTCTGATGCATCTCATAGACTAACTAACTCCCCCTTATCCTAAACATTCACAAGCATCTGCTTGTATGAATTATTAGTATTGGGGAAAACAGACCTGTTTTGTATGAGTAACTCAGCTTCATATGGGTGAATTAAAGTGAAGTTGTGAGCAGATAAAAGATAGTAAGTGGAACTTCCAAACATTCTTCTCAGTCTGTTTGAAACCATATCCATTAAAATACAGTGTTACCTGATTAGAACAGATGGGTTTTCAAACAAATATAATCAATCTCCTATATAATTTGGTCAGTGTTAAATGATTAAGTTTTGAAATTGTGTACAAAGGGTTTTCTCTGTAATGTTCCCCAAACCACACTGCTTGGGAATCAGTTCCTGCTCAATAAGTATTACCTCCTAACATTTATGTTACAGGATTACCCAAAAATGTCCCACATCTCACATGCTCATTAGATGTTTTATAAATAACAAGCTACATTCAGTGTATAACATGAATAAAGGACTGTATGTGTTGAGCAGCATTTTCACACAGAAGGCTGAATCTGTGTATTGTGGTAAGAAATAAAATCTAATGTCAAAACCTTCCTGTAAGAGGACATGATTTTTCATAGTGATGAGAGAATTCATAGCAACCAAACTAATTTTTAAATCAATTAATGGGCTAATGTATCATTTGATGCTATGTCTAGATTGTAGAATATAAAGGGGGTTATGCTCTTGCTCCAAAGAGGTAAATCAAATAAAAGGAGAAAATTGAACAGCTTTCACAAGCTTATATGTCCCTGCTACAGAGTTGTCCACAGAATGTCAGGGCTCCTGGATGGTCTAAACATATGTCTTCCCAAGGGGGTATATTTAAATATTTATGCAAAAAGCTCTATGGCACCAATAATAAACTAGACTCTTAAATGTCTTCTGTCCAAAGGAGCAATAATTTGTGTATATAATGACAGATGTTTAGCCTGACAGTGTAATGGGGAATAAATTCACCAATTTTTTTTTTAATTTAAGTGTCTTTGACTAAAATGAAATAAAAGTTTTCCCATCAAAAAAATCTAATAATAGAACTAAGAAGAGGTTATGGGAATAATAGATTCCTGACACTGTCAGCTAAAGTTGGGTGTCTGATTATTTTATAGAAGAAAATATCCTGTGTGTTCTACATGTACCCTCTTCATCCTCTGACAATCCGTGAGACACCCCTTGTTTTGACAGACTTCCTACCAGAAAGTCAAAATATTAAGAAATCACTTAAAAAAGGGAGGTGACTCATCCGAAAATATTTGCATTACACTTCCCACTGAACAAGAAGCCTAAGGAAGGATTCTAGTAACTTAGAAATAACAATATTTTGGAGGATGTCAAATGAGAATTCAAATAGAACTCAACTTGTCTGTACAATTTGATTCCTATAGTCTGCTTAAAATACATACATCTATATTTTATATACAGCAAGGTTTAATGCTTGGGTGAAAGAAACCTCCCATTTATTTTTGTTTTCCAAATTATATACTTGTACCCTCTAATGTCTATAGGAATTCTAATCCATCACTCCTTGCGGGGGGGCTTTTTGTTTTTTAGGAAAGTCTTAAGACAGATGTATCATGGAAGTCTCTCAGTCTGTAACCAACTTTACCTTTTACCTTTTCTGTACATGGTGACTCGGTGATTGTTCAGACATTGGTTTTCCACTATCTATCCCCTTTGTGATTCTGTCTTCAGTGTTTCTTGTGTGCTTAGATTTTTTGCTAGGACAACATGTGATCGTTATGTTGATGGATAGCTTTTGATGGTAGCGTAATTCTTCCCAAAGCCCAGTGCTTAGTGACTCACCCTTTCTTGTTATCTTGGAGAATTCCCTGGGATGGATGTCCAAAAAATTCTGAGAAGCTATATTCCAATGGACTTGGTCCATGTGCTTACCCTACACAGAACCCACAATCCTCTCTCCCATCTCCCAGGCGGAGCCAACAATTAAGTGGTGTAGTGTGTGAACTGCACAATAGAACCCAGCTTAGGTGGTATGTGGGGGAGCTGAAATCCAGCTCTGCTCCTCTGGCTAAGCATCATGCCTTTGCTCTGGGCTACATTTCTCAGAGAGTGAGTCTTTTTCTAATTTACACAGACAGCTTGTATAGGTCAGTGGTGGGCCTTCCCTCAGGTCTAACACCATTCTGAATTTAGGCCACTCTCCCCTCAACATCCTCTAGGGTGGATTCCACTTTGAACAATACATTTAATTCCATTAATGGCTCTGGAACAAAAAGTCATTAAGCCTTTTCTGCTACCACCCATAAGGAGGATCTCAACTGTAGGAATAAAGACTTAACTGTCCTCCTGAGTGGTTGGGAAGGAAGGAAATGAGGAAGAGTAGGGAAGTGCTTTCCAATAAATCTAAAGCAAAGCATTGAAAGAAAAAGGACAACAATTAACATCTTACACTTGCAAAACTCATGTTATATAATTAATCCTAACAACACCTAGGAGATAATTCTCAGTTTATAGGGAAGAAAACTGAAGTAGAGAGAGATCACCCAAAATGATTAAAGTCATACATTTAGTCAATGGTAGAATCAAGACTTGAAAGCAAACATTGTACTTCCAGAGCCTGTGCAATTAACCACTATACCATAATAATTCTATGGCTTATTCTGTCACAAAGGTAATTTGGAAAAATTGTTGAAAGAATTTGTTCTCTAAAAAAACATGAAGTACACGCAGCCACTTTAGAAGACAATTTGACAGTTCCTTACATAGCTAAATAGTCTTACCATAAACCCAACACTCATTCCTAGATATTTACCCATCTCGTTTGAAAATTTATCCTACATAAAACCCTAGCAAATACTAGAAACAACTAAAATATCTTTCAGTAGGTGAATAGATAAACAACTGTGGCACATCCTTATAACTGAATATTATTCAGTAACAAGAAGAAATGAGCTGTCAAGTAACAAAAAGATATACATGAATTTTAAAAACATATTGCTAAGTGAAAGAAGTCAATCTGAAAAAGCTATATACTTGTGACTCCAATTATAATTACATGACATTAAGGAAAATGAAAAACTACAGAGGCAATAAAAATACCAGTATTTGTAGGGGGTTTAAGGGAAGGAAGTTGGGTTGAAGAGATAAAGCACAGGGGCTATCTTAGGGCAGTGAAACTATTCTGTATGATACCATAATGGTGGATACACAACTGTTTCTCAAAATCCATTCTACTTGACAGCACAAAGAAGGAAGCTTAACTTACACAGATTTGGGGGAGAAAAAAAAAAGTCATTTCAGAGGTCAGGGGATTCCAAGAAGGAATGGCAGGAGAATCTAACTATATTACAAGTGTATAAAACAATCTCTCTGAAGGGATTAGCAGAAAAGATACTGACCCCTAAAGTAGCTGTGGAAGTTAACAGAGTCTGTAAGACTAAAGGCAAAAGAAACTGCACATAATCACTGCAGTCTAAAGTTTCACACATGGGGTTAACGATTCTGAGACTGCTATATATGTACACTAGAATTTAATATTTAATTAAATGGATGGCTGATGATAGGGGGCAGGTTTCTAACTGTTGGAATGGAAATATATAGATAAGGAAACAGAAGCCAAGAATGATTCATGTGTCATGGATTACTGTTGGAGACAAAAGAATTCATAGTTAGTTTAATATACATACAGATGTTTACATATATAAGTGTTTATAGATACATATTTCTTTGCTCTGTTCACTCAAAGGACATAAATAAAATAACATCCCAGTAGCATCGAGCACATCTTGCTCCCAGACTTTGGCTTCTTTTTTTTTTTTTTTTTTTTTTTTTTAATTTTTTATTTATTTTCAGCGTAACAGTATTCATTGTTTTTTCACCACAGACTTTGGCTTCTAATACTATTCTCCAATAAAATAAACCACGGCTCCTTAAAGAAATGCTGATTCTAGGGGCAGGGAATATACAAGATAAGATGAAGCATCTTTTAGTACCAGAAGGAAGTATGTGTATGCGTGCACATGTCACACACACACACACAGACACACACACACACACACACACACACACACACACAAATATTGAAGTGGTTATATCAAAGAAGAACATGAGCTCCCAATGGCCATAGTTGTAACAATTTAAGCAACAAATAAAACAATATTGGGTTGTAATCCAAATTATAAATGTAATTCAAAGAAGAGTATGAAAGGATGGTTTTTAAGTTATTATTAATAGCCAGCTTTGACTGTACCCCCCAAAGAATGAGCAAAGAAGACTGGAAAGACTAAGATTATTTGAGAGCTTGTGAATAGACCCATTAATATGAAATAGTGACTTTATGTAGGAGACTGATATTTGAAAAAAAACCAAAGCCAAACTATCTTGACCTTTTATCTTGTAGACAATGAGAAGGCTGATGATTATGGATTTTGGTGTAAATCATGAAGTTAGGGAGACTGAAAATTCTATGGAATCAAGTGACTCAATTAGAAGAGTATTACAGAAAGTCTGTATACAAGATAATAAATACTGATCAAGGATTGTGGCACTAGGACTGAAGAGAGTAAACTGATATTTGGAAGGAATAATTAATATTTTAATAATAAAGAGGAACAAAGATGAATCAAAGGTAACTTAAGTGTTTCAATGTGAGTGATATAGTAGTACCATTAACTTAAAAAAACTAATTTAGAAAAAGAATCCATTTCAAAAATCCAGTTAGAATAGAAATGTCTAACTGGAGATACAAGTTCATAATTCAATCAGTAGTAAAATTACCCTAGTAAGCATTTAATAAATGATTGTCAGTGAATGAGTAAATAAATTAAGTCAAAAGATATACTCTGGAGGTAAAAGTTGCAGTATTGTCCAAATATAAGTAGAATTTGAAATAATAGAGGCAATCTCTAAGAAATGTTGCATAGACAGAAAAAAAGCAGACAATGGTAGGTTAAATGCCAACAATATGGAAATAACATAGATGATATTTTCTGAAAACAATGTGATAAAATTAGATGTCAATAATAAAAACTGAGACCACCTATTTCCATACATCTTAATTATTAAATCTGAAACAAAGGCCACCGGTGTTGACATGACTTTACTATTTGTCATGTCCATCAGGATATAGAAGATGAAGCTATAAACCAAAAAATTACTGTTTGCTTCAGTAATTCAGAAATTCCAGCAAGCCAATTTTTCCAGACAACTAATTAACTCATCTGGGCAAATAACCTGTGTATCATTTCAACAGAATACTTATGTAGGCAAATATCTTACCTATCAAACAACAGTTTACTTATCAAGACTGTCTTCATGACTCTCGCTTCATTGTATATACCAATATTAAACCATTATGTTCTGAACTTTGACCAATTCCAATCATTTCCCCACCTTGAAAGACCTACCTTATTAGACCAACTAGAGCCCAGAACCAAAAATCTGTACAGATTCTCCTATGATCTCCCCCTTCTAATATAGTACAAAGGTTATTTCAAGGTGGTGTTCTCTCCTACTGCAGTAGGTCATACAAATTTTGCTTTATCACCAGGTTTTCTGGTGGACTTCTAGGGAGTTAACAATTGATGATTACAAAATTAGGAAAACTATTTCTGGAAATTTAAAAAAAGTTTAAAAATAAATGTACCTTATGCAAACCATACATCAAAGATGAAATACAAAACAAAATTGTAGAATGTATATGAATAGATAATATAAAGGCTAAGCCAATGATCCAAGGAAAATATATATCCTAAAGTACTTATGTTAAAAAAAGAAAAAGAAGCATAAAATAAACCTAGGGTAAGAAAAATAAAGGACTTAATAAAGGTAAAAGCATAAATTAATGAATTAGAAAACAAAATGGATAGAATGGATAATGTATTCCAAAGCTAGTCCTTAGGAGAAAAAAATCAAATAAATATCCAATAAAAGTCACAAAATTTACCAGAATTGTATTGGCATAAATATTACCAAATTCAGCTAACATGAATAGAAACAGTACAAAATGCAAAGAGAGCTTTGGATTCCTAGACATTTTCTGCAGAAAGCAGGCTAAGAAGGATATCCAAGTTGCAATCATGTACCATTTATTATAGAAAAAGAAAGATGACTTAGATTATGGGGTCAGTAACTATAGAAAGAAAGCTCACAAGGGGGTAGGACTGAGCCATAATCCAGAAACGGGAAAAACGTGCTTACATAAATTTCACAATTGCTCTGGACCGAGATTGCTATATGCATCATACCTTTTTTGCATGAGTATTGCAATCATCTTATACTTATGTAACCACTGTATATTGGATGTATGGATGGCTTTAGTTCACAAGTCTTTAGATCAAGAGGGGCTTCAGTAAAGAGTTGTACCAAAGGAACAACACTTGAAAAATCTTACCCACTCCTGAACTTTATTTAGGTGATGCAATCCTGCATCTTAAGCCCAAACCTGATGCTATAATGAGATGAGAGGTTTTGAGAGTATTGGGAAAGTAGGTGAAAGTATTTTGCATATGACAAGAGTATAATTTGGTCAAAGGGAACAATGTCTTCTTATAGACAGATGTGGTCTCTTGACACTAGGAAGGCTTATGACAACATAATGAAGTGTGACTTCTGAAAGTAGGACATGAAAGGGGTTGCAGCTTTCACTGGATTCTGCCTGAACACTCACTTTTGGAGCCTCGTCATGATATATGAAGTCTAACAACCCTGACGCAGCCCTGTTGTGAGGAATCCCAGGTCATATGGAGAGGGTGGATTTAAACAGGAGATTAAGAGTACACTTGTCTTGAAGAACTTTGAGAAATGTATGCAATTGTTGAATCATTATATTGTACAGCTGAAACTAACACAACAGTGTGTTAATTATGTTTGAATAAAAATAAATGGGAATCTGTAGTAGTTATAGCAAAATGCTGATATTTGTTTCATCAAGGTTGTGTGCTTATAGATGCTCTCAAAACATTTGGAGGATACTTTTTTAAATATTTCACAATTTAAAATAAAAATTTTAAAAAGGAAACTGTATACTGAATTATTTATAAAGAATTAGTATTTTTACAATGCCTTCACTGACAATATACAATATCCCAAGACCACATGATCTAATTCTGGAAGATAATTCTGTTGTTCACTACTTCTATCAGAAAGCTAAAGAGATTTGAAAGGAGGTAACCCAGAAACACAGGACACATTAAAAATAAATTACCGAAAGTCCCAGGGATTGAATCTTGGAGGAATGCCACCTGTCTACTTCCAAAGTTTAGGTTAAGAGCAAATGGATTTTCAATTTGATAACTTGCCATCTACAAATTTATAACTAAACTTAATTATGACTTTACAATATAGGTAAATGTAGGAGAGTCAGCTTCATTACCTGGTCATTAATGCTGTCGTAATTGCCAGGAAATATGCCCCCCCCATAGCAAAAGAGAATCCTCAGAACATACCAGATTTAGTGTCATTATTCTCACTATTACACATTATATGATTGTTGCCACCCAGCAATCATACAAAATAGCAGAACGTAGAACTGGAGGAAATCATCAAAACTATCTAATTATACAAATAAAAATATAACTAGAGAGTGGAATTCTATGTCTAAAATCACCCCTGTATGATAGAGCGCATCAGTTGGATTCATGTCTTTCTTTAGTGAGAGTAAAATGCCTGTCAGAAAACAGCTCAGTTTAGTTCTCTGAATGTAACTAAAAGCTGGACAGAGTAATAAATGAAATAATTGAGTTGTCAGGATGCAGTGTACTCGGGTCTTATCCTTCATAATGCTACTTTAACAAATGTATAAATTTCCATGGCAATTTGTTTTATCTTCAAAATTATCGGATCCTACCCAGTTTTTCTACATGAATATTAACATTAAAAGGTACTTGGTCACACTGTTGTTTTAGCTGTACCAAAATATTAAAAGATTTTAAGTTCTTTATGATGAAAAACCTTTCTTAGAATAAGAAAGGGTTGTATTTTTTTTAATCATGTAACTGTGAAAAATGTGAATTTGTCCTCTAGTGCTAGGTTGAAGTTGTCAAGAACTGAGGATATTTGCCAAATGAAGCTGTCTCTACAACTCTGTAAGACTCTGACATAAATACTTTAGAAGCACCAAGTACAGATAGGAGAGAATCATTCTTCCTTATCACAAGAACTGCATATTGGTCAGGAGATTTGCAGCCCTTGTAACTATCAAAAAGTCCCTAAACTTATCACTTTAACAGTACCTTAAGAGTGTGGAAAATTGTGAGACATATTCACTGTTCTAGATATTCTGCAATATCGCCAAAAACCACTAATTTTAATCAGCATAGGAAGTATAATCATATAACCCTGCCCAAGTAATTATGGGTCCCAACTGGTCCTCAAAATTTTAGTTAAGCTATAGGTTTGCTTATTTTCTGTTTTGTTTTGTTTTTTTCTCCTCTCCTGCTACAAGCAACGTTGCCTTCAAGGTCCACATTTCTTCTTGTCCTTCCAGAAAATCTGATTCTAACATTTTCTAAGGAAAGATTTTCCCATTCTTCAGTAAGTTTAAGGCAATATGGGAATGAGCTGAGAAGCAGTAAGTTGGCAGACAAATCACAATTCTAAACTAGACTTCCTGCTTGTAATTATACGTACAATGCATAAACTAAAGACTAATTCAATGCTTTAGAAATCATAATTTCTTCTTTAAAAGAAAAAGGTTATAGCACACTTATTTCCTTTAATCAGATACATGGATTAGAACGATACTCTCATAGAGTTAATCACTTGACTCCTCCTATAGAGATTCATAAATGACAAAAATATTTAAATCTTAAATGCATTGTCTTCACGTTAATAAAAGATTCTAGCAGTAATTTGATGATGATACTTTGGTAGAGACCATCTGCCATTCAAAGTGTCATTGCCAAGAGCAGAGAGGTGGTACATTAATTTGTGCTATATAATAAGTGCCTTTCTCAGCTTGGTTTCCTCAGTGGGTGGTCTTAAGGGATGACACTTAACAGAACTCAGTGTGATGCAGCAGAACCCTATCCAAAGGTCACAGATAAGCAGATGAGGGAGGCCAGAGGTGATGAAGCTGGCCAGGCCCTTTGGAGCTGACTGCCTGCCCAGTTTGCCTCTGTTACAGGCAGAAGGGTCTTCGAGCATTAATGTATAAATAAGAAGACATAAGTGAGGGAGGGAACAGGGGAGAGGTTGTATTAACACACAGGGAAAAGTACTGAAAAGGAAAATGGCCAAACAAATGTTTCATGTTACCCAGAATATTTCTATGAAATAAGCACTTCTTAATGAAAGGACTTCAGGCTCTGACATATTTAGCTACACCACTGTTGGGGCAAAATTCATTCCAGTCTAATAGTGGAAGGAAGAAATCATAAAACATCACTGAAACTTATCAATGACCTAAATTTTGTTATTGCTTGACTCATTATAAATATCATAGTTATCATGGAAATACAATGTGCCACTGCTTGAATTCCCCTCCCTTTCTTATTATGATCCACTCTAAGGTCAATGTTCTTCAAATTTATTCTTAATATCTCTCCTTCATGTCCATGGGATTGAATTCCCATTAGTATAAGTAAGTAATGTACCAGACTACATTAATTTAAAATATCTGTGGAAAATAATACCACTCTAAAATTAAACAACCAAAAAATGTTTAAAGCAAGCTTAATTGAATAGTCAGTAGAGATCCATTTTCTGTAAATGTTCTATAATTAGAATTGAAGGAAACTTTGAAAAGTTTCCAATGTTATACTTACCATTTGTATTTGAGAAATAGTGACCATGTTAAGAGAAACAATGGGATAAGAGGGAAAAAGAAGAAATGAGGAGAAAGATCCAGGAGCTGTGATTTTATTAGTGAGTAATCATCACTAATGTTTATATATGACTACTGAAGTATTAGACAAAACATTAGTGAAAGTTCCTCCAAAAATGTACAACTGCCAACAGTTTAATGTTTGGAGGTTAATAGGCTCTAAGAAAATCATGTTCAATGAAACTTTGAGCTCAATAAAGTATATACTTCAGGTCCAAGTAAACAGAGGGAAAAAAAAGACAAAATTCAGAAGTCAGATAAAATGAACTTTAAAGGAAACTCTTAGCTTCACAGGGGAATTCTAACAAACATTGAAAGAAGAGTTGATACCTATTCTTCTCAAACTATTCCAAAAAACAGAAATGGGAAGAAAACTCCCAAACTCATTTCATGAAGCCAGCATTACACTGATTCCAAAACCAGACAAAGGCTCCACTAAAAAAGAGAACTACAGGCCAATATCCCTGATGAACATGGATGCAAAAACTTCCTCTAAAACACTAGCAAACTGAATCCAACAGTACATTAAAAGAATCATTCACAATGATCAACTTGGTCTTATACCTGGGCTTCAGGGTGGTTTAATATTCATAAATCAATCAATGTGATACACCCCATTAATAAAAGCAAGTATAAGAATCATACGAGCCTCTCAATGGGTGCATTTGACAAAGTACAACATCCATTCTTGATAAAAACCCTCAACAATAGGGATATAGGGAACAAACCCCAACATAATAAAGGCCATATACAAAACTTCACAGCTAATATCATCCTCAATGGGGAAAACAGAGCTTTTTGACTCTACAGTCAAAACAGGGATTTCCACTTCAGCACTGTTACTTATATAGTACAGGAAGTCCTAGCCTCAGGAATCAGAAGCAAAAAGAAATAAAAGATATCCAAATGGCCAGGAAAGAAGTCAAACATTCACTATTTGCAGATGACCTGATACTCCACTATAGTAAACCCAAAAGATTCCAGCAAAAAAATTGCTAGAATTGATACACAAATTCTGTAAAGTCACAGGACACAAAATCAATTGTACAGAAATCAGTTGCATTTCTATAAACCAATAATGAAGCAGCAGAAGGAGAAACTGAGGAGTCAATCCCATTTACAGTTGCACCAAAATCAGTAAGATACCTAGGGATAAACCTAACCAAAGAGAGAAGAGATCTATATTTTAAAACTTATAAAACACTGATGAAAGAAATTGAAGATGACACAAAGAAATGGAAAACCATTCTATGCTCATCAATTGGAAGAATAAATATTGTTAAATGTCTATACTACCCAAAGCAATCTATACATTTAGTGTGATCCCTATTGAAATACTATCAGCATTCTTCACAGAGCTAGAACAAACAATCCTAAATTTGTATGGAACCACAAAAGACCCTGAATAACTAAAGCATCCTTGAAAAAGAAAAGCAAAGCTGGAGGCATCACAATTCCAGACTTCAAGTTATATTACAAAGCTGTAGTCATCAAGACAGTATGGTACTGGCACAAAAACAGACACATAGATCAATGAAACAAAATAAAAACCCAGAAATGGACCATCAACTCTATGGTCAACTAATCTTCAACAAAGCAGGAAAGAATATCCAGTGGAAAAAAGACAGTCTCTTCAATAAACAGTGTTGGGAAGACTGGACAGCAACATGCAGCAGAATGAAACTGAATCACCTTCTTACATCATACACAAAAATAAATTCCAAATGGATTAAAGACCTAAATGTGAGACAGGAAACAATCAAAATCCTAGAGGAGAACACAAGCAGAAACCTCTTTGACATGAACCATAAAAACTTCTTTCTAAATATATCTCCTGAAGCAAGGGAAACAAAGGCAAGTAAACTCCTGGGACTTCAAGATAAAATGCTTCTGCATAGTGATGGAAACAATTACCAAAACTAAAAGGCAGTCTATGGGATGGGAGAAGATATTTGCAAATGACATAGCCAATAAAGGGTTAGTATCCAAAATACTTAAGAACTTTTAAAACTGAACATGCAAAAACAACAAACAAATATTCATTAAAAAATGGGCAAAAGACATGAATACATATTTTTTTCAAAGAAGACAGCCAGATGTCTAAGACACATAAAAACATGCTCAACATCGTTCATCATCAGAGAAATAAATATCAAAACCATGATAAGATAGCCCCTCACACCGTCAGAATAGCTAAAATTAATAACACAGGAAATAACAGGTGTTGGCGAGGATAAGAAGAAAGGGGAGCGTCTTGTGCTGTTTGTGGGAATGCAAACTGGGGCAACCACTGTGGAAAACACTATGGAGGTTCCTCAAAAAGTTGAAAATAGAGTTACCCCATGACCCAACAATCGCACAACTAGGTATTTACCTAAAGGAAACAAAAATACTGATTCAAAGGGGCACATGTACCCAAATGTTTATAGCAGCATTATCAACAATAGCTGCACTATGGGAAAAGCCCATCAACTGATGAATGGATAAAGAAGAGGTACACACACACACACACAATGGGATATTACTCATCAAAAAGGATGAAATCTTGCCACTTGCAAGATGTGGATGGAGCTAGAGCGTATTATGTGGAATGAAATAAGTCAGTTAGAAGACGACAAATACCATATGATTTTACTCGTATATGGACGTTAAGAAATAAAACAGATGCACATAGGGGAAAACGAGAAAAAAAGAGAGACAAACCAGGAGACAGACTCAACTCTAGAGAACAAAACTGAGGATTACTGGAGGGGATGGAGGTGGGGGGATGGGTTAAATAGGTGAAAAAAAATAAAATAAAGGAAAAATTTAACATTTCATTATTGAAATTTTTGTATGATATTGGTAACATTCAGTTAAAGTCAAGTAGCATATTGTTTGATTTACTTTTTGTTCGTAACTGCCATTTTTAGAGATTTGAATAGGGATGGAAAATTGTAACATCTCACTCTTCCATTCTTACCTAAAATGCATTAACCACCTAATCATTAAAAAATAAGTTTTAAAAACCATTTTATTGACAATTCTTTATATTATTTATAAAACTCTCATTCTTTGAATTCACCAAAAATTTCTATGTAAGTTAAGACTGCAGCATGAATTATAGGGTTAGCTATCCAAATAAATTATGTGGAGTAGCCTTAGAGGAAAATATTAAATTTGAACCCTGAGTTCTTATTTTAAACTTCTCCCTAGATTAATATATAGCCCTACAACTGTTAAAACATTTCACGGTTTTTTCCACTTTCCTTTTCCAACCTATCAGTTCCTCTTTCCCCTGTGGAGGTCTGTATTTTTTTTTAAGTGGCAACCAACATAAATGATATATAATGATAATAGTATGATTATGCTTTACTTTTCCCATACTGGGAAATAGAAAAATGCAAAGGACCAAATAGAAGCGACTGAGAAAAGTAAAGCATCAAGTAGCTGTGAGGACCCACCATGTTAAATCCAGCTTTGGGGCCCAATGTCAATAGATTTTGGGCTCTAGAATATTTTTAGGAGGAGTTAATTGTATATAAAATGACTGATAATAGAGGTGCCTGTGTGGCTCAGTCAGTTAAGCATCCAACTCTTGGTTTCAGCTCCAGTCATGATCTCACGGCCATGAGATGCAGCCCCACGTGCGGCTCTGCACTCGGGGAGCGTCTGCTTGAGATCCCTCACTCCTCCTTCCCCTTCCCCCTTTGCTCCTCTCACTTTCCTTCTCCTCCCTGCTCACACTCTCTCTAAAACAAATTAAAAAATAAAATGTTTTTAAAAAGTGCTCTTCTAAATAAATTCTAAATAATATATTTTTCAATAGTGATTCTAATAATTGACATGTATTAACATCAGTCAAATTATTTTTATGTTTAGAATAGCAACTTACAAAAATAGGAAACTATACTATGACATTGCATTAGTAAAAATACCATGTTGTATTATAGGGAAAGGAGTCACAAAAATCGCTAGAGTACTGTTATTAGGAAATGTGTAGAACTTACATAAGACAAAGACGTATAGAAAATAGGTAACACTTTCCTAAACAGGAAGACTAAGACTACAAAGTTGTTAATTCTACTCAAAGTGACTTATGCAATTAATCCTGGTCAAAGTGCCAATGGGATTTACGTATTTTTTTCAAGAAAATGACACAACTATGTTAAAGACCAACTTTAAAAACTATTTTGAAAAGGAGCTGTGATGAAGATCTAATAAGCTCACCAAGTGTAAAAACATGATGTCATACTAACAATAAGTGACTGTGATCCTGACAAAGGAATGGACAAATAAATCAATGAAATAAGACAATGGCTGAGAAGTATTCTGTGCATGTGGGATATGTGGCAATACAAATAGTGAGGAATTGTTAAGCAATGGTTTTGCAATCAGATATAAGCAAGGTGGGAAAACATACTGATATCATTTCATGTAATAGATAAAATTATATTGTAGGTGATTTTAACAATTAAAAAAATCAAAATATCCATATAGAAGAAACATAGGCTAATATTTAACTCTCCATGGGAAAAAATTCCAAGTGTAACAGAGTAGAGGAAAACAAAGAAAGACATATCTTGGTTTAACTATGTAAAAATGAAAGTATTCTATATCAAACACATCATATTAAAAATCAAGATTAACATAAAATAGGGAAACTACAAAAAGGTAAAAACTTCCTGTACACAATGTAGCCTACAAATGCAGGAAAAAAAAAAAAAAACCAGCAATGAGCACTTTAAACTATGTATTCAGGGGCACCTGGGTGGCTCAGTCAGTTAAATATTTGCCTTGGACTCAGGTCATGATCCCAACATCCTGGGATGTAGGCCCGCCTCGGGCCCCTGTCAGCAGGGGAGTTTGCTTCTTCCTCTGGCCCTTCCTCTGGCTCGCTCACTCATGTGCTCTCTCTCTCAAATAAATACATTGTTTTAAAGTCTTAAAAATAAATAATGTATTCATCAGAAAACTATGAGAAAAAATGTTAATTTCCTTATCAAAAATGCAAATATAATTAAGATATCATTCATATAACTATCAAATTAGTAAAGATTTAAAAAGAATAATAGTCCATATTAGAGAGTACAAATGAAAAAGGTATTCTGTCCGAGTAAAACGATAAAACTTTTCTGGAAAACAGTTTGGCAACCTACCTCAAGAGCCTTACAAATATCTATCTTCTTAGTACTAATTTTATTTCTAAGAATAAAAAATGAATTATATAGAAACGAAGATTTATTCACAGAGATATTCAGGGTAGTTAGTATTAGTTGGGTTGGTGGAAAAATAGATACAAAGCCTGTCTACTATAAAAGTGTATAAATAAATTTTTACTTTGCAAAGTGGAAAATATATTGTCATTATAAATATAATCTTAAACATAATTATATGAAAAGTATTTAGAGTATATTATTAAAACAAAAACAAAGACATAAGATGAATACATACAGTCGTAATCTCACTGCAATCCATCGGAGATCAATTATGAGTGTCTCTGAGTGATGATTCCTTTTTTCTTTCCTTACACTCTCCTGAATTTCCTACAATGACCGAATATTAGTTACATCATCAGAAGTAAAAGTATTGTAAAGAAGAGTCAACTCCCTGTTTCAGTGATGGTCTACTATTCTACCATGGTTACCCGAGCTTGAAATTTCAAGTTATCAATTCATCTTCTCTATCCCTCTCCTCTCCCTTCTCAACTTAGTCATCAGTATTCAGGATTTGGCCTCGAAAATTCATGCATTCGATCTCCAGATATTTACTGTTATCTGCCATGTTTCTGAACTGTTCTAGTGCTGGAGATTACAATAGTTACCAAACAGATAAAAATCCCTTTCCTCAAGGAGGACATTCTAAGTGGAAGAGGCAGATTACTGGGGGAAAAGTAAAATATATAGTTTGTTAAGTGGTAATAAAATCCATGGAAAAGAAGACAAGAGAATCAATGAGATTTGGATATATGAGTTGTTTGGATATGGGGTATGAGACACAGTCAATAACAATATCCTATATCTTCTTATTCCCATTCTCATTAATATTGGAATTCAAAATATATTACTTATAGGGGCGCCTGGGTGGCTCAGTGGGTTAAGACTTGGCCTTCAGCTAGGGTCATGATTTCAGGGTCCTGGGATCGAGTTCCGCACTGGGCTCTCTGCTCAGCAGGGAACCTGCTTCCCTCTCTCTCTCTCTCTGCCTGTCTCTCTGCCTACTTGTGATCTCTCTCTGTCATATAAACAAATAAAATCTTTAAATATATATATATATAACTTATAAATTTAAGTCTTCCTAGTTCTTCTGTTACAGTATCTCTAGAGGGATCTTAGATTGCATTGTTTTTCTTTTTTCATTTTGTATTGTTTCGTACACAAGTAAATTTTTAATACATAAACACTTTACATATAGTTTGTATTTCAAAAAGTTTATATAAAACTTACATAGAAAATAATATGACAAACCCACAGTCCCAAATTAATTATTAGTAATATCATTCCATTTTTACTTGAAGGAATGTAGCAATATAGATAAAGTCCTTTTTAATTCCCTTCACATTCTCATTCTTTTCTTTCTCTCTCATTGATGACCACGACCTTCATTATATTGTATGAGCATTCTCTTTTTCTGACTGTATTACATATGTAACAATAAATGGTATACATTATAATATGCTGGATGTTTAAATTAACATAAATAATAGACCGCGCAATTTGTGTTAAGTTGTTTCTCATTCAACACTGAGGTTTGCAGTTTTTTAAAGAGCTATCTGACACATAAAGCTGGTTCATTTCCTTGGTTTCTATTTAATTAATTTCTGTCATTTTGTTTATAATTTAGTCCCTTCAACTTTCTCGAAGATTATTCCATTTTCTCCTGCTTTGCTTCCCAGCTTGAAACCTGAACTTACTTATTTTCAGTCTTTCTTGGATTTTAAAAAGTGTACATAATGCTATAAATTTACAAGTACTTTATTTAGCTTCAAACTACGAATTTGATTAATGGTATTTTCATTCTCGTTAGATGCACTGGATTTTTTTCATTAACCTATTGGTTCCTTGGGAGTGAGAGTTCCTTATGATCTCTTAAATGGTCATTTTTTTCTTTAGTAAATATTCCATGTAGGCTTGAAACCAATGTATAATCTGTATTTGGTGCAGGTTTTTTACAATTGTTGCTTATATCTTCTGCATTATTTCTCACTTTTTCCCCTAATCTAAGAAATTCCCAAACAAATTTGTTGAAATCTCCCACTGTTACTGTTCATCCTTTCATGTCAAATTCTTATTCTATCAGTTGTTGCTCTGAATATCTGAGTTTACCTCTTAGGTACTTGGAGTCATGCAAATTCCCAGATTTATTTTTATCATGGATTTTCTTTTTCATTATGTTGCATTTTTCTTAACTCCTAAAACTTTTACTTTAAATTATTATGTTTGATATAATATTAATTTTCTTTTGCATAGTGTAATTTTTCTACCTCTTCATTCAGTATGTTTTGCCTTGGTTGTCTTTTGTAAATAACTCAGATAAATTTTACTATTTTAATAAATCTTACAGTTTTTACTTTTATTAGGTGAGTCCTTCAGACAAACTGAATAATATCAGTGGCTTTTCTGGTTCTCCAGTGTACAGAGCAGTTCATGGGACTTCTGAGCCTCCATAACCACATGAGTCAATTCTTATAATAAATCTCCTCTTATATGTATCCACATACATATTCCACTAGTTCCAGGTCTCTGAAGAAACCTGACTAACACAGATTTTCATACAGAAATTTATTTCTCACAGTTCTGGAGAGTCTGAAATCTCTATGTTTGCCTGGTCGAGGGAGGACCCTCTTCTGGGCTGTAGACTTCTCAGTATATCCTTCCATGGAAGAGGACCAAGGGAGCTCTCTGAGACCTCTCACATATCAGGATGCTCTGTCCCACTCACGATTGCTCTATCCTCATGATCTAATCCCTCCAAAAGGCCCCACCTCTATACCATCACCTTGGGAGTTAGAATTTTAACATATTCATCTTAAGTGGACATTTTCAGACCATAGCAAGTAGTTTCTAGGAAAAAGCCAAACAAATAGCTCTTGTCAGTAAATGGTGAATTAATTATGTTGGAAACATTACCTACATAGTTTAGAAAATTAATCCAGAAGTCACAATAAGAAGTTACTAAAATTATGGAGAGACACTGAAGTTCTATATTTGAAAATCACACACTGGCATATTGATAAAAATCACATACTGGTTTATAAAGTTTCCATCAGGAAGTTACATATATTACTTCTACTCTCATTCTATTAGCCAAAGGAAATTGGATGACTCTGCCTATCTAAAGTGGACAAGGAGTATAATTTTATATACCCAAAAGTAAAAGAGAAGGAAATATTTAGTGAAAAGCAAAACTTGTGTTCTGCCCTCTGATCATCAAATAAGTAAGTCCACTCAGATGATCAGAAGATCTAGAGACTTTGTAGGTCCCTCCCTTAAACTAGGAAATATTTCTGGACAGGGCCACAGTCCTGTGCAAACAGAGGGTTTCCCCAGCCCATTGTTCTCTGTGACTTCTGCCTCTGTTCAATGGGAGGTCCTTCCTTTTCAATTATCCTACTAGGTCATATATAAAGTAAGCATTGGAGAATATTCCCTCCTTGGAGTTTAAGACAGTATTTTCAGATAGTTCCTGAAAGCTGAGAGAGCAAGTGTTATCTTAGGTATCAAGCAGTCATAGATTTTTTAGTCAAAATTTATGGGGTTTTGTCAATAAAATCAACAATGCCATAAGAACCCAGCTCAACTTGCTGCATTGCATGGGGGCACTTAAATGTCAGCCCTAAGACAATTTTAGCAGTCTCTTGGCCTTCTTCCATGCCACATTTTCCCCTTTTCTATATATGTAGATACTGTGGACATTAACAATTGTTTTCTCCATTTCTCTAATAAGTACTTCTTGGCGAGTTCTAGGGCTCATATCAGACCCAAATGAGTAGGACAGCCATTGCCCCTCCCACACTAATTCTGTTAGAGGTTCCACGGTGTGCTTGCCGCGGTTATTGTTTCTGTAGCTGTTGCTGTTGTCATTGTTGATGATGATGATGACGTGGGAACCTGTAACAAGGTCCAGGCTTGACCTTCCTGTGCGAGTCCCTGATTCCTGGATGCACGCTCAGCTACTCTTTATTCGTTTTTGTATCCTTCAGATATAAACCACTATTGTCCGAACCACAGATCTCTATACAGATCTACACACAATTAGTGTGTAGAATCAAGTTAAACATGATAGAACCATGTCTAAAAGAAGATTAAATAAGTTTTCAAGTTATTTCTAACTATCACAAAATCTACCGTTGGAAATAGTTTTATTTCAGTGGTCCAGTCTTGCCATAAATAATTTCAGTATGACCGTTTAAAAGGAAAAAGTAAAGCAACAAAACAAACCCACAAACCATAGAGACTGATGCCTACAGTGCTTGAACAGATGATTAAATACAGTCACCTCCTGATTGTTGCTCAAGGGTTACCTGCTCAGTGGGGGTTCACATTCATCCCATTCCTTTCTCTTTTATTTTTTTTGATATATAATTTACATTTTATAAAATTTACCTTTTAAAGTGTATAATTCTGTGGTTTCAATATATTTGCAAATATGTACAAATATCACCCTTATCGAATTTTAGAACATTTTCATTAACCCAAAAAGAAACCCTATACATGTTAGCACTCACTTTCTATTTCCCCTCTTCCTAGATTCTGACAACCATTCATCTATTTTGTTTATAAGGATTCGCCTTTTGTGGACTATGCATAATAAATGAAGTCATACAATGTATGGCTTTTTGCCTGACTTCCTTCACTTAGCATAAAGTTTTCAAAATCTATCCAGGTGTAACATGAATCAGTATTTTATTCGTTTTAATGGCTGAAAAATATTTCATTGTATAAATATTTATAAATGTGCCACATTTTGTTTACATATTCATCAGCTGATGAACATTCGGGTTAGTTTCAGTTTGGGGCAATTATGAATAATCCACTGTTTTTATATGATTATTGGTCAGTTTGAACATTCTTGGATGATTTACCCTTGATCGCCCACTCTTTCCTCGGCTGGACTCTGCTGGTGTTTCGTCTGAGAAGTTTGAGTGTCTTATTGTTATAAATCTGTGTTAGAATAGTGAGACAGAACCTACTTTTACTCACTATATTCTCCCTCTTCTCTGCACCTGCATGGCGATATCTGGCCTTACAAACTTTGTTGGACTTGGAGTTCATTAACTGTTACCTGAAGCTGTTACACACACACACATGCACACACACACACACACACACATTTTTTAAATGTTTTCATTAAGACTGGGGTCTACTAGCAACTTTATTAGTCATAGAGTTTTCCACCAGACACATATGTGTGAGTTCACAACAGCATGTCAGAGACATCGAGTTCAAATGTTGTCTAAATTTCCTTTGACTTGAGTTACTAGGCCCCAGCATTATTTCACATGAAAGCCTTTTATTCTTCATGAAGGAAATGTTCTTATTACACAACTATGATGACCTTTTTTGTCTTAACATCTCTGGTCATCATTTTTACAAAGAATTATAGACCTGTTTTTAGTAATTATGGGATAAGTGCTATTATTCAGTGTGCAAATGCTGCCTAATTTTTTTTAATCATGAAAGAGGAAGATCAAGGAGTAGCAGGAGAAAAGGTGAGAAGGAGCAGAGGAGGGAAAGCAACCAAATAAATAAAAGTAACATATCCATTCTTTTACTTGGTTCAAAATGGTCTTAAAAAACATTTATGATGGGGACTATCAGAGTGAGACTACTTTTAGATTCCACACAACGTTTTTAGCAGGACCATAGAAACGTATTTTGTTAGAGACACATTTTATTGCTTAGTGCGTAAACTTTGGCCCTTGGTTGAATTAACCTCGCTTGAGAAAAATAACAAGTTATACTTAATTTCCACAACTGTCACAAAGGACATGAATTCTAGGACTAGATCAGCAACCAGAGCTCTAGATTAGCAGCTGAGTGAATCCTGAAATAAGAATAAAACTATCCACACTCCTGAAACATTTTGTCCCTTTGTAATGATTAAAGAGTACGTCATCCTCAGTTGGAAGTTTACTCTGAGACAGTACCCAGAGGTTCTGAAGAATTTAAACCACGTACCTTAATTTGACCATTGTCACTAAACTGAGTTTCAGTCAGCCTTTTTTGACTCAAAATCCTTCTCAGTTTTAGGTTTTACTAACTGGAGTTCAGAAACAGTTGCTTCTTCGATTCTACAACACCTTGAGTTCAAGTACTCTATTTCTATTCATTTCTACGTTCAGCGAATTCTCTTCTGATCTTGTTTATTTCATACAATTCCTCATCAAATGCAGCCACTATCAACTAACACATACTAACAATGCTGTTTTTTAACCTTTTACCCCAGAACTACAAGTTCATTAAATATATTATCTTATTTTCACATCTTCACAATTTCACCAAATATTCTCCCACCACATACATAGATTGCCACCCTTCCCACATTCAGAAATAGTTTCTTCATTGCCTCTCGCTGGAAAGCTAAACCAATGTCACATATTTCAGATTTTACGACATCTCCCTTTGGTAACAATTTTTGAATCTGTCAGAAGGTGGAATACACCACAGTAACAAACAAAAATCTCATAGCTTATCACATAAATGTTTATTTCTTGTCCAAGGTGGGTCAGCAATGGCTGTGCTCATCATAGTCTCTCAAGGACCCAGAAGGAAAGAGATTTATTCTTGACATTATACTTTAAGACTTCCACAGCAGGGAAAGAGTAACATGGCAACACACCAGAGGTTCTGAAGGTTTTCACAAGGAAATGATACATATAATTAGCCTAGAGCAAGACATTAGGTCATACCTAATAGGAAAGGAGGCAGGTAAGTGCTTTTTAGTATGCAAGCAGAAATAGGGGAGCTAGAAATATTTGGTGATCAACAACAATTTTCACAGGCATTTGGAAGGGGGGCAGCATTAAAAAACTGTTTCCTTCATTATGGTAATTTTGCTAATGCTTGTAATACAAATGTGAATATAAAAGAGGTAAAATGGCAAAAACAATACTGAATTCCTCAAAAAAGGCGTGTATATCTACTGTAAAATGCTTAAGTTATTAACTTGAATTGTCAAATCAAATCACAAATTCAAGGCAATGAACAGAAAACTTAATCTCAAGGGTTTTTGAATTATTAATATGTCCTTTCAGCTCTAAAACATAATGATAGCTAATGATAAAATATATCAAATTATTTGCTGAACAAAGATGAGGTGGATTGTTTCTATATAATTCTTTCAAATACTTTTAATTTAGGAACCTTCAGATAATATATTAGTATTTACACAGCATTCAATCAGTAACTTAATTACAAATATATAGGCATATTCTTTAATGTTTTCATAAATAAAATACTATACAGGGTAGTAATTGCTTGTATACATCTTTTATCTATTTCTATGATTACAACTCACACACAAAGCAAAGTGTGCAACTAATCTCAAAGTTTTGAGGACTCCTCATTGTGTCATTTTTTAATGGATGGTAAAATCATTTAACAATTAATATTCATTTAACAAACTAACATTTAATAAATGTTAAATAAATCATTTTTGTTTTTAAACTACTGGACGTTGAAATAATGAGGCATACCATACCTACGTGAAATAAATTTTTAAAAAATAAATTATTTTTTAAAATCATACATTACCATATCTTAACAAGGCTTCATTGAAAAATATCTTGAAATTCTAAAAAATTACAGTTAAAGACCAGGACCTCTATAAAAGGTATAATATCTTAATTGTACACCTGAAACTAATTTACTATATGTTAACTAGCTGAAATTTAAATAAAAATTTTTCAAAAAATAAATACATTAAGGCCCTTTTTAATTTCTTAAATATATAAATATAGATATATAGGCATACCTATATCTATATATATCTTGAAAAACTTTCATATAAAAAGAAAAAATGTTTAAGCAAGGGAAAGATTTCAAACAATAGTGCTTAACCTCCTTCAAAAACAAAAGAAATAAAATGTAGATATTACATATCTAGCCAACTGGTGTAAAAGAAAAAAAATATCTATACCTTTTTTAACAGTCTCCTTATAAAATTTACATCAAAAGAAATGCTCGGGTTTAGGAATCTTAAGTGAATTGACCTATCCTCCTCTACTGTAATTAGAGTAACTTAGAGAAAGGTAAAATAAGTGTACATTTTTTAGTCAACATTGTCAAGGCCCTGGAGATTTTTCTTCTGGCAGACAAAGTTTCTACCCATTAGAAGTTTATATCTAGGGAACCTGGGTGGCTCAATGGGTTAAAGCCTCTGCTTTTCGCTCGGGTCATGATCCCAGGGTCCTGGGATCGAGTCCCGCATCGGGCCCTCTGCTCAGCGGGGAGCCTGCTTCCTCCTCTCTCTCTGCCTGCCTCTCTGCCTACTTGTGATCTCTGTCTGTCAAATAAATAAATAAAATATTTAAAAAAAAAAAAAAAAAAAAAAAAAAAGAAGTTTATATCTACCTAGGTGAATAAATGAGAACTAGAAATGCAATCAAGAATAAAAATAAAAATAAGAAGCTCTTGTAAGTATATTTGAAATAAATATTAGAGAAAACTAAATATTGTGGAGAAAATTTTAGAGAAAAACCAAAGATATTAGACTCTATGTGTCTGAGAAAAAGTGGAGAATTTGCCAATTACTCTGACCTCAATCCTGAGCAACTAAATTCAAATACCATTTTACTTCAATTATCAATTTTTTACTCTTATTTTTAAAGAATCATAAGTCAAATGCTCTATGCCTGATAGAGTTGATAAGGTGATGAGCTGATAAATGAATACAAAATGTTAAAGAGACATATAATATTTACATAACCAATTTTAAGATTAGAACGAATGTGGGAAACAGTATTTGTATCTATCTTTATTCCCATTCCAAGTTTTCTGAAATAATTTTTGAAAAGGAATAAATAAAAACTTTCTGAAAAATAATAAAAGATAACATAAGAGAAAGAAATCTTAAATATTTTAAAGACGAAAAGCAGATATCCTTGGATTAATATTGAAACAACCATAGAGCACCACCATAGAACACCGTCATCTGTCACAATGCTGGAAAGGATAAAAGAGAGAAGTGAGAAGCGATTTGGTCATGCAAACACTCTTCAGATAATATTTATAAAAACTGGATAAAATAAATACCAATCAATTATTTAAATACATTATAAAACACTCAAGAGCAAACAAACATAGGAAGAGTTTAGTCTTTGAAAATTATAACTGAAAAATGACATGCATGAATTTGACTTAGTGACTTTTAGCCCAAAAGCACTACTAACCTATACAGCTATAGAAAATGATAAAAGGGAAAACCACAGGCATACAGAGTACAGTGCCAGATACCACAGTGAAGTGCAAAGAAAGCAGCTAAAAATGTAAAGGAGAAACTCTGAGAGTAAAAGAATCACAAAAAGAAATCAGTTAAAATTCAGAATGGAAATTGTCCAAATACTTGGATGTTAATATGATTAGAAACACAGGAAGATACCAAAGAGAAATAGCCTCTTACAAACTAAAACTATACAGAATCCAGGTCTCATGATTTTCCCAGCTGAGTACATTCCACAACCTTACACAGCTTGGCCACAGAAAGCTTAAAGTGTGAGAGTACAGAGCTCAGAGATGACTGAGCAGCTGTAAATTAAGGAGGAATCCTTAGTCCTAAAATTAGCCAGATGAATTCAACAGCAGTCATTGATACAGTTGAAAAAAAAAGAATCAGTGAACTTAAAATAAATCAACAGAAATTCCCCAATCTAAAGAACAGAGAGGAAAAAAAAAAGAATAGAACCTCTGAAATGGTCTAACATGCATGTAATACTAATTCCAGCAGAAAAAAGAAGAGACAAGATCAAAAAAATATTTTTTTAAAAAATACTAAATTTAAAAAAAAGAAAAATACTAAATAAAGATTAAGAAATATGGTAACCTATTAACTAAAAATTTAGAAATTTGGTAAAATACATTAATTTATAGATCAAGATCAAGATCAAGATCAACAATCAAGATAAATAAAAAGAAATCTGTAACTAGACACACCAGAGGTAAATTTTTAAGAGTCAAAGATAGAGACAGTCTTGAAAGAAGCCAGATTAAGTATTTCAAGAGGTTTGGGAAAAGTAAGGGTACCACAAAATTTAAAGGTCAACCTCTCATTGGAAATTATGGAAACCAGAAGACACTGGAATGGCATGTTCAAAGCAATGAAGGGTAAAAATTTATAGTAAAGCTATACTTTAAAATGAGGGAAAATTAAGAACATTTTCAGATTAAAAAAAAAAAATTAGAGAAACTGTCAGGAACAGATATGCACTATAAGAAATGCCAAAGGCAGTTCTTCAACCTGAAAACAAGACTCTAGATGTCAGCTCAGAACTACAGAAAAGAAGGAAGAGCACCACAAATGGTAAAAGTATGAACAAATATAAAAACTATTTTTTCTTTTTCCTGAACTTTTGTAAGTTATATAAGTAAATAAGGCAAAAAAGTATCATGTTATTTATTGGTTTATAGGGTAAACAAGTATAATACACAGGACAATAGTCTTATGAAGGGGGAGAAAATGGAAGTTTACTGTTACAAGCTCCTACCTTGTACAAAAGTTAAAACTATCTCTAAGTAGACTGAATAGATATAAACTACTTATTTTAACCTCTGTGACAACCACTAAAAATAAGCAGATATAAATAGAAAGCAAGCACAGATATGAAAATAACATTTGTAAATTTATTTGATTAAATTTTTAAAAGGCTAAAAAGATGAAAGAGAAGAAAAAACTCAACCCCAAAATTTAATACAAATAGTAGAAAAGCAGGTCAAAATGCAATCATGTCAACAATTACCTTCAATAGGAAACAGTCAACAAAACAAAGAGGCAACCCACGGAATGGGAGAAGATATTCGTGAATGACACTACAGACAAAGGGCTGATATCCAGGATCTATAAAGAACTCCTCAAATTCAACACACACGAAACAGATAATCATGTCAAAAAATGGGCAAAAGATATGAACAGACACTTCTCCAAAGAAATACAAATGTCTAACAGACACATGAAAAAATGGTCATCATCATTAGCCATCAGGGAGATTCAAATTAAAACCACATTGAGATACCACCTTACAACAGTTAGAACGGCCAAAATTAATAAGACAGTAAACATGTGTTGGAGAGGATGTGGAGAAAGGGGAACCCTCTTACACTGTTGGTGGGAATGCAAGTTGGTGCAGCCACTTTGGAAAACAGTGTGGAGATTCCTTAAAAAATTAAAAATAGAGCTTCCCTATGACCCTGCAATTGCACTGCTGGGTATTTACACGAAAGATACAGATGTAGTGAAAAGAAGGGCCATCTGTACCCCAATGCTCATAGCAGTAATGGCCACAGTCACCAAACTGTGGAAAGAACCAAGATGCCCTTCAATGGACGAATGGATAAGGAAGATGTGGTTCATATATACAATGGAGTATCACGCCTCCATCAGAAAGGATGAATACTCAACTTTTGTATCAACATGGACAGGACTGTAGGAGATTATGCAGAGTGAAAAAAGTCAAGCAGAGAGAGTCAATTATCATATGGTTTCACTTACTTGTGAAGCATAAGGAATAACATGGAAGACATTGGGAGATGGGGAGGAGAAGGGAGTTGGGAGAAATCAGAGGGGAAGATGAACCATGAGAGACCATGGACTCTGAGAAACACTTGAGGGTTTTGGAGGGGAGGTGTTTGGGGGGGTTGAGTGAGACTGGTGGTGGGAATTATGGAAGGCATGTATTGCATGGAGCACTGGGTGTGGCACATTAACAACGAATTTTGGAACACTGAAAAAAAATTAAAAAAATTTTTAAACAAATAAATAAATGCAATTGGTTATCAAAATAATAAATAATAAACTTGAAAAAAAGGGTTTTTAGAGATATAGAGGTAGATTTGATCACTAAAAATCAATGTGTCAAGAAGATAAAACAAATATATATATACTTGACCCAATAAAAGAGCATAAAAATATATGAAGCAAAAGCTGGGGAAAAATGGCAAATCTGCAATCTTAATTGCAGACTTTAACACACCTTTCTCTGAAGTTAACAGAGCAACCAGACAAAACCATCTATAATAATATAGGCCTGAACAACACTGTCAACCACCTTAATCTCTTTGACATTTAAAGATCACTATCATGTCACCACTTCAAGTTTACACCATGTATTGAAGTACACACGGAATAGTAACCAAGACTGATCAAATGTTGGACCCTAACATTAGTCCCAACATAACTTGAAAGACAGAAATATTAAAAAGATATATATATACCCATAAGTTCATTAATTTTTGCAGCATTATTTATAATAGTCAAGATATGGGACTAACCCAAATGTCCATTAATAGATAGATGCATAAAGATTCAGTATATATACAATAAAATACTACTCAGCCATAAAAAAGATCTTGCCACTTGTGACAACATAGATGGACCCAGAAGGCATTATGCCAAGTGAACTAAGTCAGACAAAGACAAATACTATACGATTTCACCTTTATGTGGAATCTAAAGAACAAAACAAGTGAACAAAGAAACAACAGCAACAACAAAAGAGAAATAACTCATAAATAAAAAGAACAAACTAGTTGTTGCCAGGAGAGATGGGAGTGGGGGATAGACAAAATAGGTGATGAGGATTAAGAAGTACAAACTTCCAGCTAAAAAATGAGCAAGTCACAGGAATGAAAAGTAGAACATAAGGAATATAGTCAATAATATTGTAATAATTTTGTGTGGGGACAAATGGTAAAGACACTTACCATGGTGAGCACTTCACATGTGTAATTGTCAAATCACTATGTTATACACCTGAAACTAACATAATGTGCGAACTATACTTCAGACAATGTGTAATTGTCAAATCACTATGTTATACACCTGAAACTAAATAAAATGTGTGAACTATACTTCAGGTAAAAAAAAGTATTACTCAAATATTTGTGCTTATAGGACACAACATCTTGTAATTTTGATCATAATTATTGTAATATTTGCCAATAAATGACTGAAAAAATTACCAATATTAAAAATAAAAGATGGGTTATCACAAAATACCTTATCAACACTAACAGGCTTATAAGGGAATTTAAGGTCAACTTTATTCTAATAAATACAATTTAAATTAAAAGGACACATAGTTTGAAAAGTACCAGCTGTCAAAGTTCACTCAAGAATAAATAGATAACCTGAGACATCTGGAGCTATAAAACATTTGAATAAACTTTCCACAATGAAAACAATAGGCCCACATAGCTTCCTGGTTAAATTTTAACAAAACTTCAGGAAAAAAATAAACAAACCAAACATATCAAACGGTTCCAGAAAATACTCAGTTTCCTGGATCAATTCTACTTAACACTTAAAAATTTTTAAAGCATACCAAACATACACAAACTCTTCCAGAAAATAGAAGGGGGGGCACTTTTCCCAACTCAGTTTATGAAGCCTGCATTATCCTGATAATAAAACCAGACAAAGACATTACAATAAAATTACAATCTAGTATTCATGAGAGTAGATGTAAAAATTATTTTAAAGTTTAGCAAATCAAATCCAGGAATACATAAAATGGATAATACATCAGGACTATGAGTAGTTTATCCCAAGAAAACAAAGGTTAACATTTGAAAATCTCTTCATGTAATTCAATACATTACCATGTTTAAGAAGAGATGAAAAAATGTATCTGCTAAAAATGAACACCTATTTATGATTAACATCTCTCAGGAAATCAGGGGGGATGAAGGCAACCTCATCAATCTAAGGGGTATATAAAAAATCCACAGCCAATGTCAAAATTAAGGAAAAGAGACTATCCCCCCCTATGATCAGGAACAGGGCAAAGATGTTCATGCTCATCAGTTCTTCTCAACATTGTTTTGGAAGTGCTAGCTACTACAAAACAAGAAGAAGAAGAACAACAACAACAACAACAACAACAATGAGGAGGAGGAGGAGAGGGGGAGAAGGGGGAAGGGGGAGGACGGGTGGGGGAGGAGGAGGAGGAGAATGAGAAGAAGAAAGAAATTAAAGGCATATGAATTAGAAAAAAGAAAATAAATTTTGTCCCTGTTCAGATAACATGATCACCAATGAAGAAAATGTTAAGGAATGTACAAAAAGCTACTGACTAGTGTTAAAATTAAAAGCAAAATGGTGACTGGAGCTGAGAATTCCCTGAGAAGACAAAAGCACTTAAGTAAAACTACATCTTATTTCATGAACATAAAAAATACTTAGGTTTCTTGTAAGTGTCTCTGACAGTAAAAAAGAAACTACCTTCCTAAAAGACCACCTTCCTTAAACACCACCTTCCTAAAAATGGTATGAAATAATCACTTTAAACCAATCCCTGGAAACCATCACTGTGATAACCAATGATTGTATAGGGTAAAAAACTTCATTTTCACTTTATAAGCTATCCTGTAACTTCATACCTCTGAGCTTCATATCAGATATTTAAAAGCCTCCAGTTCATGAACTGTTCGTATATGACCAATACACTCTTTCTAAATATTGTTTATTGATTTGGTGGTTTTCATTTTGCTGTCGCTGGATTTTTGACATTAGCAAGAATGAAGGATACAAGTTCAATATATAAAAATCATTGTATTTTCATATAGTATCAATAAACTACTATAATTTAAAATAGTAAAAAAAAAATGCCCTTTGAGAAATGCAAAATACCTTGATACAAGTTAACAAAGTGTGTGCAAGACCTATCCACTCAAAACTACAAAATATCACCAAAAGAAAGTTTTAGAGGCCCAAATAAAGATTTCTGATTTTCAGCCCAAGTTTTAAGAATTTTAGAAGTCACCACTCTTGGAGCACCTGGGTGCCTCAGTGTGTTAAACCTCTGCCTTCAGCTTGAGTCAGAATCTCTGGGTCCTGGGATCGAGCCCCGCATCAGGCTCTCTGCTCAGCAGGGAGCCTGCTTCCCCCTCTCTCTCCGCCTGCCTCTCTGCCTACTTATGATATCTCTCTCTGTGTCAAATAAATAAAAATAAATCTTAAAAAAAAAGAAATCACCACTATTTCCTAACAAGTAAAAAGCTAAACAAACTGAAAAATCAACAACTCTTCCTAGATTAATAAAAGTGAGATCACAGGACAAACAACTGTCCCCAAAACTGGAGACTAACAGGCAAGCCCAGAGAATCACAACTTACCAGAGCAGAACCCCTGGGTTAAAACCTCCATAGGAACAGATGCTGAACTATGGAAAGCTGAACAGTCATTGACAAATTGCTGGAGGCTCAGTCTGAGAAACAAGTTAGCGATAGCCTAATAAGCTGAGGTTTTATCAGAGCCCAGGTGACCTGTGCAAAGGGAAATGGCCAGTACCAGCCCACTCTCCCATTTTGCTTCACCTGAGGTTGGGGTGAGGAAAATGAGAGGCACTTGTGAAGCTCACAGCCCAGAAGCATAGGATTACTAAAAGACTGAGAGCTAAACATAGACTACAGAACACTTCCCCTTCCCCAGAACTCACCACCACATTACAGAGACCTATTTGTCACACTTTCTTTTACCCTGTATATCACGCCTCGCTATCAAGAAAAAATTACAAGACATACTGAAAGGCAGTATGAAGAGACAGAGTAAGCATCAGAATCAATCTCAGATATAATAGGGGTATTGAAATTCTTAGACTGGGAATTTAAAATATATGACTATTATGTTAAGGGACCTAATGGATAAAATCACAGCAGACAGGAAAAGAGGGGCAGTGTAAGCAGAGAGAAGGAAATTTGAAGGAACCCCCCCCCAAAAAAAATGACAGAGATCAAAAACACTGTAACAGAAATAAATAAAGTCTTTGATGGGCTTTGTTAGCAAATTAGACATAGCTAAGGAAAGAATCTCTGAGCTTGAGCATATCTTCATAGAAACTGAAAAACTGAAAAACACACACAAAAACTGGAAAAGAAAAAAACAAGAACAAAACAGAATAGCCAAGAACACTGGGACAACTATAAAGAGTATAATATACACATAAGGGTAATGCCAGAATGAGAAGAAAGAGAGAAAGGAATAGAAGTATTTGAAAAAATAATGACTTAGAATGTCCCCAAATGAACTTCAGACAGCAAATCACAGATGCAAGAAGCTCAGAGGATACCAAACAGAATAAACACCAAACAAACAAGAACCTACACCTAACCATATCATTTTGAAAAACAAAAAAGTCAAAAGATAAAGAAAAAAATTTTTGAAAGAAAGCAGAAGGGAAAATATCACCTTATCTATAGAGAAGTAAAAGTAAGAATTATACCCAGCTTCTCAGAAACAATGCAAGCAAGAAGAGAGATGAGTGAACTACTAAGTGCCGAGAGATAAAATCACCAATCTAGAATTCTGTATCTTACAAAATTATCATTCAAAGTGATGAAGAAAAAAGACTTTCTTAGACAAAAATGGAGGGAATTTATTGCCAGTAGATCCACCTTGCAAGAAATATTAAAGTATCTATAGAGAGAAGAAAAATGATCTAAGCAAGAAAATTTCTTCAGAAGGAATTAAGAAGAGCTTCAGAAGGAATAAATGAAGGTAAAATAAAAACTTACTCTTATTTTTAATTTATTTAACAGACAACAATTTGTTCCAAATAGTAATAGCAACAATGGGTTCTATTATTTATGTTTATATATTTATGTACATATATGTATTTGCATATACATATAAACAAAGGTATAAATGAAATGAATGAGTGACACAAGAGATAAGGGGAAGAAATCTGAATTGTTACTATTTTGTTGCTATAAGGGACTCACACTACCTGTGAAATGGTATAGCATTATTTGAAAGTGGACTTGGGTTAGTTATAAGTGTATATTGCCAGAATGATGGGTTTTTGTTGTTGTTGTTGTTTTTAGAAGAATTCATCTGGTATATATATACTGCATTGAGCCAGGGTCAGGGCCAGAGAGGGCTTAGTAATGGACTCCACCAGAATTTTGCAAAGGCTATTAAGGGATTGGAGGGACAGGGCATGACATTCCAGTTGGGGATTCTCCTAGCATATTAAGAGACTTAACTAGTATATTCTCTGGGGTCAGGTGTTAGGCCCAAGGAGGTGGCTTCCCTGTCTCTGAGACTGGTAAGGGTATTGAACAAATAAGTAAACATTCTGTGGCTGGTTAAAGCCAATTTTCTTGCTGTCAGAAAAGGAATTAATAAGTATAAAAAGGGAGAAGGCTAGAAAAAAACCTGTTATTTTAGACTGGAATTCAAGACATCAGTGTAAATTCATGTTTCTTTCTGAAGAATATATATGTATTTATGCACACACACAAACACATAGTCCCCTGTGCTCTTCAGCTGAAAGGATGTAGCAGCAATAATACCCCCAAAGAAATGGATACACCTAGTACACAGATCTTGGTTTCTAAATACCATGCTTTACTGAAAAAAACAGGGTTCCTTAAAGAATTGTTTGATTTTCAGGCAGGGGTAGAAAAAGTCTATGATAATTCTAGAATATTATGGCTTGTCAGAAATAAATGAAGTACCCCAAAATGAAGGGCACATTTCAGGAAGACGTAGGATTCTGTTTGAAGGAACTCCCACTGGTCAAATATGTGATAGAGTAACAAAATAAATAATAATCATAAAAAAATATAATCCAGTAAGTAAAACTGAGAGCTTGAATTCATACTGATATAAATAGATGGTGATTAAAAAAATAAGTGAAGGAGATTAGAAATGTCAGCTAACAATGTAGAAGAAATCTTAATTAGAAAATAGTTATTTGGCAACTATGAAAAAAATAATTGTTTCAGACAACCATCATCATTAAATACTAATATTAATGAATGAAAGTTTGATGAGGAACAGGATACTTACATGGTCTCAAATATCTTCCCACAAATACTTATTAATTCCTTATTTTTTTTTTTTAAAGATTTTATTTATTTATTTGACAGATAGAGATCACAAGTAGGCAGAGAGGCAGGCAGAGAGAGAGGAGGAAGCAGGCTCCCTGCTGAGCAGAGAGCCCGATGCGGGGCTCGATCCCAGGACCCTGGGATCATGACCTGAGCCGGAGGCAGAGGCTTTAACCCACTGAGCCACCCAGGTGCCCCAATTCCTTATTTTTTAATAAGTGCAAAATACTTTCACAATGGAAAAGCTTGGAAGATAACACCCTAGCCAAGTGATCAAAGTGTATATCACCAGTAGTGGGGAAACTTGGCATAGTGCACCTCTTGGTGTTATACACGAAAATAATACAGCTTCATTTCTGTTGCATTCCTGCTTAATATTGATAACTTTAAACTAATTAAAATGAAATTTCCAAGTAACCCCAGTAATGTAGAAGGACATTCTACAAAGCAACTGGCCCATACTTTTCAAACATCAAGGTCATAAAAGACAAGAAAGGACTAAGGAACTGTTCCAGACTGAAGAAACATGAAAACTAAATGCAACACATAATTCTCAGTTGGATCCTGAACCTTTAAAAAATATAATTGGATCAAAAGGTGAAATTTGAAAGGAGCCTATGGATTAGATGGTGGATGTATGTCAGCGTTAATTTCCTGATTTTTTTTTTTAATGCTTATACTGTGGTCATGTAGGAAAGTGTCCTTGCTTTTAAGAAATATATACTGAGATACTAAGGGGCTATATCTGCAACAATTTCAAAGGGTTTAGAAATATATAATAAAAATATATATTATACAGAATAAGGTAAATATGATAAAATGTTAATACTATGAAAGTTCAGTAAAGGATATATGGGAGTTTTTTGTGCTTTTCTTCCAATTTTTCTATAAGTATGAAACAAATTCCAAATAAAACATTTCTAAAAGGAGATAGTATATATTGAATGTATTGAAAAATTTATTGTAAAAGCTACTAGCCAAAGAAATGACAAGACATAGAAATGAGAATAGAAGTCTCATACAAAATTACCATGGTTACCAGAGTGGTTGTATTCTTCAAGTTTTTTTGGCATCAGAAACAAATATTCATTTGTGCAAAACTAAAAAAATACAAATTATTACAAACCATAAGGTAAGAGCGTTGAGCTAGAAATTGGGGAGCTCAAGGTCTGGCAATCAACTAGCCTGATAGCCTCAGGATGGTCATTCACTTTCCTGAGCCTCAAGATTACTTAGTTATAAAGTGAGTGATTAAATGATAAAGTCCTTTTTATTTTTAAAATTCTGATTCAACTTCCTCCAATTAGTGGTTTAAGTCAAGCTACTAGTGCTCAAATAATGGCTAAGTATTTCACTAAACACAGATCAATGATAAAGTTTATTGAACTACTGTTTTGGGATGATCATGAGTTTATTTGACAATATGGGAAAAAATCTAAAAATACTCTCATATGTAACTTTATATATTTGGTCGTTTTAGATTAAAAATTCTTGTTTCTCTGGGTGGGTCAGTTGGTTAAGCACCTGACTCTTGGTTTTGGCTCAGGTCATGATGTCAGGGTCATGAGATCAAGACCAGAGTTGGGCTCCACACTGGGTGTGGAGCCTGCTTAAGATTCTCTCTCTCCTTCTCTCTTTCCCAACCACTCCCACTTGCATGCTTGTGCACTTGCTCGCTCTCTCTCTCTCTCTCTCTCTCTCTTTCTCTCTCAAAAAACCCCCCCCAAAAAACAAAAAACAAAAATCCCAAGAACAACAACAAAAAAACTTTGTTTCTCAACACATGATGGAATAATCATGCCTTGAGCTGAATTCCAGTAATAACCTGAATCAGGTCTCAGAAGAGGTGATTATCAAGTTGACCACATTTTCCTTCTTAATCCTTTAGTGCACTCTGGGTTCACTAAGCATAGCTGATTAGGTAACAATCTCATGGGTTCATCATTCAGATGCCTCAGTAAACCTCTCACCCTTGCCAGCTATCTGACATATGCTTGTCGTTGGTCACAAGGTCAACTGAGTGATCACATGTGGATATATGATTCCAAATTCATCACTAATAGAAAAATAATTCACAAAGCACATCTGATTCACAATGGGCTAGAAACATCATTTTTCTATGTGAACACAGGACATCAAATTAAGTTTCTGCTGCTTTCACCATATGCTATTAATCTCAGAATCCTCCTCTTTGATTTAGATTCTGCTCAAATTTTACATCCCTGCCACCTACTACTGTGTCCCTTTAGTGATTAATACCTCTTTAGCTTTGTTATTCTTTTGAGCAGAATTGGGAAGCATAAAATCTAAAATGCACATGCTTCTAGTTCTTCCAAATTTGTAACCTAGGAGAAGGCACTTCCCTTTTCAATTGTCCCGGTGCTATTGTGTCAATGATCCAATATAAAAAGACACTGCTGTGAAATAAAGACCTCTCCAACTGATCATGGTAGTAATACATTCATCACATTTTCACAAGTGCAATAACTTATACAAAGCTGAGTTTTCAAACAGGATGTTTATGTATTCAAAAGCATATTTTAAAAAGCCTACTAACCAAAGAATAAAGAAACAAACATGTGGTTTGACATTCACTCTGAATCTTCAAATAGTGATCTCTTTGAAATGCTCTCTTCTGAATACAATCTCTAATGTGAGTTAATATTGGTGATGAGAAAGCAGTGATTTACAATGAAGCAGCTCCATAACACCTTGAATAGTATGATAATGATAGATCTAAAGCATAAACCTTTACACACAAGGAATTTACCTCTAAAGGAAACAGTCTCTGGGAACATGGAGAGCTCTCAGATGAACAGAGGATGACTCAGTGATTGGTTATATGGGATATAGTTCAAATATGTTTGGGTTCTCATTTCCACTCTGTCAGAGGAAAGCCAAGAGACAAGCATATAAGAAGAGAAAGATCTCATTCTGCTTGAATATTACATTAACCTATGAGCACTTGTGCTCCCTTGGTCAGCTTTTTCAGGGCTTGCTGGCACGGAGCACTGCTGACCTGGTAGGTCTGATTATGAATGATCAATGTCCCTATTTGCAATAAAACTCTTTGCACAGATCTGGACCCTCAGCCCTTATTCAGTCATGCAGATAATAACGGCAGTTCAAGGCACTTGCCCATAACTCCAAGCTTCATTAAACAAAGGGAATGTCACCAAAGTCCCTTTAACTGTCTTTTTGCTGCAAGGCAGGAAAAAAAACTGGCCATTCTGATAAAACGGAACGTACAGTGTTAATAAAATGAAGATTTGTATATCCCTGTGCTCCATTTTGCACATCTTTCTTGAGCTGCTCATGTTAAAACCCACTTTACTGGGGAGCAGAGTGAGAAATGTAAACAAAGGATACTGAGTGCCTGTGGTCAGATTCTGCTTCAGATGAAATATTTCAGTGGAATTTTTCAGAGCTGCAACAGGGAAAGGGGTGTTGCCACTCCTCCTCATTCATTACAGACACAACTGGTGTTAGGCTGGCGTCTCAAAGCGTTGCAAGGTGGGGAAGAATGTTGGATGAGGCTCCCAAGGAGTTCGGTGCAGACTTGAAAAAGGGGCTCTCTGTGGTGAATCAAGTCCTGAAGTCTGTCCACCCTCCAGTCTCTGGAAGGGTGTGAAGTTTTGGCTACTCATTTTCTCAGGCAAAGTATGCTAACAAGTCACTGTTGCCTGGGGAGAATGTCAGCCATAGACATTCTAATAAGGGATGGTCATCGAAGACACAGTTGCCTGTCATCACCTTCCTACTCAAGGCTCATCCACCTAATTCACCTAATTCACTTCTAATATCCGCCGTGGCATCCCTCCTGCCTTACCCCAACACGCGAATTAGTTTCTCTAGCTATTTAGAATACTCGTCCACTTTTACCTTTACTTTTAGAGTCCTCTCCCTTAAAATTAGGGAATGCTTTGACTTGAAACTCACAGGGAAATGAAGTTTTGAATGACAAAGTACTCTTAGTCAAAGTTTTGGTTCCTTCAAATTCAACTAAATGGCCATTTCAGGATAACAATTGGTCTTAGGCAGTACCAATTCAAGAGAAATGAAAGCAAGGGAGCCTTTGGGCATTGTTGGTGGGAATGTAAATTTATGCAGCCACTATGGAAAACAGATGATGGAGTTTCCTCAAAAATTTGAAAGTAGAACTACCATATGATTTAGCAATTCCATTTCTGGATATTTACCCAAAGAAAACAAAAACACTAACTCAAAAACTTATATGTACTGCATGTTCACTGCAGCATTATTTACAATAGTCAAGATATGTGAACAACCTAAATATCCACTGATGAATGAATGCATAAAGAATACATTCCATACACAATGGAATATTACTTAGCCATAAAAAGAAGAAAATTTTGCCATTTGCGACAACATAGATGGATGGACCTTAAAGGCATTGGACTAAGTCACACAGAGAAAGCAAATACCATATGATCTCATTTATATGTGGAATATTAAAGAAAGAAAGAAAGAAAGAAAGAAAGAAAGAAAGAAAGAAAGAGCTCATTGATACCGAGAACAGACTGGTGGTTGCCAGAAGTAAGGGGTTATGGTGAGTGAAACGATGAAGAAGATCAAAAGTTTCAAACTTCCTGTTACAAAATAAATACATCACAGGAATATAATGTACAGCATAGCAACTACAGGTAACAATACTGTATACATATTTTAAAGTTGTTGAGAGAAAGTCTTAAAAGTTCTTATTACAAGAAAAACATTGTAACTATGTGTGGTGACCGACATTAACTAGAATTATTGTACTGATCATTTTGCAATGCATACAAGTATTGGATCGTTATAAACCTGAAACTAACACACTGTCAATTTATCTCAATTTTAAAAAAGGAAAAAACGACAAAAACAGTCAACTAAGGAGAAATTATTCTGTGCAATGAATAAACACAGTCACAAAACTTAGATAAATTAGGTCCAAAATAAAACACCTTTCCAGAGAGAAATTTTTATCTTCAGTCATTTGGAAATATTTTTTTCTGCTTTGGCCCATAAAAAGGAGACATAAGGTCTGTGGTACACATACATGGCGACATAGAATATAACAGACCACTTGTTTTGTGCTAACTTACTACTAAATGCTAAGAACATGGCACCAAATTTTCCTGCCCATTCAAAAGTTAATCCATGAGCAACCTGCACACAGCAGTGGTCTGCAAAGGAACCCTTTTCTGCAAGCAAACAGTTTTCTCTTCTGTCTCAGACTTCTAAAATTCTGTCTGTTCATTCAAAGCCTAGCCCTGTTTATACCCATCAAGTCAGCTTACAACAATTTCATATGGGAAAAGAAATGTGGAAAATGCCCAAAAAAAGTGGAGAGGAAGAGGATGTGTTAAGTTCACTGGTAATGAAATAAAAAATACAGAGAAATATTATTCCTGAGACATTCTCCTGGAAAAGATGGCACAAGATGAATAACCAAAGGACCTCAATATGAGTGGCTCAGAGGAAAAACTAAAGAAAGATATTAAAGTTATACCCAAACATTTGAAGGCCAGCTACAGATTGGGAATGTATATTTGATATATTTTTTTAATCTAAAGGTCAGAAACAGGATTAATGGGTGGAAGTTAGAAAGTAGTAGATTTTTGTCTCAACCTAAAAAAAAAAAAAAACAAAAAAAAAAAACCCTTTTGAATCACTTAAACTAAAAAACTATTGCTTGCTCGGAAGTTGCTGTGCTCCCCATGACCATCTATAAAAGATGTTTTAGGAGAAGGCATTGCTGAAATGGGTGAGAAATTACTTTTACATGATTTCTAAAACTCCTTCAAACTTTTCAAACTTTAAGAATTCTGTACCTCTATGACAAGTCGAAAGCTAGGAAAGTTTGCCAAGTAAGCAAACAAACAAGAAATTTAACAAGCATTTATTTACTCCGCTAATGTCATCTTCAAGGCCAACTTAAGTCTTGTTTGACAATTTCAGTAAGGCATATGTCTCTCTTTTAACCAGGAAGATGCTGTAAACGTTAATTTCATAAACTTTAAGTAATTTTGTTTAAAGAAACTTGGAAAAAAAATAAACAAGAAATGAGAGTGTACTATTCTGTAAAGTGATTCCATTTATGCAAACTCCCTGCGGCATGAAGCTGTCCATGGTTTAAGTTATGCGGTTTCTTAGCTGTTTGGAAAAGGGTGGTCATGTCAATTCAGTTTGGATAAGAAGCCCATTGTTCTCACTTTAAAGTTCAGGAATAAGATATTCAAAAATATTCTCCTCTTCCCTCCCACTCTTCCAAGGCCTGAGAAGCTTCTGTCCCAAACTATCTATTCAAACTGAAAGACTAACTGAGCTATTAAAAGCTCCCTCCCTGCACGTAGGGCTTTGTGCCATTGTCCAGCTACATAATACTCTGGTGGATTCTGTGCTTCACTCTGCCCCAATACACCTCCCACCGGCTACAGCACACATCTTTAGCATTAGAGCCTCTTTTCCATTACTTTTAATCCAGGCAGCTCAGAGTTTATTCTGTTTTGTCTTAAATGCTGTCTTATGTTCTTGGTCTACAGTATTGGGATTTATTTCAGCGCATTTCTACTAGAATATAAATATAATCTATATTCTATAAATAATAATTCTATTCTAAAAATATAATTCCTAATAGAATAAAATGTATTTTGTGGGGGATATTATTCATATATGGTGGGTTGGAACTGATCATGTTTTAGTCTGTATATTTTCTACAGCACTTGGCACAATGCCTTGTAGGTGATAGATGTTCAAATAAGGTATGTGAAATTTAATTAGTCTTTTTTTTCTACCTAAGAAAGTATTGCCTAAAAAGTAAAACAATGCTGAAATAATGATACTTATAAAATATCATGCACTTTAATGATCTTTTGATACTTTTCATTCATTTTAATAGTGATTGGCGGATTTACTATTGACATCTATTAAGAGATTTGAAGTACCTGATCATCTGCCCTGTAAAATCAACAACCTCAGTTTTCTGAGATGAAAATGAAAAAGGAAAGACGAAAGCCAAACTAAAAAGGGTAAAATTGGTTTTTTAGCAACTCCATGATTTCCCTTAATGAACACTACTATTGCTGAGTCACTAAATATTTTCAGCAAAAAGATTTCTTAGCAACTAACAAGTTCCAACTTCTTGAAGCAAAACATAGATTATTGTATGCTAAGGAAATGATTTGGTTTTTTTTTTTTTTTTTTTTTTTTTTTGCTTTGTTTTGTTTCTAAACAAAGGGACCAAAATCTTGGCTAGATTTTTAAAAAGCAAAGCTGGCGCAGGGACCCAAGAGTCGGGGAAGAGGGATTGAAGAGCAAGGCCTTTCTTCTCTTCCTCAAAATGTCAGTCATTCAGAGGACTGCCAGCCACACACCCTGAGCTCCTAGGGTAGAGCTCACGTAGCAACAGATGCAATGAAGTACGGAGGACATCGGTCATGAAGTTGGAGGACGTTACGAGTCCTCCTCAGGCTTCCGTCCAGAAGAGGACATTTCCACCCTGTTCCACAGGGAACAAAGCCAGGAAGAGCTACTCAGCCTCTTCCTCAACTCACTCCCCTCGGGAGAAGAGTAATGGATCCAAACGATGAATTCAGAAGAAGTAACTGAGTACATTGGGCTCCGTGTCCTGAGTCCCTCATTTTGAGAGCCAGCTTGCCTGAAGAAAGCAAGATTTTAGGCCTGTTCTCCCATGATCTGCTACCAGATCAAGACCTGTCTCTGCACGGGGAAGCCTGTCGTTCTGGTGAGACAATGGTCTAAATCAGCTAATATGTCAGCAAGCCCTTTGTGGTCACAAATGTAAAGTAACAGTCACTCATTCAGATCTTTTTTTCACATCAAATATATTTTATTAAAATATTGGGGGACAAAATAATTAATTTAAAATATACATATGTGTATTTAAGTAGTGTTAAGAGAAATTTAAAGAATTACAAAGTATGATTATTGTTTACCTTTTTTTAATTTAAATTCAATTAGTGAACATATAGTACATCATTAGTTTCAGATGTAGAGTTCAGTGATTCATCAGTTGTGTATAATACCCAGTGCTCATCACATCAATTTCCCTCCTTAATGCCCATCACCCAACTACCCCATGCCCCCACCTCCCTTCCAGAAACCCTAGTTTGTTTCCTATAGTTAAGAGTCTCTCGTGGTTTTTCTCCCTCTCTGATGACTTCCCATTCAGTTTTCCCTCCCTTCCCCAATGATTCCCTGCACCATTTCTTATATTCCACATATGAGTCACTAATTCAACTTTTTTGAGTAATAAAGATTTCTATTTGTCTGGCTCCTGTGTTGTATCTCATAGTTGTTTCAAAATTTGCAAAAAAAAAAAAAAAAAAAGGAAATGAACGGAATAGAAAGTCTCCATTTTTAAGCTCATGAATTAAATAACTCTAAATTATAAGCTATCTTTTGAAATTACAATGATTTTAAAATAAATACAGAAAATTATTAGGTAACTCAGCTTCCAAAGTTTCAACATTGCAATCATCGGTATTCATTTTTATGCTATGTTTCTTTTAGTAAAACAGAAAAATTTAAATTGTTATTGCTAAACTTGGTATCCATTTTTATGAAGGAAATTTGTATTGGCCAGTGCATTAACTGTATACATAAATTTATAATTTGGGGCCTTGGAAGGCAGAATAAGTTTACCAGCTTATTTAAGCTAGCCTCAGAATGAACATTAATTCTCTTGCTAGGAGACATTATGTCCAGGCACACCACATCTTGATCATAACCTTATACTTTCAACTATCATCTTCATTATCATGTCAAATAGTATTTTGGGATGCTCTTCAAAATATATTCACATACATTCTTTTATTCAACTCCGTCAACAGCACTATAGATTGGGTAGAGCACATAGTTTTATTTATATTTTAAGAATGAAACAGTTCACAAAGAGAGATTATGTGACTACTTTAAGTTACTCAGCCAGTAGTAAATAAGCTGCTACTTATATATTTATTATATTCTTATTATTATAGTCTCATTATATTACACACTTACAAGGACAGTATTAACTACAGGTGATCTGTGTTTTGTTTGGCTTCTAAGAGCATATTAATTCAATATAATTAAATATATTTATCGAGTATCCAGCACATGGTTTAGCCAACACCACCAACAATAATAATATAGGGCTCTGTGTTAAGTAAATGGATAGATGGATGAATGGATGGCTGGATGGCTGGATGGCTGGATAGATGGATGGTTAGATGGATAGATATGTGATAGGCATGAAAATAGAAGAATAAGATGTAATCCCTAAGAAGGATAAATGTAATAACACACAAATAGCTAGAATACATGCTGATATGTGCAATAATAGAGACAGGTACATTGTACTAGGGGAACAGATGACAGAACAATTCATGGTGCTACATTCTGAGATTATGCTACAAATGTTGTACCACAGACCCATTGAAATGTTCTTTATGTTGTAAAGAAAAGAACTGGAAGTAATGAAGCATGAAGGGCCTATTGTCAGAATTTTTCAAAGAAAGATACCTTAGAATCCATGAAATCAACAAAGAATACAGGAATTTGAAACCCCAAAGAACTTAAATGAAAAACCCAGCCCTACACATTTTTATTAGATCAGTGACATCCAGATGGGGTGGAGGGCAGAGGGGAGACACATAATGTCATGTACATGTATATTTAGTGGTAAAAGAAAGCACTGAACCAAGGCATTAACCAGACACATTTCTAACCTTGACAAGAGGGTTGCTGATGAAATGGCCCTTAGGATAAACAACACAATTGGCCTTATTTTGACTGGAGTCAGCAGGAGCTTTTAGCAGGAGTTCTGTCATGTAAATGCCCTTCTGAACGAGAACAGAGCACATTGTTCAAGTTGCTCAAACAGAACTGGTGATCAGTAACTGACACAAGAGAACTTGGGTAGAGGCAGAAAAGGAAGAGAGGATCATTTTCAGGAGGAGTATAGTTGAGTGTTAAGGGGATTTAACAGACTGAAAGGAAACTATTCTGGAAAAGATAATATATGAATCCAAAATACTTTGGCACTTTAATAGAATATGCTGCTTAGGGAAAAAGCAGTCTGCACCCCAACACCTGCTGGACCTAATGGACTCTGAAATGTTGTTTCAGAATTAATCAAGTCATTTAAAATCATAGCTGCAGTCTCCATTCACTACTCCTGTGCATAAATGTGCTGATCCCGATACTAATCCATGTCGGGTGACTTGAGCAATATATCACCATAATTGCCATTTTAGGGCTGCAAATTGGAGCTAAAATAACCAGATGCAAAAGAGATGGCCATATCATACTCTCAAGATGGATCTTCAAAGTTCAAGGAGAGTTCAAGCATGGAAGAGGCAATAGAAAGGGGTCAAGTGTAAGGGGATTGTTCATGTTCAAGAGGAATTAACTTTACAAATATATTGTTTCTGAGGTGGTAATTGTCCCATCTTACAGTTATTCATACCTCATTTACTCTTTGCATTCTCCTCAAGCATTTAATGAAATGAATTTGATTTTGACAAAATATTCTATTTCAAAATTGCCATTAATTTTCAAGATTTTTTATTCTCCTCTAAATTATCTGCTTTAAAGAGATAGAGCCTGGATTTGGGAAATCTTCTATTTCCCTCGATAATCTTCTGGCAAGAGTCCATGTTAGTTTCAAATATTTCCTTTCTAGTTTAGTTAATTAAATCACTTAACTAAAAAAGTTACCAACATCCCAAACATCCCAAATTCAAAAGGCTGGGAAAGAGTTCTGTCCCATGATAGTAAAACTAAGACAGTTTTCTAAGTTATCCGTCACAGTTTCTCATTTAGGGGACTGTTGAAGTATGTAAATGAAAGCCTACTGCATTATTTGTTTGTATAAAATTGAGACAGATTTGGGAGCAAGAGAGAATCCCTATGACTACATCAGTATCAAAGTTGCTAAAAATGCCACTATTACTTGCTGTTTTGATCAAATCACCATTTCCATGATATCTGTATAAAACAAATCACCATAAAAAGGAAGCACGATATACTTACTACCTCTAGTTCAAAATCCAAATTTGTTAAGGTCCTCAAGGACCTTCATAATCTGGAGCCAACTACTTAACATGCTTTTTTTCATAAGCCCTCGAACCCCAGTTTTTGCAACAACAAATACTTCATCATTCCCCAAAGAACAAGCTTGTTGAAATCTCCAAGACTTTTCAAATGTTCTTCTCTCAGGATGACATACTTTTCCTCCCTTCTTTTCCAGCTATATACTTAAATTCATTCTTTAATACCCAGCTGAAGTGTCACGAGCCTTGTCTGTCCAGCCACTCCAATACAAGGCAGTTAGTGCTTTAGTATCATTTGTTGTTGTTGTTGTTGCTCCTTTCCTGTTGTGCACAATGCAAACCTCTACTGCAATCAATTATCACAACATATTACATATGTTTTTTGTGTCTGTGTCTATCATCTTCAATTATATTATGAGGTAACAGAGTAATTTTCATAACTGAATTAATATATTAAGTATAGGTCAAAACAATTAGCTAAATTATAAAGCAATATTAAAATTGGAGTTGTCTTGCTCTTAGTATTTCCTAGAACAAGCAATACATTATAATATATCATAGATATTTCTTTGTGTCTAATCTAGAAACTAGAGGGAATATGGGATAAAATATTTTAACAATAATGATCAAAACTTTTCAAAATTTTATAAAAATTATACACTTTCCATTCTCAGAGACTCAAACACAAACAAAATAAACACAAATAAAACCTCATTAAGGCACATCATTATTAAATTGTTAAAAACTAATAATAAAGAGAAAATTGTAAATGCAACCAGTGAAAAAGGATATATTACATAAAACAGGAAAACAAAGATAAGAATAACTTCAAGTATCAAAAAACAACACAATGACATTTTTAAAATGTTAAAAGAAAAAACGGTAAAAGTGAAATTCTGTTATCTGGAAAAAAGTGTCTTCAAAAATGAAAGCAAAGAAGTATATTTTAGGAAAAAATTAACCTCAGAGAATTTTTTTACATCATATGTTCATTAAAGGAAAGTTAAAAGTAATTCTTCAGGCTAAAGAAAAATAAAACCATATAGAAAATTCAATACACACAGAGAAATCTATACATACCAATATGGTAAAAATGTGGTAAACATAACAAATATTTTAGTCATTTATAAAGTTTCTTCAAAAGATAAGGAAATATTTATTTATTTATTTATTTAAATTTCATTTATTTATTTGACAGACAGAAATCACAAGTAGGCAGAGAGGCAGGCAGAGAGAGGGGGGAGGCAGGCTCCCCGCTGAGCAGAGAGCCCGATGCGGGGCTCGATCCCAGGACCCTGAGATCACGACCTGAGCTGGAGGCAGAGGCTTAACCCACTGAGCCACTCAGGCGCCCCAAGGAAATATTTAAAAGTAATAACAGTATCTTGAGGTTTAAACAAAGGACTGGAGGAGGGAAATGGAAGTATACAACTCTGAGATTATTACGATATGCATAAAAAGGCATAATATTATTTGAAAGTAGATTATAAGGTAAATAATTCACAAACTAAGTAAAACAAAACAGAAAAAAATTCTAATAATACAAAAATATAGCTAAAAATAAACACTACAAAATACTCAAATTAATTCAGATGGAAACAGAAACAGAGGAGAGGAAAAGAAAATATATAAGACAAAAAGAAAACAAATAAGATAACAGTAAAAATAACTTCAACCATATTATTAATTATATTACAGGGGTTCCTGGGTAGGTCAGTTAGTTAAGTGGCCGACTCTTGATTTTGGCTGAGATTATGATTCCAGGGTCCTGGAATATCTCTCTCTCTCTCTCTCTCTAAAATAAATAAGTAAATCTTCTGAAAAATAATTATTATATTACATACAAATTGTCTAAATTTTCCAGTAAAATACAAAGATTTTCAAAGTGAAACAAAAGAGCATGACCAAACTATATACTACTAAAAAAAAAAAAAAAAAAAAAAAAAACCTTAAAATGTAAAAATATAGATTAAAAGTAAAAGAGCAGGAAAACAATAAAAAAAAACTACACATGCTAATTAAAAGCAAACTGAAGCTATATTAGTATCAGGAAAACTACACTTCAAGAAAAGAAATATGACAATATAAAATAGACATTTCAATATGACAAAAGTCTCAATTAGTTGAGAAGAAAGACTGGAATTAAATGTGTATATGCTAAATAACAGGGCTTCAAAATACTTAAAACAAAAGCTAAAAGAACTGATAGGAAAATGTGATAAATCCACAATTATAGCTGAAATTTTAACACTTCGTTTCAATAAATTGATAGAATACATAGACACACACACAAAATAAAAGTATATAAGAATTGACCATCACAATAAACCAATTTGATATAACAGATGTTATAATAAGTTATTCCAACAAAGCAAGCCTGAATTAACTTAAAAGGACTGAACTCTTACAGAATATGTATTGTGATCATAATGGCATTAAACTGGAAATCAATTAAAAAAAAAAAAACCTGGAAAGGCCCAAATATTTGGAAATTGAACAACATTCTTCTGAATAACCCATGGAACAAATAAGACAAAAAGGAAAATTAAAAACTATTTGACCTGATGAAAAAAATATACAGCCCATCAAAATTTGTGGGAAATTAACTAAAGCAGTGCTTAAAGGAAATTTGTTTGTTTAAATGATTATGTTGGGGAAAAAGAATCTAAAATAAATGATCGGAAGTTCTACCTTAAGAAGTTAAAATCAATAGCATATTAACTAGAAAAAATAATGGAAATAATATTGATACATTAAATTAACACATAACTGAAAAACAACAGACAAATAATAGAAAACAAAAACTGTTCTCTGAAAAAAAAAAAAAACTTTGAAAAACCTCTAACTAGACTAATCAAGGAAAAAAGAAGAGAACACACAAGTAAATTCAACAATTTATGTGAAATGAAATCACTTGAAAGACAGAAATTACCAACACTGACATAAAATAACCTTATATCTAGTACAGAAATTGAATTTGTAAATAAAAACATTCTCACAAAGGAAACTACAAGCCCAAATAGCTTTACTAGTTGATATCTACAGTTAAACAAACAGTTAAGTTTGTTTAAGTTAAGGAAGAACTAGTATTAGTTAAGGAAGAAATAGTCTTAATGCTATAGGAAACATCTTAGAAAATAAAGGAGGGAAAGAACACTTCCAAACTCATTTTAAAAGGCCAGCATTAATTACTTTGATACCAAACCACACAAAAATGTAACAAAAATAGGATAGACCTCAGACCAATAACTCTGATGAATATAAATGCAAAAAATCTTAATGTAAGATTAACAAATGAAATTCAGCAACATTGAAAAGATTAAGACATAATGATGAAGTAGAGTTTACTCAGAGAATGTACAGTTGGTTTAACATTTGAAAATTAATCAATTTACTTAACCAAACTAGGACATTAAGGAGAAAAATTATACATTCATCTCAACAGATACAGAAAATCCATTTGAAAAATTCTACCACAATCACATTAAAAACTATCAGCAAACTAGGAATAGAAAAGACTTCATCAATCTAATAAAGGATACCTATAAAAAAACCTACAAGTAACACCATGCTTAGTGGAGACAGATTGAACACTTTCTCCCTAAAATAGAAAACAAAGCAAGGATATCCTCTTTCACTACTTCTATTTCATATTGAATTTGGAGACTCCACTCAGTACAATGAGGCAAGACAAACAAAAAGCATGCAGCATGGTAAGGAAAAGGTGAAATTGTCTCTATTTGCACACATGTGATTTTGTACATAGACAATCCTGTAGAATCTGAAAAAAAAAAAACTAACAAAACTAATAAGAAATATTAACAGTCACAATATTCAAGGTCTATATAAAAATTTTGTATATCTAAATACTTGCAGCAAACAACTGGAAAACAATTTTAAAAATTCATTTTACAATAGCATTAAATATGAAATATTTAATGATAAGTTAAACAAAATATATGAACTATCTATACAGTGACAACAACAAAAACATTGCTGATAGGAATCAAAGAAAATTTTGGGGCGCCTGGGTGGCTCAGTGGGTTAAGGCCTCTGCCTTCGGCTCAGGTCATGATCTCAGGGTCCTGGGATCAAGCCCCACATCATGCTTTCTGCTCAGCGGGGAGCCTGCCTCCCTCTCTCTCTGCCTGCCTCTCTACCTACTTGTGATCCCTCTCTCTCTCACTCTCTGTTAAATAAATAAATAAAATCTTTTAAAAAAAATTAAAAAAAAAAAGAAATTGAAGAAAATTTAAAGGAAAGTTTGAAAAGAGGAAAATGCACCATGATTATGGGTTGGAAGATTCAATATTTTAAGATGTAAATCTTTCCCATGTTGATCTATACATTTGACAGAATCCCTTACAAAATTCCATCAGGACTATTTTGTGGAAATTTACAAACTTATTCTAAAAATTTAAATACAAAGAACCCAAAACAATGCAATTTTGAAAAAACAAAAGTGAAAGACATACACTACTTCATTTAAAGATATACTGTAAAGCTATCAAGAATCAATACAGCTATCCAAATCAATCAATACTGATCATAGGGTACAATGGAAAAGAATAGTCAGTCTAGAAAAATAGCTACACATGAACTGATTCATGAACTACAGTGTCTATGGAATTTGATGGAAAGGAATAGCCCATTCAACAAATAGTGCTAAAACAGCTTAACAGCAAAAGTTGGATAAGTGAATCTCGCCCATTAAGCACATAAATTTTAACCTAAAATAGATCTGAAATGTAAATGTAAAAGTTCAATTAAACCTATAAAACTTCTTAAAAAAATAGGAGAAAACTGTCATGAACTTTATAGCCAAGTTTCTTAGATAAGACCTAATGTATTACTAAAGAAAAACCTGATAAACTGGACTTCATTAATACTAAAACTATGAGCATTAAAAGTTTCCCAAAATATAAATAAAATTCTTATAACACAATACTAAGAAAATGAGTTACCCAATTCTTTAAATGGGCAGAAAATTGACATTTCACAAAGTAGAGATATGAATGGTCCATAAGGGCATGAAAATATTCTCAACACAACTTATGCTCCTGGCCAAGATGGAATTATAGAGAAAAGATTTTTTTCTCAGCCCTGAATAACTAAAAAACTGGATAAATATGTAAAACAGTGGTGCTCAATATACTGGAAATCAAGCAATGAGAGATCAGCTAACCTAATAAGATTAGCCCTATAATTTGCCCAGGATACCACCTAGAGAAAATTTCCAGGCCATGGCACATAGTGAGGGAAATCAGATGAGACACAAAAGTCTTCTTGAGTTGAAAAAAAAAAAAAAGTTGAATGCCTTTGGAGGCTAAGACAGCCAATCATTATAGGCAGAGTAACAAAGAGAAGAAAACTACAAAGACAGAGAATTCTAGGGCTCTGAAGAAGGTCTCCCCCAACTATTCAGGATTTATGAGAAGAAACTACAAAAAAACTGGAGAAAAAAGATCTGAAAGCATTAGAAAGAACAATCCCTGGAGTATACACAGAACCAGAGTTAATGTCTGTTCTCCCCAGATACAGTGTTCTCACCAAACCACAGTGTTCTTATACGTCACGGGGCATTTGATAGGTTATTGACAAGTGTTTTCCCTCAGTAGTGGGGTAAATTAGCCATAGACTAAGTTGTGTTAGGGGCATTCTCAACAAAACTTAAGAGCAAGAAATGAAAGTTACAGTTTCCAAGTAACTCCACAACATAAATACATAAATTATTAAAAATATTTATAGGAAAGCAAGATATCCAGGATCCAACAAGTTAAAATTCACAATGTTTGGCATCAAATTAAAAGTTAAAAGGTATGCAAAGAATTATCATAATGAGAAAAATCAACAAATTCAATCCAAAACAAAAATGACAGAGATGACAAAATGTACACATATATTAAAAATTATTATAACTGTATTCAATGTGTTTTTAAAAAGTAGAGAAAAAAATGACATGCTAAGTAGAGTCATGGAAGACATATTCTTTAAAAGGACCTAAATTGAATTTTTAGAGTTGAAAACAATGTCTGATAGAGGAAACATACAACTGATAGGATTAACAGAGTAACTACTGTGAAGAAAAGATTAATGAGATTGAAAACGTAGTCAAATAAAAAAAGCTATCCAAGAGTACTAGTACTAAACCTTACTTATACTAAACATGAAGTAAATAACATCAATGCAACTACTAAAGTAAGAGTGAAGTGTAAGTAACAATATAAGTAACAATTTAAAAAAGGAGATAAAATTGAATCATTTTTTAAAAATGTCTATTGGGGCACCTGGGTGCCTCAGTCAGTTAAGTGTCAGACTCTTGATTTCCACTCAGGTCTTGGTCTTAGGGTAGAAGGATTAAGCCCCACATCAGGTTCCACACTTGGAGAGGAGTTTGCTGGATATTCTCTCTCTCCCTTTTCCTCTGAACCCCCACCTGTACTCTCTCTTGCTAGCTCTCTCTCTCAAATAAATAAATCTTAAAAAAAAGAAGAAGAAGAAGAAGAAGAAGAAGAAGAAGAAGAAGAAGAAGAAGAAGAATATAAAGGACTTGGGGGCACCTGGGTGGCTCACTTGGTTGGGGAGCAGACTCTTGATTTTGGGTCAAGCCATGATCTCAGGGTCCTGGGATGAGCCCTGTGTGGGGCTCCAAGCTCCTGCTCAGTGCCCAGCAGGGAATTTGCTTAAGGATTTGCTTTCCCTCTGCCCACCCTCTGCACCCCTGGCTCACACTCAACCTCATTCTCTCTTTCAATCAAATAAAAACTTTTGAAAAAGAATATAGTAGACTAGAACTTTATCAACAAAATTGATACATTTGGCATTTGCCGAACACTCAACCCAACAATAGCAGAATATGCATTCTTTTCAAGTGCACATGGATCATTTACCTAGATAGAAATATATTTTGGGTCATAAAACAAGTATAATAAACATAAAAGATTTCAAGTCATATAAGGTATATTAGGTATACTGTCCAACCACAAACTACGTTAGAAATCTATAAAAGAAAAGCATCTAAAAAATTCCCGAATAACAGGGGCACCTGGGTGGCTCAGTTGTTAAGTGCCTGCCTTTGGCTCAGGGCATGATCCCAGGGTCCTGGGATGGAGCCCCACATCCAGATCCCTGCTCAGCGGAAAGCCTGTTTCTCCCTCTCTCACTCCCCTGCTTGTGTTCCCTCTCTCGCAATGTCTCTCTCTGTCAAATAAATAAATAAATAAATAAATAAATAAATAAATTCCTGAATAACAAACTACTAAAGAACTCATGGATCAAAGAAGAAACCAAAAGAGAAACAAGGATGTATCCTGAATCGCATGTAAATGAAAACTACAACATATCAGAATCCATGAAATGTTTCTAAGGCGATTGTTAGAGGGAAATATATAGCACTAAATGTCTCTATTAAAATAGAAGGTCTCAAATTAATTACCTCAAGTCCTCAGAAAAGGAAAAACAATTAAACCACAAGTATTCAAAGGAAAATAGTAAAAATCAGATCAGACATCAACTTAAATAGAATACAAAAATATCAGTGCTTCTCAAAGTGCTTCATTAATAAGATCAGTAAAATCAACAAACCTCTAACAAGCCTAATGAGGAACAAAAAAGAGAGAACACAAATTACCCATACAGAGGAGGGACAGATGCCGCTGAGCTACAGACTCCGCACATACTGACAGAGTATCGGAAGAATAGCACAACAACTGTGCTCCAGCGCACCTGACCTCGTGTACCAAATGGACAAATTCCTTGACAGGCACAACTGCTAAAGCTCCCTCAAGGGGAAATACAGAATCCAAATAGTACTGTATCAATTACAAAATAGAGTTTTTGGTAAAGAATAACTCTACTGGTAAGACTGTGCTAATATTTATACTATACTGATGGGAATATAAATTGGTATATTCTTTCAAGATGGCAACTGAGATATGAACTAAAATGATATAAATAATCTCATATTCTAGCCCAGTCAGATTTACCCAGCATTTCTGTTTAAGGATGTTAATTATCCCTGTATTTATAGTAAATGAGAACAACCTTGATAGCCAACAAGAATGTAAGTATAATACACTAATATGATAAGTACTTGCAGACCCAAAGAAGTCATGTTCTAGAACAGCATATGTTCATGAAAATATCCAAATATTAGAGTATCTATTATATTTGGTATGACTCCAAGTTTATAAAAATATATGCCTAGGGCATTAAAAAAAAAGCCTTGACATACACTAAGATTTTATATATTTCTTTCTGCATGCTAATTTTCAAGGGGACTGCTCTTTTCTTAATACTTCTTAAATTTTCTATACTAAGAATTACTTCTATAATCAGAAATTACTTTTTATGAATATAAAAGTAATTTTTCCTCTTCCTTGTAGTCAAAAGATTTCACCAAGCGTTCTTCCTGGCCTCAGCCAGTACCTTATACCTGCCCCATCTGCTTCCCCAGTAACCCGGGCAGGATGCTAATATGTCTCTTCACCTGGGCTTCGATGGAAAAGACTAGGTCCTGCCCCCTGAGGTACACCAGGAATGCTCAGACGTGGAGAAAGACTGGCTGAAAAGACAAATAAAAGTCAATCCAGGACACATGAAGAGGTCCTGAACAAGAAGTGGGGTAAGAGAAATGCCTTTTTACCCCATATTAGCCCCACAAACACGGGTGCATATAAACATATATTATTTATGTTTGCTTGTTTTTTCTCCCTCCAGTTTTATGAGAATAAGAGCCAATTAATGCTTTCAATCGCCTAGTACTGTTTACGAGACTGGTACTCAGACCACACTACTGAAAGTCGCACAGACTCTGCTTTGTAACTGTCTCAATTCCAGTCCCTTGGTGTTTAAGAGCCAGCGAAGCATGATGAGAGAGAAGTTGTCTGGGGTTAGACTCCCTGAGGTAAATGCTGGCTAAAACACTAGGTCCAGAACCTTGAACAAATTACCTAAGCTCTCTGTGCCTCAGTTTGCCTCTATATAAAATAAGGATGTCATTAGCATTAAATGAGCTAATACATGTACATGTGCTTAAAACAGTCTATAATAAAGTCTACATATGATCCTGGTAAAGTCAAAACATAAAGATTATATATTACCCAGGACATGTAGCAGATACACTTCTTGAATAGTATTTATTGCAAACACGGAAGACTCAGTGAGTCACCTCATCTTTTGTCAGACAAAGTATTCATATTCACTGGGAAAAAATCTTTAAGAAATTAATTAATCCAAATAGGTTTCTTAGGCTTTCAGTTTTCACATAACCACTAAAAATAGTCAACCTCATTCCTGTTTTAACTTGCTTTAGACACCAAATATGAACAATGCAGAAAGCTATAAATCTAAAAACCATGTTATGCTAATGAGAAACATTTTACAGTAAATATCTAATTATTCTTTATCAAAGTACAATTTCATCAAATTATAACTTTACAGTTGCAACATGGTAGTTTAAGACTGTAGACAGAAATAATTAAAAGACATCTAGTTCCTTTCTGCTATCAGGTATTTGCAAACTTATAATTTCTAAATTAATTCAACTATTGAGATCAAAGAGAAGTGACAGATTTCCATGTCTGATGCTTGCACTTGCTCTCCTTCTTTCTCTCTCTTTGTGAGTATGTGTGTGTATGTGTGTGTCTCACCAACAGTCCCCGTATGTCAACAGAGAAATAGTGCTTAGAGGAAAACTTGGTGTGGAGATTGGGTCAGAGGCTCAAAATGACATGTTTGTGACAAGGCACAAACTGTTGTTTTACCTCATCTGCAAGATTTTGTTTTTGTTGTCTTTTTCAGCCTCAGTAGAGTCTATATTCAATATTAAATGCCAAACAAGCCCCCTATGACATTCTGGAAAACTCATCCTATCTTAATAGTGGCAGAGTCAGTGGCTCAGAGCAGCCCAAATGGGCCAAGGGAACACATGGCAGCTGCAGCTGCAAAACAGAGAGAGAAGGGGAGAGAGAGGAGTCACTTCCTTTTTCTAAGCACCAAGTGCCAACTATGGCTCCTACATACACCCAACACTTTGGCAAAGCTTCTGCATATTAGGTGTGCAAAACAGTTGCCTGTAGGCTTGTTTAAAAAAAATAAGTGAGCCTCTAAAGGGAAGGAAGAAAACGACAATTAATTAAGCCATAGACCTAAGGGGATAAGAGGTTTCCATTTCCACCTCTATTACTAAATCAAATTTAATTTAAAAATGAGAATTCTCAATTTCAATGTCAAATGAGTTCCATTCACTGCATGTCTGTTCTTCCCAGCTGTAATCTACTATGCATGTTGGGTTTTATGCCTTCTGAAGAAAACTTTAAGTTCAGAGTAAAACTCATCCTATATATAAACATATCTCAAAATAAGAATATGTAGGAAAATCCCCAAGTGTCTAAGATTTCCTTTCTGTCATAAATACTGTCATTAATTAAAATGTCCTGGGCAGCCACCAGATGCATGGAACTATTCCAAGAACAATGTAACAAGATTTGACATGTGTCTCCAAACAAAAAACAAGCTTAGGTTTTAAATATTTCAGGTAAATCTACTTTTTCTTACCTAAATTACCCAAATTGTCATATCAAACGTTCACTTATATTTTTGATGACAGCTCAACTTAAATTATAAGTGGTTTGAACTGAAGTACCAAGAAATCTCCTTTTGGAATGAAAAATAATAAATAAAAAATAAAAGAATAAATCCTCCACCATTGTCTACATCATCATCACCTCTAGTAGTTTCATAGCAAGAATAAAAACACTAATATCATTAAGTAATGGTACTTAAATTGCACTGTCTTTCAAAAATTCTAAACATTGGTAGGGAAAGCAGCAAAGTAATTCATGGCAGAATGGACATGGATTGGTTATTACTAATTTCTTTTAAATTCCTAGTTACAATTGAGACCATTTTATTAGAAGGGTGTCATATAATTGCAATGTCTTTGTCATGTCTTAGAAGAAATTAAAAGTAGATGTTATTGATATAACTATTCATATCCATGTGCTCCTATTCTTTGCTGTTTAAAATTTTTACGAATTTCCATGAATTTGCCAATGCTACTTGGAGGCACATTTGGTCTCCTAGAGAAGAATGTACGTTATACCTCTATGAGGTGTATCTGTGGGGGTGGAAGTGAGGGCAAGAGGGTGACTTGAGATAATCATTGCTAAAATGTTTTATTTGCACATGATAATTTCTCCTTTCATAAATATCAGCAAATATGCTTCTTTCCCCTCTGTCTCTCCCTCTCGCTCAGGATATCAGGCAGATAAGAGTTATCAGTAAAGGTCATCCTCAATTTCTGTACAGAAATGATCTGTCTCCGGTATGTAATAAACATTTATCCATGCCTTTATTAGCTATATTGAAGCTGACAGTTCTGTTAAACCATTTTCTTTCATTTTGCTAGGTCATGACGGTTAATGCTGCTAAAAAATCTCATCACTGCTTTTGATCACTGTATTGTCTTCCCTGTATTATCAGGATTTTGTGAAGGTAAGCACTGGCTGGAATGACCTATTAAAGTTACAGCCCGTTGAGTCTCTGGGTTTTTTTTTCTTCTCTCTTTTCATCACAATAAAAAGGCAAAGGAGTGCAAAGAATAAATTTTCCTCAGAAGGTTATATTTAGCTGGGTAGTTGACATGTTCAGTCAACTCTCAATTTTCCACAGCAAAAAGGACCCAAAGCATCAAATAAAAGTGAAAGCCATACATAATCCAAAATCTTCATTTTGGCTGAATCTTTTACTAGTGTATGTTCAGGATCTAAAAAGACAACTTCACATTTTACTCAAACCCCTTTCTCATCTCCAGGGATCAGTTCTGTAAAAGTAGACAGAAAAAAAAAAAAAAAAAAAAAGTAAAGCAAGAACCCACCCATTGAATACACATCCTCAGACAACTGAGATGTGCAAAAGAAAACAAGATGCATGATGCAAGGTACAAGCTGAATCTGTGCCTTTCCATTTTTCCCTCATCCAAGCTACTTTAACTTTTCCCCTTACTCAAAAGAATTTTTAAGAAATGCTTTTTTTTTAAAGAAATGGGAAACAACAAAATAGCCATGAAAACACCTGCCTTTATTAATGGACAAAAGGTATAAACTTACCAAACAGAGGTTAATTGTCAGTTTCAAGAAATTACAATTCAGATAAATTAAAAAATAAACAGTCTAAAATTTCGAACATGTTTCCTTTCAGTAAAAGTAACATTTATTGAGTTCCTAGTACATACCAGACACTTTGGGAGATTCTAGGAATATAAAAATAGAAATGACTCATTTCTGCTCTCAAGTAGCTCATAAACAGGGAGTCACACAAATAGGTATTTAAAATACATAGAGTGATAGTAAAGCACAGAGAAGAAGCATCTTCCCCAGCCAGGGAGATCATGGAGGGCTTCCAAGGAAAGAGGAGGTTCAAAACAAATCTTGAAGGCCCAGCACAGTTACTCAGCTGAAGCAGCAGAGTGGGGGGAAGGCGTCCCAGGCCGAGGGAGTAGTAGTATGAGCAAAGGCAGGAATATGGGACACAGTTCTGTGTATTCACAGAACCACTGGGATCTCCAAGTTGTCAGAGCACAGCGATCATAAACTTGGGGAACAAGAAAGGGAAGGAAAAGCAACTGATGAAACTGGAGAGCTGGGAAAGTCCAAGTCTTTGGGGGCTGTGTAACAAATTTAAATTGCTAATCTTCCCCACATCATTTATATGCAATAAAGTAAAAACCAGTATGACACTGAAATTTCATTATCTATTTGTTCTTTCAGTTATTCAGGAAGCTTTGGTTTTTGTTGTTGTTGTTATTTTGGGTTTTTTTAGCATTTACTATAAACCAGGCACTGTTCTAGGTGTCAGTGGTACAGCAATGAACAGAGCCAAGTCCTCAATTCATGGTGTGTTCATTGTGAGGGGGAGAGAAAGACAGTAAGAACACTGACAAATCACATGGGCAAAGATAACAAGTTAGAGGACATTGAAGCTCTAGACTCTAGAACTAAAGCGAGGCTGGATGGAGAGGGTAGGGATGTGAAGTGAGAGAATGGGGAGCACGGTGAGTTATTTTAGACAGAGTGGTCAGGACAAGGAGTCTCTGAGAAGGTGATACTCGAGCAGAAACAAAGGAAATATATTGGAGAGATTTGCTTTCAACGCAGAGCTGGTCACAATGCAAAGATCCTGAGAGGCGAGGGTGTTTGGCAAGTGGACGCGAAGGCGAAGGGGCTGGGAGAAGAGCAAACAAGGGAGAAGACAGTGAGGGGAGGTGAAGTGCAGAGAGATGCAGATTCTTGCCTGCCAAGTGCACAGTTTTTCAAACTTTTTGGATAATGATCAAAAATAACACATGTCACATGACAAATACATGTGTCTTAGATACTGAAACAGAGGTATTAAAAAAGTTTCAGAAAACAATATTATGTGCAGCACACTCTATTTTCATTTCCACTTCATCTTTTAAGCAATTCTGATCACAATCCATTAAATTCATCTTACAATCTACTAATGGGCCACAATGTATAGCATGGAAACAATGAGACAGGGTCACATGGACATTAAAAAAAAAAAACAAAAAACACACATTCTCAGGGCACCTGGGTGGCTCAGTCATTAAGTGCCTGCCTTCAGCTCCGGTCATGATCCCAGGGTCCTGGGATCAAGCCCCACATCAGGCTCCCTGCACAGTGGGGAGACTGCTTCTCCCTCTACCACTCCCCCTGCTTGTGTTCCCTCTCTGTCTCTCTCTCTCTGTCAAATAAATACATAAATAAAAATCTTTTTAAAAATAATAAAAAAAATACATTCTCATTAAGGTACACAACACATGGCCCAGTCCAGGCACATAGGAATCCTAATATTGTTTGTTGAATGAATGGATGAGTGAATGATGAATGAACAAATGAATAAAAATAACTGGAAGTTATTTATAAGGCCCAAAGTGTGAGGACTTCAAATTGGACATTTCTATGCCAAAACAAAATTCTAACAACTGCATTATGTTGAGGTTATTACTTGTCACCAGGTACACCAGAATGTGCCCAGAATTTAACGGGTATCAATGTCAATCACTTCTCAAAGTAGACAAAATTTTCTCAGGGAAGCCTATCCTGGTGGCAAAGGAGAGTCCTTAAAATTTAGTTTTAAAAAAATAGGAACATTTTTCTAGAACCCCCTGGAACTGGTATCTTTTTCTGAATAAAAATATAAATAAAATTAAGGAGTAAGCCCCTAAAGAGTTTGTTGTTTTCATGGAAATTAATTTCTTCTGCCAGTATGTGATTTCCAACAAAAGCCTGCAAAATCTGTAGATACAAATGTGAGCATGTGCCAGAACTTCTGACTAGCACTTTCAATTTTTTTTTTTTTAAGAATTTTATGTGAAGGGAACAACACTCTTCATGAAGTTAGCCTGTTTTCTGCAATAATGAAGCTGGAAATTCAGAAAATCTGATGGTTACTACGTAGAATATTAACAATCATTAAAATGAGTGCCAGACAGTGTTCTAAGCAATTTGTACTTATTATATCAATTTATTAAATCCTAACAATAACCCTGGGGAAGTACAAGTACTATCCCTAAAATAGGAAACTGAAGCACAGAGAGCTAAAATAATCCACTATGTGCTATGCGCTGCAACACCCTATAGGTATTAACTTACTTAATCTTCCTATCAGCCTCATTTTGTACAGAAGGAAACTTGGGCACAAGAAGGTACAACTTGCTTTGGATCGTGCAACTACTAATTGGTGGGTGGAGTCCAGGGCAGTGCGCTCCGGAGTCCATGCCTCTCACGACTGTGCCATTCTGCCTGCTTTAGCAGTAAGGTCTGTGCCAAGTGAGCACTATAAAATGTGATGCTTGCCAAGTGAGACTTAAAAGAAAACGCGAGCTTCTCAGGAGGAACCAGGGACCCTGCTATACCCATTCAGCATCAATCATTAGATGACAATTTTAATACTCTTACCACCAAGGACTCAGCGAACGTAACTTATGGAAATTTTATCCTATACTTACCCCAATAAAACTCTCTACTAGAACTTTTAAATTATCTTCAGCCTAAATTAATTTAATTATTAATGTCTCTCTGCATCTGCTTTTTCTTCTTACCTCTTACTTTCTTTAGACCCAAGTTTAGAACACTGTGCCTTTTAAAATAAAAAATGCAAACATCACGTGGAACATTCTATGTGCTATTTCACATCTCCTTTTTAAAGCTGATCATTAGATATCTAACTTTCAGTGTCAGAGAGAAAAGCAGACATCTACACGTATGTCCACCACAGCATTTACAGCTCTTACTGAAAAGGAAGAATTTACTTCACGCTCTCCTTCAGCTGCTGTTCTCTCATTCAGCACTTACACACACACACACACACACACACACACACACACACACACACACGGCATTACTCTTGATGATCTACTCCTTAACCTAAACTACATTCTTTGTTATCATGATAATGGTCATATTACTGGTCAGAATCTATTTCCTAAAGAACCTTTGCTCTCCTTGGGGACTTTAGCATAAATATACCAATAATAATAATACATGTACAAATGCTCTATCAAGCCAACTACAAGATGAAGATTGGTAATGATAACTCTTTGTACCACCCTGAGTACAAATGCAAACAGAAAAGTGCACAGAATACGACAATGTCCTGTGACCTTCATGCATGAGGTCGCCAGACTCCAAAACAAGAAATAAGACCCCCATGGTCATGAGAATCTCAAAGGGACATCTCAAACCACAACCGGACATTTCTTAATGAACTCACATTGTTTAAACTCTGCTCTGAGGTATGGTTCCCCCCACCCCCACAAAAAAAATCCCTTTATCAACAGGTAAAGCCTTCAAATTCTTAAATTCAGCAGCTGAAAAAAAAGTAACTGAAATATCCACTTTCCCATGGTGATATAGTATTTTAAACCAGGCCATTTTCCATGAGAACTTCCCACTGTTTGGATTGAAATAAATAAAAACAAAGGACCAAATGTTTAATATTTTTTGTTCTTCTTAAAAGTATTTCTCGGAGACAATTCATGACATCAAAAACCACAGGGATCAGGTCATCTTAATTTAACACTATACTCTGCTACTTCCATAACCTTGGGTAAGCCACTATTCCCCAACTGATTTAGACAATCAGTTTTAGCTAGAAGAAACTATAATGATCTTTTTTCCCCCTTTCTTCTCAGAAATACCCTGAAACTCCCTGTAACAACTTTCCTCCAAATGTTTGTTATAGCATGATGTTATGGGATAAAAATACAATGAAATCTTTCATGTAATGCAGACAAAGATGAATTTTCTTTACATATATTCTGTACCATACTAGGTCAACATAGAGAAGAGTTCACATATCTATTTTCAAATGATAATGCCTTTAGGACCTCTGGAAGTTATCCTCTGCAGGATACATACAAGGAAAGATACAACATACAAGGAAAGATACAACATACAAGGAAAGATACAAGAGTAGGAATTCCATGAAAGAATAATTTTTCTCTTCTATTTAGCATTTAGCTTTAAGTCCCACCTGATATTGAGCAGAAATTTAGATGAAAGAGTTAAATCCACTGCATATATATACATATATACATACACATATATATGTACATATACACATATATGTATATGTATATATACATACATATATATTCATGTACATATTATGAATTATTCTTTCATGTACATATTATGAATTATTCATTCATATGTACATATATGTATATGTATGTATGTATATATATGCAGTGGATTTAACTCATATATATACATATATATTTCATATATACATATATACACATATATGTATATATATGCAGTGGATTTAACTATATATATATATATATATATATATATATATATCTCCAGTTAAAAGTTCAAAACAAACCAAGAATGGGGTTGCACGTGGCAACTCCCATGTGTCTGGTCTCTATCATTTAGTGGATGTGTCATTCCTATTTTTCGGGAAGAGACAAGTAGTCAATAAGAAGAAAAACTATTGATCTGCTAACAACTTTAATATAACCTTAATTCAATAGAAATAAATTCTGTTCAAAACCCAGAAGTTTCCCTCGGTGTAACAGTTACATTACTGACTCCCAGGCAAAACAAAAATCCTGCCCTTAAGCCATTACCAGCATGATCCTTATTTGAAATCTTACAGGCTGTTCAAGGGATTACCCTGATGGTTTGGCCAAAGGGAAACAACACATGGAGTGGCCTGATGCAGGCCAAGCAAAATGGGGCCTCCCAGTATGAGAATATTAAATTATTATGGCTGCGACAGGGGGTGCAATTGTTAGCGGCCCCCTCCCACGTACGGCCTTGCTCCTCTCTTCCCCGCGGTGAGTGTTCATTGTCGTAGATAATATTCAAATGCTTTGATAATAATAAGATTGTCAAGATAATAGCAGGAAACTTTCAGTAGAAACTCAATTTTCAAAAGCCAGCTGTGTTCTCCCCCGACTGCACTTCCTAAGAAAATGCCTTCAAAAAGCAAAATTTTTCCTATTTAAAAATTAGGATAAAGTTCCTATTATATGTAAATACACATGCACAGGGTCTAAGATTAGGAGTACAAATGTACATCAGCAATTCAGTACTACAAATAATCCAGAGAATGAATCCCCAAGGAAACCGGCCAGATAAGGGACGGGGCAGCAGACCTGGACAAATCTTTGCTAATCCAACATCCTGTTTGGGAGAAGGGGGTGCATTTCCCCCCATCCAAAGAGCTTTAAGTGGACGCATGAAGGAGACAAGGTCTTAAATCAAGGAGCGATCACCCATGTGGGCATTATTGATGGCACCTTGTTAGAAGAAACAGTTTGGGCTTCTTTATTTCCTTTCACTTTGCACGACATTCCACTCAATAGACCCAGTGAGGTGGGGTGTAATGTGGTTTTTTGGAAGAATGCTAGTATTGTTAACATGTTCAATATCTGTACTTCTTAAGGTTGATTCAGAAAACCTTGCTCTTTTGTCCCAATAAAAGAATGGTTTTCGGGAAATGCTACCCTTTTGCTTTCTTTTCTTAGTCAATGCTATTTGGTCTACAGCCATTTTAAATAAAAAGTTCCAATGGATTGGGGGAAAAAAGCAGCAGCTGGGAACGAAAGCTCTGCAGGTGGTGGCTGATAAATACAGTATTGTAACTTGCTGGCATGAGCCCTTGCAGAGTGGTCTGGATACGGGTCAAAAGGCTCGTCAGATTCAGAAGTCAGTTTTAAATTATAATCTACCTGCAAGCAAATCCTTATCCAGGCCACCCAAAAGGATTTATTTTTTCTTTTCTAGTTATGTAGAAATGAACAGAATTTTATTCACCTTTCACATGTAGTGTGAAATAAATACACATAGTGTAATTATCAGTGTGACTGAAATGCATAGTTATTCCAGGGATTTTACAGCTTAAAACAATGTGGTCATTTCTTCAAGAAAAATGGCCTTTTAAATTATATATATACATATATATATATAGAGAGAGAGAGAGAGCACACACAGAAATTAGATGAGTTAAGTCCACTGACAAAAAAAATGTATCCAGTCTTGTAACTGGATGTGTGTGTGTGTACACACACACACACACACACGTACGCATATAATAAATGAGAAAAATATCATTTAAGTATACTTTTTAATAACTTTTTGGGAGGAAAGCACTATGGAAGAAACCATTGCTTATTTCCATTTGACACCCTGTGGGATCACAGGTACTCTTCCTTAATTCATCTCATTTGTGAGGACGCATCTGCACTATTGTTCTTTGTCCTCTAGCACTTGCTTCTCATTTTCATAGAATTAACTAGTACTTACATGTATATTTCTTCAGAAGTATTCTTTTTCATATATTCACCCTATCTCCATATTTAAGTGTTAGATTTCCCAAAGTTAAGAGTCACGTCTTTCACTGACTCTTTGCATTTCCCCAAAGCAAGCCTCTTTCTGTAAAAGGTGAATGTTTAGTAAAATAGCTGACAGTTTATAAAGAAGATGAAAAGAGATCTAAGAAGGCTATAGAACAACCTCCGAACAGTGGTGGTGTTTGCAGAAATGCAGTCAGAGGGAGGGAGTTATGTTTTATAAGTCAAGAATGTTTGGGTTTTTTTAAGTGATAATTATGTATTCTTTTATAATAAAAGCATAATAGAATAAATTTTAAAGAAGAAAGAAGGAAGATATCAAGAGGCACACTAAAGCTCACCTTGAACGATCCAATTCAAATACCCTATCACTCACTTTATTAATCAACAGCACAAATGGTGGGATGGGACATGGAGATGGAAATTAAAAAAGAGTTATAGATCTTGCTCCAACATGAGAAATGAGGAGTCTATGTATCTTTTAACCTGGACTTTGACTTAATCTATGCAAGTGGAGAAGAGAAATGGCATTTCTTAAAAGGAAATGGAATGTCATCTCACCATATTATATCTACTAATAGTAGCATTCATTCATCCAACAAAAATTTTTGAATGTCTATTACGCCAGGCATTTTTCTAGGCACTGAGAATATAGCAGCGAATAAAACAGGTAAACTATTACTATCATCAATGAATTATATACCAGTTGGGGTAAGTAGACACATTAAACAAAATATTTAAAGTCATATGGTAGTAAGTACCTTGGAAAAAAGTTAAGCGAGAAGGAAGATGGGGACTGCAGTAGGTAGTAAGAATGATTGCAATGAACTGCTTTTTGACTTCCTGATCTCATTTTCTTATCTTGAATGCTGCCTTAAAGCCCTACTTCAGTCCCAGTAGGAGTAGAAGGAGGTGAGATTAGAGACTAGAGTTGTACGGATGCCAAATACATATTCAAGATTTGATTCCTGTGGTGGGAACCCCTGTATCCCCTTGCTTTTGCCCTGAAGCTACACAGAGAGAACCTGCTCACCCAAACCCTTATTTTCAACTAAAAAATAATAACACTTCTAGAAAAATGAACCTCTTCTACCAAAAGCACAAAATACATGGAATTTAGTGCATTGGGACCCCATATTATTGTTTCCTCCAAACTCAAGATTGGTTTTAATGATGTAAGTTTAATTCAACAAAGGCCTGGGTGCCTTAAAAATTCTTACCATCAGACAGGAGTAAATACAGGTTTTATGGTGCCTGAAGCTTATACAATTTGGTAGGGCCATTTTTAAGAAAAGGAATATTGAATTGTGAATAAATTTAGGTATGAGAGTGAGTATTTAATATTTTTATATTTATTTAAATCATAAAAGAAACGAAAGCAAATTATGTAATTCACAAAGCTGATAAGCAGCACAAACATCACAAAATCTAGAATAATAATTCAGACCAGCTTTTGGCTCCATTACATTTCAAATCTGTTTCTCTTCCACTACCCTTATAGGCCAATGATGAACACCATAGAATATATATATATATATATATATATAGAATATACCCAAACACCCAGAAATAATTTAACTACCTTTAGAAGGGACTGCAAACCGTATACCAATATCCTACTCAAACCCAAATAAATTGTATCCCCAACTTAGTTTCCCTTAGTCTCTCTCAAATGTCCACAACCACTCGAATATTACTCAAACGGAAAGGAAGTAATAATTTCACAAGGTTTCCACATTTTACAGATTAGAAACTAAGATTCAGTTTCACCTGAGACAAAAGGATAATAAACTTCAAGTCCAGGACTTAAACACTGGTTTACTAAGAACTGCAATAAGAAGTAAAAGTGGGTAGAAGAGACAGGCAAAAATAAAAGAGAAGAATATCACTAACAGAAGGATTTTCCTAAACAAAGATAAAAACTGGAACCAGGTAATAAGGTTAATATGTAAACAAAGTACGTAAAAGTATTATGGTACTTGGGGCGCCTGGCTGGCTCAATTAAGCATCTGCCTTCGGCTCAGGTATCCCATTGTCCTGGGATCCAACCAGTGCTGGGCTCCCTTCCAAGTAGGGAGTCTGCTTCTCCCTCTCCCTCTCCCTCTGCCACTCCCTGCTGCTCCTATGCTGGTGCATTCTCTTTCTCACTCTCAAAAACAAATAAATAAAATACTTTTTTTAAAGTATTATGGCACGGGACTGAATAGATTCCAACCTCCAAAATAAGTCTTAGAAAATTTGTAATGTAACTGAAAATAGAAAGGACTCGAAGAAATTTCAGCTTACCCAACACCCTTCTTTACCACCAACTCCCAACCCAAAGCAATCACCCACACTTATACTCTTTAAAGCCCCTGAACCTTCCAACAGCTTTCCCTGTGCCACTGTCTGGTTTCTTACTGAGTGAATCAGTCTGTTCTCCATTGTGCCTCTCTATCAGCTATGCAACCGGCTTGTCTGAAAGTATCTGAAATTAGAAGGTATCTTGAAAGTATTAGAAAGTATCTTGAAATTAGAAGGGCACTGGTATATTCCTGAAATGTGATATTCTATTAAACATTTTATAGTAAGTATATAGTATCTATGACAAAGAAGCTTAATGAGCTTTGGAATCATCAGTTTGCCAAATAATATTATTGATGACTTTTTATTGTTAGTACTATTCAAAGCTCTGGGACTTCTGCAGGGAGCAAGACAAGAAGACTCTCTCTTCAAAGAGTTTGTATTCTAAGTAGAGGAGGCCAGCAATAAATACCTACACTAATGAAGAAAGAATTCTGAGTACAGATAAGTTCTATGAAGACAAAACAATAATGATTAGGGCTGGATGAACAGCTAAAGGCTAATGAGGTGACATTTGAGTTGAGTTCTGAATAATAAGAAAGCAGCCTTGAGAAGATGTAGGAAAAGAACTTCCCAAGAAAAACGTACAAATACAAAGTCCCTGAGGTAGAAATGAGCTGGGCATGTTGCAGACCCAGAAAGAAAGTCATGTAGCTGCAGCTTCTCAGACAAGGTAGACGCAGAGGAAGATGACATCACAGGGATCAGGAGGACTAGAACACACAGAGCCCAGAGTGCCCCATGTGTTAATGAGCTGGGATTTTTCCCTAGTAACAAAAGGACTCACTGGGTGCCTTCTTTTTTTTTTAATTATTATTTTTTATTATGTTATGTTAATCACCATACAGCTCGTCATTAGTCTTTGATGTAGTGTTCCAAGATTCATTGTTTACATATAACACCCAGTGCTCCATGCAATACACGCCCTCTTTAATACCCATCACTGGGCCAACCCATCCTCCATCCCCCTCCCTTCTAAAACCCTGTTCATTTCTAGGAGTCCGCAATCTCTCATGGTTCGTCAGAACTCACTGGGTGCCTTTAGGCAGCAAGTGATACGATCTTCCCCCTTTACAAAAAGCACTCTGCTGCATGAGAGAAATGGTACAAGAGTAGAAAGAGGGAGAAGTCCAGGCCAGAAACATAAGTTTTAGAGACAACACTTTTAAAAGTTTATTTAAAGCCATAGGACTGCCTGAGAACACCTCAGGAAAAAGGATACACTGGGTGAGAAGGAGGGCTAGGGACAGAACCCATGAATGTTTAAAGGTCTGGGAGAGGAAGCACTCGAGATGTGCCCAACACCCTGGCTCTTGAAACAATGAGCCCAATACCTCAGGTAGCAGGAGCCCCCTGAACTGGATGTTGCCTGTGAATTAGAAGTACTGTCCCCCATATGCTTGGAGCTAGAGCCAGCAAAACTAGCCAGATAATGCCTTTCTATTGTTAATATCTGCAGTGAAGAGACACCATAGACAGGGAATACACTACTGAGTTTCATGACCTAAGAGAGTCTGGTGATTCAAGGTGAAAAGTTAGATCACACACATGTTCCACATGAGGAAGATGGCTCAAAGGCCTCAGATAGACAAGCCAGTGGGAGGTAGGAGTAGGAGGAGAGGGATAATTAAGCAGGAAAGGAAAGAGGCAAGAGAAGGGAAGAGGAAGGAAGGATAGGAATTAAAAACAAACAAACAAACAACAACAACAAAACCACTAAGAAAAGAGTATGCCCTAAGGGCAATGTTACATCACAAGGGTGTATGGTAGGTGGTTTTTGATGGTATGCAGGTTCTTAAAAACACTTACATTTAATGTATTTCATAGCTATCTTTTGGCAATTAAATTGTTTTGTTTTGCTTTTCCAGAAGTGAGATAACATTTCCCTGTTTAAATTCATTTATTTAAGAAAAAAAATTAAAAATCAGTTTAAGGGGGAAAATTTACTAAGTTCTTAATCTCCAGAATCCTCAAATTCCTTATTAGTACAATAGGATATAACCTCCCTTCAGGGTTGCTGTGATGACTAGTAGTCAGGGTTAGAAAGTACAATGTCTAGCAGGTTCTCAAGGGAAAGGTGGTTGTTAATGATCATGAATTAAAGCAAAATTGAAATTAGAAAATAAACAGTTGATTTGAAGAAAGTACGGGGAGTCAAGGCACTATAAAACTGGGAGTCAGGTACTATAGAGAATAAGAAGGTGACATAGTTTTGAGATAAAGGTGAAGAATCTGGTCCCAAAATAGGGCTGGGCTGAGTAGGTTGCTAAGCATAGAAGGAGAGGCTCTTGACCTGGGGTCCATGGGTTGGCTCTGAGATCTCTGAAACCTCTAAAAAACTGTGTGGTAAAATTTCATATATACAAATATCAGAGAAAGCTTTTTTTTTTTTTTTATTAGAGATGGTCATTGAACTTCCATCTTAAAAAGCCAATGTTTAAAGTCATTATTGTTTGAATCATTTATTTATTTAACTATTAATTTATTTGATGAATCCATTTACAGTTAAGTATTTTGGATGGGCTCTGGGAAACCCAGGAAACCTCTCAAATTGTGTGGTAAAATGTTATGTATATATCAGAGCAAGCTTCATTTTTGATTAGTGATGGATATTCAGGAGAGGGTCCATGTCTCTCCCACCAGATTTTCAGAGATTTGTGACCTCAAATTTTTAGGTATTGCTGACTGAGATTACCAATTAGTCAACTGAAAACATCTGAAAATGGTATCTCTATAAAGGCACTACCCCAGGTTTGTCAAGCATTGAAATTATATTGTACTTAAAAGTATCTGAGGTGGGGAGGGTCCTGGCGGGCACAGTCAGTTAAGTGTCCCAACTCTTGGTTTTAGCTGGGGTTGTAGTTTTGGGGTCATGAGATCAAGCCCCGCATCAGGCTCTGCACATGGTTTGGAGTCTGCTTGAGTTTCTCTCTTCCTCTCCCTCTGCTCCCCACCCCACCCTCTAAAATAAACAAATAAATCTTAAGAACAAGAGTCTGGGGTTGAGGGGAAGGTGTTGAGCTAAATCTATAAAGGCAAGTCCTGGGCCATCACCTCTGGTTTTCAGAGTGGATTTGTGTTATCCAAGCCAGATCTGCTCCGGACCTGATAAACAGAGATGCAATTAGTATGTAAAACACGTAGATGTGGCACAGGAGAGTTTCCTTGGGTGACAATGAGATTGATGCTTGAGGGATGATGTGCTGAGCATTAGAGATGGCACGGAGCATGCACTCCTGAGGCCCTACCTCCACCAGGTGGCCCTGACCACCAAACCTTGGCCATAGCTCTGAAGAAGATATGGAGGCCAATGGGAACAATTTCCATGCACTGATACCTCTAATTTCTATTGTGCCCTTCGTACTGCCTCTTACCTGGTGGAATAATAAAATGAAATTTCCGGCAACGTAAACTAAATCTAAGTTATCTTTATATGAGCTCATCCACAGGGAACAGAGTCAGCCAGCTCCAGGCAGCTATGCAGAACCATTTGGAGACAGCTCTCAACCTATTTTATCACAACTTAGTCTTCTCATAAATATTTCATATATATCTGTAATTTCAAAAGCGAAGAGTTTAGCCCTTCAGTTAAAAAATTCATAGGGTTTATTTCAATAGTTACAGCTCATCCTGAAAAGTATTTTCTTTGTTAGTTTCTCCAGAGAGAGAGAGAGAGAGAGAGAGAGAGGAGAGAGAGGGAGAAAGGGCCTCCCCAAAAGAGAAAAATATAAATTCTAGAATATATTTTCAAATGTCTCTCCTAATATTCCTAGACATTCACCGATTTCCCTCCTGCTGATTTTTTTTTTTACTACTTGTTTTAAAGGTAAGAAAAAAATGGTGAAGAATAGATTTCCCATTGTTGAAAGGATGCCACAATGCAAATTCTAAAAGGAACGCACCAGAAACTGGTAAGTAACAAAGTTTTTAGAGCACCAAAAGAAATTACAGAACAAAATATTTAATTACAAATGGATTCATCAAATAAATCAATAGATAAAATGATTCAAGAAATAATGAATTAAATGTTGATTTTTTTTAAAGTGGAACCTCAGTATCCATCTCTGATAAGAAATAAAGCTTTCTTGGCTAAATGAACAATAGTAACAGAAGACTGCAAAACCACATTTGATTAAGGTCAGGATGACTAGTTCTTGGTGTTGTAATGTCTTGAAGAAGAAGATGAGGATCCTTACTTCAAGAACTAAGAGAAATAGAATCCGAGCAGACATTACAAGCATATTTTTACACAGAATGGTTTTAGTTTTATATATAAATGTGAGTTTCTCATCTTGGAATATATATTTTCCTCTCAACTTGTTCAGTTCATAGCTAAGAAAAACAGGAGGTCAAGTATAGCAATGGGTATGAAAAGTATAAAGAAATATATTTGGGGGTGCCAAAGCAAATAGGCATTTAGAGTCACATACATATCAAATCTTCTATGGGAATACAAAACCATGACATTCCATTAGCCTTTTTCCCTCTCAGGTGGAACACTTAGGAACCTCAAGTGTTTGGTAACCTACATTGAAATGCGCATTGGAGGTCCTTCCTCTCCTGAAAGGAGTCTCCTTTCTTTCTCTGAAGTTCCTCTTCCAGATAGCTGAGTCGGGGCTCAGAGAGGTGCAGTGTGGGACAGAGACAGGGAAAAAACCCTTTCTTCACACTCGTGCTGCTCTGAATGCGGACCATCTGTGCCCCCAGCTGGAGCGCCGGCAATGGTCTGGCACTTGAACCACACCATATTTACAGATCTAAACACAAATGGCTACTGCCTGATTGTTTCATGATTCATTAGTCAGACAAGCTCTCCTCTCCCGCCAGCACAGCTGTTACAGAGTAAACCTTTGTCACTTAATAGGCCTGATTATTACTTTCCATCAAAGGTATTGATCTGTGTCACCTCTACTTAAGGGAATGGGGGAGAAGAAAAGGGGGGAATAAAATGGACCAGGAAAACATGAACATGAAGAAGAAAGAGGGCAAAAGAGGGACATTACGTGGGATCAGCAGCATTGGCTTCCTCCCTTGCTCTCTCCTGCGTGCCCTGAATGTCAGGACCCGTGTCTCCGGCCGCGGGGACTGACTTTCTCGGAAGACGAGCTGTGCGTACCTCACGTGGTGTGCCGCCCTGAGCCCCTCAGACCACCGCAGTCCCAGACCCTGACCACACAGATCGTTGTGCAACAACGGGCACGACGTGAACTGAACCAGAACTCTGTATCAATTAATAAACCAAGCCAGTGTGCAGACCAAGTACAGGCTCTGGAGGGAATTTTTTACAGCTGCTTGAATTATTTCCTTTTGTTTAACAAATAAAGAGAAGCTATAACCCTGAGCTGTTCCCCGACTGTGACGCACAGCGCTCGCCTAGGTGGAGAGGCGCTCCTGTCCAGCTGCCGGGTGGGGACAGTGGGGCAGAGTCCCGGCTGGGTGTGCAGAACGCCAGCTTGGCACCCTGGCCAGTGCTCTGCTTCCCTCTCTCACCTCCTCTCTATCACTTTCCTCACTTTTTCCTTTCTTAGGAGGAAAAAAACCTCAAAGGAACAAAAAGTGAGAGGTTTTCCTGGGAGGGAGAAGACAAAGAAAGGCTGTCAGAAATTACACCAATTAGCAAAAACCGAGGTAAAGATGCTCACCGATATCACCACCACAGCAATTATTTGGGAAACACAGAATTTTAAAAACGGAGACCAGAGATCATCTACGTAACCTCCTGATTAGCCCACAGGCAGAGGAAGCCCAAAGAGGTTAAGAAGCTTCCTCCTACCATACGGTTTTTTTGGGTGAGACAACTGCGTCTAAAACAGAAGTCCCCTGCTAACCTGTATGGAGCTCTTTCCATTCCAATGACCAGGCCTCCAAACACCAAAATCTCAACTCAGACAGAAATGGTTGTCATTAATATCGTCATGCTCATGGCCTTATAGAACACAGGATCATGAAGATGGATGAGAGACCCTTCTTCTTACATTGTGTGGTCAGCCTCGGTAGAGTCACACTTTTCTAACTGCACCCATGTCATACAAGAGTATTTTACTTTACACAGTACATACATGTCTATGTGTGCCTATCACACACAAGGAACCCAGTGCACGCACGCCTGCAGAACAACCAATGGTTTCTCAACCATTTAACAGCTCCAGCCCCCTGGAGATTCCAACATAGGCTGGTTCCCTTCCCTTTGTCTCCATATCACTCCCTACAATTGTTACCCAAATCTGGTATATTGATGAGATCTTTATTACTTCTTTTCCCTAGACCTCACCCTCCAATTGCAAGCACATTGTCATTCTAGTTCACAAAAGGTCAACAGCCTTGCTAAGTACATCCCTGTTTTATGGTGCTCAGCAAAAGTGATGGATTGACAAGTCCAGACGCTGGAACCCTCCATTTATGTGATTGTCACCAGGAGCAAGAGACAAGACTCACCCTGCCAATTCGGTTCATTCAGAATTAAAGGGGATGATGAGAACTCAGTTTCCTTAAGTTTCTATCTCCAAAGACACTGTTAATGAGTATAGTATTGAGAAATAGCTGAATGGGGTGTGCCCCGGGGGGGGGGGGGGAGCTGATCAAGCCCATTTTATACTTATTTTATTCTCAGTAGGCGCTTGGCCAAGGGTAAGATGCTAATGGCTTACAATCACTTCTGACTCAGCCCAGATTTTAATCAGCAAACTGGCAATGAAGGACCCCCTGTCCCATTTCCATGTCTATAGTTCTCCAGGTGGTTTAATTGTTCCACTTGATATCCATGTCCAGGGCCATCTAGTCTTCTCTCCTTCCCTGGTCCCAGTTCCCAAATGGCATTGGGAATTTTACCCTTTGGAGCAGAATGTTAATGAAGCATGCATTGTATGTTTTGATACCCATATAAAAAAATTTTTAACACAAATCATATCCTTAATTCTTCCATCAAAAACAGAATTCAGATTTGGAAGCAAATGAAATCTTACTGATGGCCAACTTTCAGTTTTTGAGCCTTCCAAACCAGAGTTTCTTTTTGTAAGTTATGTCTATCAGTTGACAGGACCAATATGATTTTACGTGGGCACAGTTTGGCAAACAAGAACTCCACATAATATAGTGCACTTGAAATTCATATAAAAAGAAAGCTGTCAGCAAGTGGAAACTGATTAAAATAAAGGGCATTTGTTCTTAACAGGGGAGGAAAATCAGCTTATAGCCATAAAAAGGAAACTGATTGGCAAGAACTCATGTGAAAATGCCAAAGTATTAAAAATACACTTTGATGTTTTCTCTGTTTATATTTCACTTGATAATTTGATTTTGAATCTAAGTATGCATTTCTCCCAGCATATCAACAAAAACGGACCTTACCTAGAAATCTAAGTATGGTGACAAACAGCATCTTAAAGTATCCTCTAAAAACAACAATCTGTAAAATTTAAGACATATGACAGATGGCTTGTCATGCCTTAACAAATTTTGGTGAGACAGGTAGTACAGGTATACTATCTTAATTTTACAAACAGGACACTGATGAGTTAAGAGATTAAGGATAGAGAAATATCATCAAGTAATGTATATAAAGTGTGGGGAGCCACTGTCCAGAACACAAAGGAGCTATCAGTTAAAATTCCAAGAAGACCTACATGGTGGTACACAAAAAGGAAAACAAAAAACAAAAAACAAAAAAACCTGTGTCATTAGAAAAACTGAATCCAAGGTCTTACCAAAGCTTTTGTCTTTGGAGAAAGCCTGAGTGAAAATGCACTTTCTGGTATCTGGTGGTGTTCACAAGTCCTGTAGGTAACCATACAGAATGAGCCCTGAGTCTGAGTACTTTCTACACAGACTAAAATAAAACATATATATGCAGTCAATTAAAACAATGTGCCTTTAAAAATAGGCATAACACTTGTTCTTATATAGCTACATTATTTAACTAAATATACATGTAACAGCTGGGACTGAAACCCAAAAAATACATATAGCAGATTGCAACGAAAACCTACGGTTGTATTTAGTTACCTTCGTATTTTAAATTGGTTGCACGCAACCAAAGCCAACAGTATTCAGGGGTGGATAATTGTGCTTTCTTGCTCCTAAAAATGTCAACACCAAAGTATGTTCTGGAAAAGGCCTTTTTCTTTAAATATTTTTTCTATGTTTTTTATAGAGTGAATATTCACAGAAATTTTTAAAATGCATTTATTTATTTATTTATTTATTTATATTTCTCATTTCTAAGTTTAAACGTCATCATAGTACAACCTAAAATGTCTCTAGTCAATGTGGCATAAATCCAGATTATAAAATAATAGATAGAGTCATAGCCAAAGCTTATGACCCACTAGGTTATAGACACACATACCTTAACTCACTTAATCATCCTATAAATTAAATTCTTATCCAGATTTTACAGATGAATAAACTGAGTCACAGAGAGGTTAAATAACCCACCCGACAATGTAAAGCCGGTAAGTAGTAAAGCTGGGATTCAAAACCAAGCTGCCTGGCTCCAAAGTTTATGCTCTCAAACTAAAACTTACAAATAAAGATAACTCTAGAAAGAAAGAAAGAAAAATAAGGGCGGAGAGATGAATGAAGGGAGGGAGGGACAGAGGAATAAGAACGTCTTAAAAAACTGAGTGAAAAAAAAAATAGGAGGGGCTAAATTTGCCTTTATAATGTCATGGGGAAATCTGGAAAATGCTCTTGAGGAATTAAAGGGTCTTTTGACAACTGGAACAGTTTGGGGGGGGGGCGGGAAGAAGGGAGAAAAGCAGAGGGGTTTGATGCCAACCAAACCCCACCACGACCTTGATGGAGGAGAAATGACTGCAGTTTCAGTCTGTCTGTGCCGGCTCTCAGGGCCTCCCCTCCAGGAATGCATCCATCTGCCCAGCGTCCTGAGCACTTCAAACACTGCTCCTCCCTGCTTGGACTTAAGAAGAGGTCAAGGGATAAGACACCCGAAAACCTAAAATACAAGCGTACTGATGCATGGTCACTTGGCAACAGGGAGTGCGCTTAGCTTCATGCCAAGGAATGGAACCTGCCTTCTTGCCAGCAGCCCAGACATTCAGCAAACAGACGACACAGCAGAGGCAGGGGCACAGAAGCAGAAGGGAACTGTCCAGCAGAGGAGAAACGTTCCACACATTTATCAGAAAAATTGAGAAGATAGAAGAATAGGTTATCACTGACCGTAGCAACAGGGTTTTTGTGATAAGAGAAAGTACTTGTAACTCAGCAGTAAAATGGATTATGTTACCTGGAAACAGAAATATCACGTACTAATATGTCACTCAGCAAAAGTTTAAAGAAGTAGCCCACAAAAATAAGCAAAGAAGCCAGGCAGTGTTTTTTGGACCTAAGCAGAGCCGGAGACGAAGGCCATCAGAAACCTACTACAGATGCCTGAGAGTTCTGTGGTTTGAAGGAGCTGAGGGTGTGTTCTATTTTCTTTTTATTCCCCCCTTATTTATTTTCTTTGTTGCATTAGGCTCCTTTGGGTAGACTTGTCTGCTTTACAGAGGATAAAAACAAAGCTTGATGGGCCATGTGGTTCTATTTGGAATCTTTTATACATATCTTAGTGCAGCTATTTTCAAATAAAGCTTATCATACAATGCTTTCCAATAAATGGTGACCTTGAACATTTAAATAGTGTTTTCATTATGGTAAGCGGATCAATATATTGAATACAGTATTAGTAAGTGCCATGGTTACAACTTAGTGAATGCTTACTATGTGCTTTTCAGGCATTATCTAAGTACTTTATATACATTAATCTTCACAACATTCCTGAGGGAAGTGCTTTTGCCCCCATTACACAGCAGAGAAAACTGAGACTCAGATTGGTTGTAGAACCAGTAAGAGGCAGAACCAGGATTCTCCCCCAGGTTGTGTGGTTTCAAAGTCCTTGCTCATAGGAGAAGTTGCCTTAAGAAATGTCAACAGGAACATTAAAATAACTACACTCCAATGAGTACACTCCAATAACTACACTCCAATAACTACACTCCAGTCCTGAGATCTGCCGTCAACACATCCACGGCTGGACTGACATCTTCATCCCTTGGAACAATCACGAGTGTGACAGTAGCTTGACAATAGAAGTGTGCAAAGAGCAACAGACAAGGTTTGAGAAGATTTGAGTTTGGGACTGGACTCTGCTTCTAATCCTCAGTTCCCTGGGGCATGTTCTCAAGCCTTATGAATCTTAGTTCCTGAATCTCTGCAGAATAGTCCTAACAAGATACACCTTATGGGCCTCAAAATTGGGGGATGAACTGAAAATCTGAAGCACTCCAGAAATACATTGTTTTTAAACTCTATGTAGACTTACAGTGATACTCTTAGATTGTAACTCTGACTTACCCAACCTCAACCACAAATGAAGAACAGTATCTTCTCTTTATCACTCCTTGCCTTCCAACAGCAGTCACAGATAGTAGATGCTGCCATGAGAAACATTTCCCAAATGCTAGAAATTGTGCAGGATGAACCTGAGCAAAAGGACCATAAATTGAATGTATGTCCAGCCCTGGGGTAAAGTCAGAAAAAGAATCAGTGAAGGGCATCTTGGTTCTTTCCACAGTTTGGTGACTGTGGCCATTGCTGCTATGAACATTGGGGTACAGATGGCCCTTCCTTTCACTACATCAGTATCTTTGGGGTAAATACCCAGTAGTGCAATTGCAGGGTCATAGGGAAGCTCTATTTTTAGTTTCTTAAGGAATCTCCACACTGTTTTCCAAAGTGGCTGCACCAACTTGCATTCCCACCAACAGTGTAAGAGGGTTCCCCTTTCTCCACATCCTCTCCAACACTTCTTGTTTCCTATCCTGTTAATTTTGGCCATTCTAACTGGTGTAAGATGATATCTCAATGTGGTTTTGATTTGAATCTCCCTGATGGCTAATGATGATGACCATTTTTTCATGTGTCTGTTAGACATTTCCATGTGTTCTTTGAAGAAGTGTCTGTTCATGTCTTCTGCCCACATTTTGACATGATTATCTGTTTTGTGTGTGTTGAGTTTGAGGAGTTCTGTATAGATCTTGGATATCAACTCTTTGCCTGCAGTGTCATGTGCAAATATCTTCTCCCATTCCGTGTGTTGCCTCTTTGTTTTGATGACTATTTCCTTTGCTGTGCAGAAGCTTTTGATCTTGATGAAGTAACAAAAGTTCATCTTCACTTTTGTTTCCTTTGTCTTTGGAGACATGTCCTTTTTTTTTAGATTTTATTTATTTATCAGAGACAGAGAGTACAAGCAGGCAGAGTGGCAGGCAGAGGCAGAGAGAGAAGCAGGCTCCCTGCTGGACAAGGAGCCTGATGTGGGACTCGATCCCAGGACCCTGGGATCATGACCTGAGCCGAAGGCAGCAGCTTAACCAACTGAGCCACCCAGGCGTGGAGACATGTCTTGAAAGAAGTTACTGTAGCCAGTGTCGAAGAGATTACTGCCTATGTTCTCCTCTAGGACTTGGATAGATTCCTGCCTCACACTGAGATCTTTCATCCACTTCAAGTTTATCTTTGTGTATGGTGTAAAAGAATGGTCGAGCTTCATTCGTCTATACATAGCTGTCCAATTTTCCCAGCACCATTTATTGAAGAGACTCCTTTTTCCACTATATATTTTTTCCTGCCTTGTTGAAGATTAATTGAACATAGAGTTGAGGGTCCATATCTGGGCTCTCTACACTGTTCCACTGGTCTGTGTGTCTGTTTTTGTGCCAGTACCATGCAGTCTTGGTGATCACAGCTTTGTAGTAAAGCTTGAAATCAGGCAACATGATGCCCCCAGTTTTGTTTTTCCTTTTCAACATTTCCTTAGCAATTCAGGGTCTCTTCTGGTTCCATACAAATTTTAGGATTGTTTGTTCCAGCTCTTTGAAAAGTGCTAGTGGAATTTTGATCAGGATGTCATTGAAAGTGTAGATGGCTCTAAGCAGTATAGACATTTTAACAATGTTTATTCTTCTGATCCATGAGCATGGAATGCTTTGCCATCTTTTTGTGTCTTCTTCAGTTTCTTTCATGAATGTTCTGTAGTTCCTCGAGTACAGAGTCTTCACATTTTAGGTTAGGTTTACTCCCATGTATATTATGGTTCTTGGTGCTATAGTAAATAGAATCAACTAATGGATAAAGAAGATGTGGTCCATATACACTATGGAGTATTATGGCTCCATCAGAAAAGATGAATACCCAACTTTTGTATCAACATGGACGGGACTGGAGGAGATTATGCTGAGTGAAATAAGTCAAGCAGAGAGAGTCAATTATCATATGGTTTCACTTACTTGTGGAACATAAGAAATAACACGGAGAACATGGGGAGATGGAAAGTGAGTTGGGGGAAATCGGAGGCAGAGACAAACCATGAGAGACTGTGGACTCTGAGAAACAGACTGAGGATTTTTGCGGGGGGTGGGGGGTGGGTGAGCCTGGTGGTGGATATTTCGGAGGGCATGTATTGCATGGAGTACTGGGTGTGGTGCATAAACAATGAATCTTGGAACACTGAAAAATAAAAATAAAAAATAAAAAATAAATTAAAAAAAAGAAAAAGACTCCATGATTCTTAAAGTCCTGTATCACTTACAACGGACAAAAAGGGAAGAATATTCCCCTATTTTATTAATGCCTGTTGTTGAGATTGGCACGTGTGAATGCAGAAAAACCAAATTCTGCTGCTTTCTGATCGATCACTATACAGAATGTGAATATTGCATCAATCTATGAGGTATTCAAAAATGCATAGGCCTATCAAAATTCTAGTTTGCCTCCATTTTGCCAAATCTTGCCATCTTAATTTCTAGAAAGCTGCAAACTCCGGACTCTCACTAGGGCTTATGGTTTCATATCCTACAAAATTGCATTTAAAAATAGTTCCAGGGGCGCCTGGGTGGTTCAGTGGGTTAAGGCCTCTGCCTTCGGCTCAGGTCATGATCCCAGGATCCTGGGATCGAGCCCCGCATCGGGCTCTCTGCTCAGTGGGGAGCCTGCTCCCCACCCCTGCCTGCCTCTCTGCCTACTTGTGATCTCTCTCTCTCTCTCTGTGAAATAAATAAAAAATCTTAAAAAAAAAAAAATAGTTCCAAAATCCCCAGATTCATACCAATGTAATTAGAATTTTTAAGGATTTAACTTTGGGGATAAGGTACACTTGAAAATCTGATAAAAGCCTTGGATCTGCTCCCCAGATGAAAGCCCATTCACACACACACACACACACACACACACACACAGACTGATTAGGTGGTTACAGATTCTCTGGAACCAATCCAGGGGCCCTTCACTGTTTGCAGACCTCAAGCTAAGAATTCCCAGAGATCACACATGGTTGTGCAGGTTGATCTATTACACTATCATGCTTGGCCAAGGGGTGAAGTAGGAACTGAATCCATTTCCCCCCACTATTCACTAATCCGTGCTGTATCCACCCAGAACGGACACTGTTTTCTAATTTGTTCAAAGGTGCCTTATAGTGGTAGGGTTGTAGTACGACAGCTCACACCAGCTGTCAAGCTTAGCTCATTGTGTGCATTTCCTCTCAACCCCATGTTCAAGGACAGTCACTTTGGTAGCTTCAAATCAACCACAGTGGGAGTATTTATAACAAGGAAATTAACAAATCTTACAAAGAAGGATTATCTCCAATAAGAAAGCTAGTTGTTGAAGATTTACCTGCATATCATGGGATAGTAGAGACCCTGAAGACCTCTGTCCTATATTGTGATAGGTTTAAAATAAAAGCAGAAGGACCCAATTTTAAAACCTACATTCCAGTATCCCTTTTAGCCTGTCCTAATTGCTTTTAGGTCAAGGGCTTGTGGGCCCTGACTTGCTTTGAGCACAGGCTTAACAGCTAACAGATGCTAGAGAAGGTATTCAGTGAGGGCTGCTAGAAAAATGATTTCCATTCAGTCCTAGATGGGTCTAAAGACACCATCCAGAACTAGAAATCTGTGTTTTAAAACATCTGCAACACTGGTAGCAGTAACTGCCATAAGACTCATCAAGAAAACAAATGATCATTGCGTATTATTTTTAAGATTGAGTTAGAAGGAGGACCTACGGGGATAAGTAAATCTAAAGCCCAACATGTTTGGAGATGCCAGAAAAGAAAAGCCTAACTGATAGCAGGCATAAATTGTGGACTGATGTTAGGTCTCTTCTGCAGGCTAAACTAAACTGATTTGAGCGAAGATATTCTCTTATGACGGAAAAAGGAAAAAAGGAAAGAGAGAGGAAAGGAAGGAAGGCAGAAAGGAAGGAAGGAAAAAGAGAGGCAGGTCAAACAACTAATTCCAGTTTTGAATTACAGGGGGCTATTGATTTTTCATTAAGGTTCCTGTGCTGCTTTCAAGAGGAGGGAGAGAGAGGGGAAAGTAATTCATTGATTAGAGCGGAGGGCCATGTTCATTTATTGGCTTCCTGCCACGTCCCATTATTCCCGATTCTAAATGTATATTGAAGTCAGTTTATTTTCATCATTGCCTCCTGTCACCAGAAATGTCTCCCAGTAACTATTAGTTTAATCATCCTTTTCTCACAATGGTAATGAGTGATAATATCCAACATGATTCTGGATTTGTGGATATTATTCATTGGATTAGAGCATTGCTCCTCCCAAGGCACTAGTTAAGAGTCTGTCAACACTCTAACAAACTAAAAGACACGAATAATTTGAAGATTTTTTAAAAATGTATTAGACTGTAACACTTTTACTCTAGTTTTATTTTTTTAAAAAAGCTTTCCTGAAAGATCCATGATTTTTGATCTATCAATGATGATAACCTTGGAGAATGCAAGAAGCCCACCCAAATCAGGCATCATGTACCTACACCAAGGCACTAGAAATCAATCTAGTGAACCATTAAGCACATGGGGAATAAATCAGGTATTCCATTTTGCAGTATAATTTCATGTGCAAAAACAATCTTTAGTTAGTCTGTACTGTCTTGACTCATACTTGAAACTCTGTTTCTCTGCTTTATGTATTAGCAAACTAAGTCCCAAAAGACTGAACCACTCAGGATCACTCTACAAGCGGCACAGTAGGGACTAGAACCCATGTTGCCTGAGTTCCACAACATCATGCTGTCATCCTAATAATCTACCGTCTTGATTCATGTGATATTATAACAGATAAAAATCAGAAGCTGATGTTGACTTTACCACCAAATCCAAAAAAATGTAGCTAATGATTCTTTTTTCTTTCTTCCCCATCTCAAGATAACCATATTTCCCATTAAGCACTGCCTCACACCTAATAAAGTAATTAACTGCCCAGATTACATAATGTGAGTATACTTGCCTCCCAAGGTTTTCCCAAACTCAATCCCTCCAGATCATCTGTCAAGGGGCTCATGTACATTAAGACTTCTGAATGAATTTTCCCAACACACTGTGAAAGGTAGGGAGAATTCTCCCATTTTATAGATGATTTGGCTAAGGCTACATTGGAAATAGTAATTTACAGAGCCAAGACTCAGACTTGGGCCTTCTCACAAGGTCTCTTTCCACTACACCACAGCTCCCTCTGGTGCCCAAGTTAACAGTGGGAACTATTGAAACTATTTAAAAGATGTATGCCAGTAAATTGAGCTGGAAAATATCATAGGAAAAAAAAATCCCATTCAGAGTAGCAATCAAGAATAAAATGCCTACAAGTAATTATGACAAAAATATGTGTGGGACGTAGATGACTAAAACTAGACAACTTTACTGAGAATATAAAATAAGATCTAATCAAATAAAGAGACGCAAAATACTTTAAATGTGTCAGTTCTTTCCAGTGGGATACTTTGGGAAAAAGCATAATAAATTTATTCTAAAATTCCTCTGGATGAACAGACAACAGAAAGACAAACATAAAAGATATTTTGAAAAATCAGAACAATGAAGAGGCACTCACACCATTAAATATCAAAATGTAGTTTTAGAGCTTTAGTATTTAAAACAAATTGAGAGCCTGTGCAAAAGCCAACAGGCATATCAATGGAACTAATTAGATGGCCGTAAAACAGATTGTAGCATATACAGTAAAGAACACCTCAAATAACTGAAGGAAAAATTATTTCCTATTTGGAAAAATGAAATTGAAAACTCATTTTACAAAGTACACCAAGATGTATTTCAGATGAATCAAAGAGTTAAGTATATTTTAAATGTTATAAAACAGATCAATATTTGGTTTATAAAAGTATTTTACCAATATGAAATGTTTTACCAATATGAAATATTTTACCAATATGAAACCAATGAAAACATAATGGAAAAACAGATTTTACTATGTTAATATGCAAAATGCTTATTCAAACATTATAAACTATAAAAATTAGAGATGCAAATGACACACACATACAAAAAAAGTGCTCGACCTCACTAGCATTCAAAAATACTATTTAAATTAACATCATAACATTTTTTATCTACTGAATTTACAAGATTGTTTTAGGTAATAATAATCAAGGTTCTTGTGAGACAGATACCATACTACTACTATGAAAGAATAAATTGGTAACCTTTCTGAAAAGAAATATGCCTCTATGTTTCTAGAGCCTGGGGAGGGTATGTGCTACAGTGAGTGCTATGAATTGTATAAGACTGATGATTCACAGACCTGTACCCCTGAAGCAAATAATACATTATATGTTAATTTTATGTGTGTGTGTGTATGTGTGTGTGTGTGTGTGTGTATAAATAATGAGAACTTGTCAGAAATTCTATTTCTGGAAACCTAACCCGAGATATGTTTCTAAATAATTTGCATAAAAACATGACTTACAAAAACTAAAATAGAGATCAGCTAAACAAAAATAAAGGAACGTTTTTCATTGAGTAGAACCATATAAGAAAGTAGCACACAGACACAAAAATCGTGTTTTGAAGGATATTTAATAATATGAAAAATGCTCATTCATAAAAAGAGAAAAATACTGTGGCTCCAAATTTGTAAAAAGTGTAACAGCAAGAGCAGTGAGGAAAAGGGATGAAAGGGAGAATAGTTTAAGATTCAGAGCAGTAAAACAGGATCTGATCACTAAAAGGATGTGTACAAAAAGGGATATGTGGGAGATTATTCCCAGGACACTGGCTCAGGTGTTGGCGTGGGTGTGAGAGACCATGGCCGGACTAAGTAATACAAATGGTGAGATCACAACTTAACCTGATGTTCTCAAATATAAACATAAGCACTTCACTTTGTACCTGGTTCTTCTCATCTCATTGGGTTTCAGCCCCCCCTCCCACAGCAGGGCTATCTAAAGTACTGGGGAAGTTTCACACTTCCTTTCCTCTGGTATCACAGGACTTGCACAGTCTACTAGTGCTGACATTATGTTCAAACACATCAAACTGCAGTTATATGCTGAAAGCTCCAGAGGGGCGGTTCTAAAAATTTTGAGAGCAAAGACTGTACAAAAAATAATCTCGACAAAACCATTCAACAAACCACTAACCCTCTACAGTACACATAGGTTGAACAAGATGGCAAGACGGTCACAGTGATGTGAGGGCAGCACTCACATTTCAATGGGGTTTGCCACTAAAAGTCTTGAGAGTACGAGGAATAGTTTCAGAGATAACTTTTTTCATAATTTCCATAAATTATTTAATTAAATAAAGTAGGTATTTATATTAAGAGGAGCTTAAAGTAAGATTTACCAGGATTGGTACTCAGATTGAATAATCAAAGTGCATGTCATTTAAACTGGCTCTAGGGTATGACAGTTTGTGTGCAACATTCATGCTCAAAAAATTCTTCTAATTTTCTCTTAATTATAAATTCCAAATTAACCCAAATGCATACATTTTATACTATGACTCATGGATAATATTAATCCTCTCTTCCCCAAAAACAATTTGTAGGCTGGATAATGGTTTCTTTCAGCATACTATAGGATATTTGGTTCCATTACCATTAAAAAATATTCCATGAAAAATTAGGACTTAAATATCCCTACAGTGCTCACTTGTTAAAGTTTCACTAAAAAAGTAATAATAATAGCTTGAATCCTAAAGCAACAAAACTTAGTGAAATGAATTCAAGATTCAAAGGCAATCAGTCCTAACTTTCAATCTCTGTGTTCAAGGCAAGTCATTTAACTTCTCTGAGACTCAGTTCCAGATCTATAATTTGGAGGAAAAAAAAAAACTTGTCAGAGTCGCTGTAAGGACTAGAGATGTTGCAAAGCATCATCAAGTTAACAGTGTACCATTCTATGTATTTCTGTATATTATCTCATTATATATATATAATATAAATAATATATAATAAATAAATAATATAAATAAAACACTCTTATTCTTTTCCCTGTTTTAAAAATCAGGAAGCTAAGACTCAGAACTGTAAAGCAACCTGGCCAATTCAGAAGCCTAGCAGATTTGGGATTCAAACGTGGACAGTCTGACTCCAGAAACTAGGTGTTTAATCATTACACCAACCTACTTCACAAGGGCATCCTTTTAAGTGTAACCTGTTAAAAATAGTAATAATAACAGTTGTGGTTCTTGTTGTTTGTTGCTTTTTTTATGGTTTGCATCAACTGCACTGCATGTCAAAGAGCTTCTTACCTGCTCATGGCCTTACAGGCAGTGCTGTTTTATATTTATCTTCAAATCAGATAGAATTAGAATATCATAAATATGTGTGAATTGGTTAAAAATAACTGCTTAAATGGTTAAAAGTCTTACAAATATAAATCCAGAAGCCATTGCCCCTTCCAGTTCAAGGTAAAAAAGAATGGCGGATGTAAATTGTGCCAGTACGCCATCAACATAAACCATCAGGGCGCTGCTTATTACCGAGCAACCGCCACTCCGTACATATATCTTGATACAAGCAATACTTTTGACACCAATCACTTCCCAAGATAAAATACAGTTTGTAGGGTAGTAATTTCAGCATCACATAAAATGGCACCCTTCCACAAAAGAAACATTCATTTTCGTACAAAAAAAAATATGCTCACAGTGTTGAGTAATATAGCCGCCAAACACAAAATAAATGCAGTTCTGTACTTCCCTCCAAATTGCTATCATTTTCCAACCTAAATATCAATTTCTTGCCCACAACACAAAGTGATTATTAAGAATAGTCAGTTCTCAAACCTTGAGATGTCCATGTTTTTCCTCTATGCACTTTTTTCCCTTGAAAGTCATTGGAATTTTTTGGTCAAAATAAACCATGATTCTAATGTTAGATACGATGTTAGTTATTAGCAACAAACAAATTATTTCAGTATATAATATCTCTCTGTCACTTACTCTCCTAACAAACCCTGCATGGATAATAGTAGTAATAATATCTATTTGTTGCCTGATCTAAAGAGGCTTTTCATGACAGTACATTTAACACCCCTGTGCCTAACATCAAGGTGGATGCATTTTCATCTTAGAACACTCATAATGTGCATATTTCAGACTTCTAAGAACTCCACAAACCACAAAAGCATATATGATTGCCATCCAACCACTACCAAGAGGAAATACATGGTTTGAGTTAGAACATGGTTTTCAAAAATAGAAAATAAATTTTGCATATTTTAAAATATTAATTTTGTTCCATTAAGGTTAAAAATTCCATGAGAAATTAGGACTTTTGGTTAATCTTACAGTGAGTGTTCCCTCTTTTAAGTTTCCCTGAAAAGGAAACAATAATAACTCTAGTCCTGAGGCAACAAAATTAATGAAATGAATCCCATCATGGAAGCCAACCAGACCTAACTAAACAGCCAGTCAAATTTGTTGGTGGGGCACCTGGGGGGATCAGCTGGTTGAGCAGCTGCCTTTGGATGAGGTCATGATCCCAGGGTTCTGAGATGAAGCCCATGTAGGGCTCCCTGCTCAGCTCAGAGTCTGCTTCTTCCTCTCCCTCTGATGTTCCCCCTGCTTGTTGCCACCCCCCTCTGTCAAATAAAGAAATAAATAATCTTAAAAAAATGGTCATCACCACTAGCCATCAGGGAGATTCAAATCAAAACCACATTGAGATATCATCTTACACCAGTTAGAATGGCCAAAATTAACAAGACAGTAAACAACATGTGTTGGAGAGGATGTGGAGAAAGGGGAACCCTCTTACACTGTTGGTGGGAATGCAAGTTGGCACAGCCACTTTGGAAAACAGTGTGGAGATTCCTCAAGAAATTATAAATAGAGCTTCCCCATGACCCTGCAATTGCACTACTGGGTATTTACCCCAAAGATACAGATGTAGTGAAAAGAAGGGCCATCTGTATCCCAATGTTTATAGCAGCAATGGCCACGGTCGCCAAACTGCGGAAAGAACCAAGATGCCCTTCAACGGATGAATGGATAAGGAAGATGTGGTCCATATACACTATGGAGTATTATGCCTCCATCAGAAAGGATGAATACCCAACTTTTGTGTCAGCACGGACGGGACTAGAAGAGATTATGCTGAGTGAAATAAGTCGAGCAGAGAGAGTCAATTATCATATGGTTTCACTTATTTGTGGAGCATAAGGAATAACACGGAGGACATGGGGAGATGGAGAGGAGAAGGGAGTTGAGGGAAATTGGAGAGGGAGACAAACCATGAGAGACTGTGGACTCTGAGAAACAAACTGAGGGTTTTGGAGGGGAGAGGGGTAGGGGGTTAAGAGGGCCCCCTCTTGGTGGTGGGTATTAAGGAAGGCATGTATTGCATGGAGCACTGGGTGTGGTACATAAATAATGAATCTTGGAACACTGAAAAAATAAAATTAAATAAAACTATCACATCATTTATCTGAAAAAAATGTTGGAAATTTTTCAAAACTATTCTATACAACAGGCTATATTAGTGGAGCTGGGACCAAATTAAAGTAACCATTTAATTTTAGCAGTCTGTTCCTCTGATACACCTTAACAATGAAGTGATGAGTCTATTGCCACACCTCTCTCCTTGTAAGAACACATCATAGGTAAAGCCAGATCAGATCCACTCTGGCCACACACCATCTTGTTATGATTTACAGTAGCAAATACAATTATATATTTGAAGTTAATAAATATTAAGGGAAGCATGGGACCAGCAAGAACAGATATTTTTAATGTTTATTAAAATCAGAAGTTGTTCTCAGCCTCTATCCTTTAGACCTCATCTGGGAACCCACACAGACTCACACAGTTTTCTCAGCAAAAATGTTACCAATATTATAATATTCTTTCACATTTCAACCAGACTATGAGAGAATTGGAAAGAATGGATTGGAAGAGAAGGAAGCTATAAACTTTGAGATGTTCTGGAGAAAAACAAGCAGAATGCCTGACTTTATGACTTGTTTATGGTGCATACATAATAGAAACAGTAATCCCTAATTTAGGATGGATGGCTCAATTTAGGATTATTTGACTTTACAATGGTGTAAAAGTGATACATACTCAGTAGAAATCAAACATCCAATCAGTCTTTTCCAGGGATTACGATATGCTGTACAATATTCTCATTATGCTGGTTAGCAGCAGGACCTCCCATTCAGCCATGTAGTCACACAGGTAAACAACGAATACACTTATAGCCCTTTTGTGCCCATATAACAATTCGTTTTTCACTTTCAGTATAGTATTCAATAAGTTACATGAGCTAGTCAATACTTCAGTATAAAGTAGGTTTTGTGTTATTTGAGTTTGCCCAGCTGTAAGCTAAGGTAAGTGTTCTGAGCACATTTAAGGTAGGGAAGACTGAGCTCTGATGCTCAGTAATTTAGGTGTATTAAATGCATTTTTGTGTATTACCTTTTCAGTTTGTGATAGGTTTATTTGGCCATGACCCCACTGTAAGCCGAGGAAGATGTGTACCAATGCTCTAAAGACAGGGCTTTGCTTATGCATATAACAGACAAGATATGGAAGCAACCCAAGTGTCCATCAATAGACGGATGCAACACACACACACACACACACACACACACACACACACACCCCACAAGAATATCATGAAGCTATAAAAAAGGATGAGTATTTTTGCCACTTGCAACAACATGGATGGACCAAGAAGGTATCATACTAAGTGAAATAAATCGGACTGACAAAAACAAACACTGTATGATTTCACTCATGGGTGTAATCTAGAAAAACAAGTGAATAAACAAAAAGCAGAATCTGACCCATAAATATAAAGAACTGATGGTTGCCAGTGAGATCAGAAGTGGGAGGATAGGCAAAATGGGTGAAAGGGAGTGGGAGGTACAGGCTTCCAGTTCAGGAATGAATGTCACATGAATAAAGGGTACAGCATAGGGAATCTAGTCAGCGGTATTGTAATAGTGTTATCTGGTGGCAGATGGTAGCTACACTTGGGGTGAACACAGCACAACATATACAGAAGCTAAATCACTATGTTGTACACCCGAAAATTATGTAACATTGTGTGTCAACTATAGTCAAAGTGTTTGTTCGTTCGTTCGTTTGTTTGTTTGTTTTAAGAAAGGGCTTTGGAGCATACTAACGTGTTATAGAATCAAGAATTTGGCCTCTGTCCATGTTCCTTGGAAGGAGATTCTAAATCCTTAGAATTTCTGAAGAAAAAGGAATGTCTTTGATACTCATGAGATTTTGGTCTCATACCTGAGTTATGCTAAGTGGCTCATGGTAGAACCCTAGATAGCTTGCAGGCTAACCATTCTCTTAGAGGATCAGGGCTTTGATCTGTGATACCAGCCTGCCTGTCCAACCTCTCAAGATTGAAGACTGAATTCAATTATGTAGACAATGGTTCAATCAGTCATGCCTATATAATGGAACCCCAATAAAAACTCTGGGTACTGAAGTTTGAGGGACCTTTTTGGTTGGTGAATGCACTAACGTGCAGGAGTTTGAAACCCCCTCCCCATGGGGGAGAGCAGGGAATTTCTGCATTCGAGACCCTCCCAGAGGCAGCCCTAGGTGTCTCGACGTTTGACTGGGCCTGATTTGTATTCTTTTTTTTTTTTAATTAAATCTTTTATTTATTTTCAGCATAACAGTATTCATTGTTTTTTCACCACACCCAGTGCTCCATGCAATCTGTGCCCTCCCCAATACCCACCACCTGGTTCCCCCAACCTCCCACCCCCCGCCCCTTCAAAACCCTCAGGTTGTTTTTCAGAGTCCATAGTCTCTCATGGTTCCCCTCCCCTTCCAATTTCCCTCAACTCCCTTCTCCTCTCCATCTCCCTATGTCCTCCGTTGTTATTCCTTATGCTCCACAAACAAGTGAAACCGTATGATAATTAACTCTCTCTGCTTGACTTATTTCACTCAGCATAATCTCTTCCAGTCCTGTCCATGTTGCTACAAAAGTTGGGTATTCGTCCTTTCTGATGAAGGCATAATACTCCATAGTGTATATGGACCACATCTTCCTTATCCATTCATCCGTCGAAGGGCATCTTGGTTCTTTCCACAGTTTGGCGACCGTGGCCATTGCTGCTATAAACATTGGGGTACAGATGGCCCTTCTTTTCACTACATCTGTATCTTTGGGGTAAATACCCAGCAGTGCAATTGCAGGATCGTATTGTATTCTTGGTAATAAAATTATAATCGTAAGTATGTGAGTTCTGTTAGTTATTCTTGTGGATTATTGAATTTAAAGGGGGTTCCAGGAACCCATGGATCTGGAGTCAGTTGGTCTGATGTGTAACTGGCCTCAAGTCCCCACATTTTCAGCTGGCACCTCATGTGAGGACAATCTTATTGGGGACCACATCCTTAAACCTGCAGTGTTGGATGCTAACTTTGGATGATTAACATCAGAAGTTATTGCAAAAAACCACCACTGAAAAAGATAATGTCCCTAACAGGTATCTAAATGCCTATTTTTGTTTTCTTCCTTAAACTGGTTAAGGAAAACCCAAGGACAATGTACCAACTATCACAGTTGTATAACTGGGGTACAACAGAAGGGAGAATAAAACCCAACTCTCCAAGGCTTTTCTTCTACCCATTAAGGCAGAATGCTTTGCCATACATCATGGAATCATTTTTGTTTGAATCAGCCTGTACTCAGTTTTAATATAAAAAAAAATATACACTGGTGTGTGGTGCATAAACAATGAATTCTGGTACACTGAAAAGAAATTTTAAAAATTAAAAATTAAAAAAAATACATTGGCAATGTTCTATTACAATCCTGAAAGACATCAAATTTGATACTTGCCTCCAATGAGAAAGAGTGTAAATTCTGAATAAATTTGGGAGTGAATAATATAGTTTCCATCTTGACATTTCATAAAATACTGATGGGGATGTCTGCTTGTTAGATAAAAGATATCTGTATTTTTATCTAATTATATTTTTATCTAATTATACCTGAAATTCTTTGGCCATATCCACTAGAACTCCTCAGATTTGTGGACATTTTCTGCTTCTTGATTTCATTTTCCAACACTAGCAATATGAAATAGACTACAACTTTACATTCATTATATTTGTAACCTTACATTCTAAATATAAGTTGAATTTATAACCTTACAGTTCTTTAGAATTTATGTAATGGCTTTACAAAGAGAGTCACAGTACAAACAGGAATAAAGGCAAAATCCATTCCTTCATAATGAAATTTCTCCAGTTATGTTTTGTTCACCTGTTTTAAGTTTTTCTTTAAAGAAAAACTAAAGTATATTAAAAACCAAGACTATAGTTTAATGAGTAGAGGTGTTACATTGATTGTAATAAAAATCTACCTACTTTAAACCAAAGTACAGTCAATACTGAACTCTTCTTCTCATTATAAATTATTCAGGTTTATTTTTGCCATGTGATTCCTGAGGCAAAAATTTTCTAAATTTTGTATTCTTTATTATTCATAAAGTGCTTTATTTTCTTTATGAAAGAAAATCCACATATGAGTGTTCCTTATTTGGTAAGAGAATTAATAGAATTATGAAAATGAAAGCCATCTCAGAAATGAGCAAAAGGAAATTAAAGATTTATTCAGTCACACCATTAATGAGGCTAGTAAGTGCTAAAATTCAGGATTTTTGTTGCAGCATTTGGGGTTATTTCTACTACATCACAATTCCATCATTGGTATTGTTGTCAGTGATTTCAAGGCATGTTTGGAAAGAAGCAATTACAGAATATAAATGACTGAAGAGTAGGCAATGAAATCTTTTTGACCATCTTCAAATAAGTATAACTTAATGGTAAGACCTAATAAGTATTTGTATGACAACATAGAAAAAAAATGTGCAAAGGTACCCACCGAGTTACTGATGATGAAAATTGTATTGAAGAATGGGGGACAACTTTGATGTTTTACTTGGCATATTTTGATGATTTGAATTTTTATAACACCTGTGCCTTACCTTCGTAATTATGTCAACTTTGAAACTCAAACACTAGACTTAACGGTAAGATTTTTGCTGATTTTAAACTTTTTAAAATTGTTTTCGATAATCTTCATAACCAGGTTGGTTTATTTTCGCACAATGAAAAAAAAGACAATAAATAAAAATACTCTACTCCACGACTATCATGTGTTAATTTCTGAAACAATGTGACTATGGATCAAAAAATATCAGACAACTTTTTTTTCATTTTATTTAGTTTAATTAATTAACATATAATGTATTATTGGTTTTAGAGGTAGAGGTCAGTGATTCATCACTCTCATATAATACCCAGTGCTCATTACAACAGGTGCTCTCCTTAATGTCCAGCCCTCAGTTACCCCATCCCCCCCATTCCTCTCCAGAGCCTCCAGCAACGCTGTTTGTTTCCTATACGGATGACATTTAAAATCTAATGATATTTTAAAGGTTTCAGGGATGACACCTAAAGAGTCAAGGGCTTTGGCATATTTCATTTTTATAACTAAGAAGCACACAGGATGTATTACTAAAATTTATAGAATCACAAAGGATATATAGATGACCACTGACTCAGTCACCACACCATGAAAAACTGGGACTGAATCTCACCAAAGGCAAAAGGATGGAACTTTTAATTAAGATATTTCTCGGCATAGCTAGTAGCACTATAATCTGTATTACTGAGGATATGTTTAGAGAGAACAAATAAAGACTTATTCTAAACAAAACAGTTCAGATCAACTTACATGTAAATCTGTAACAGGACTATAAGAGGAATTAAATAAAAAATAAATGGATTACCGAAGTTTAAAACAGTCTGTGCCATCTCTTACTGAGAATACAAATACATTAAAAATTTTTAAGAAAGATTATAGTATACATGTAAGATACACATATTTTTTTTTAAAGATTTTATTTACTTACCCGACAGAGAGCACAAGTAGGCAGAGGCAGGCAGAGAGAGAGGGGGAAGCAGGCTCCCCGCCAGGCAGAGAGCCTGATGTGGGGCTCGATCCCAGGACCCTGGAATCATGACCTGAGCCGAAGGCAGAGGCTTAACCCACTGAGCCACCCAGGCGCCCCAAATGCACACATTTTTTAAAGATATTATTTATTTATTTGAGAGAGAGAGAGAGCACGAGAGCGGGGAGGGTCAGAGGGAGAAGCAGACTCCCCATGGAGCAGGAAGCCTGATGTGGGGCTCAACCTTGGGACTCTGGGATCATGACCTGAGCTGAAGGCAGACACTTAACAGACTGAGCCACCCAGTGTCCCTAAAAGGCACACATTTGACAAATTAACATGTTTAGCAGAAAAACATGCAAGGTAATATTACTGAGGTGGTCATAATTCTATGATTTTAAAACTCATAGGACAGTACTGAAGTGTGGTAAGGGAACAAAAGGCTAAGGTTTATGATGAACAACCCTTCAAAGTTGTCCACATATCTCTGAGACTGTGTACAAATGATCTTAAAAATCTAAATTGGGGCCTTTCATGCATGTGAGATGTGAACCCAGAGTGCACCCAACCCACCACTGTAGTAAAAGTTTGAACCTACATTTACCTTTTGAAGGCTACAATGAGACTCTGCAGCAAACTTCCGTTGATATCCCCGACGGACAGAGACTACCACATTAGATTCACCATGGGTCCGAAATACATTGGTATCTATGATCATAAGTAGCCATTGTTAATATGTTCTTCCAGCAGCAAAAATTCTTGAGGATCTCACTCAAGTGTTACAAATTCTGGGTCTACTTCATAAGCCTTCCTTCTCTGTTCTAGAAATGGAAAATTTTAATATTCAAACATCCAGAACAGACATTCCAATACCATAGTATCAAGATCAAATAATTTCATATCCACTAGCAAGCAAAGATGAATCAGATTCTATAGATGGTTGTCTAGTATAGGTGAATGACAATACCCTAATAAGAAGAAAAATACAGAAGGAGAGAAGGCAAGAAGGAAAGAGAGAGGAAGCAGTGAGCAGTACATTTGGGTAGGACAGGGAGTCAAACTGGATAATTTATGCCTACACCCATGGGTCTTCCATGGCAGAAGACCTGAAAAGCCCATATTGGACATGACCAGTGTGATTTGGTAGAAATCGTGATTGATTTAATGTCAGAGGATTTGGCTCTAACTAGGAATGTGACCTAAGATGAGTCACTTAACCTTGGCCCCGGTTTCATTTTTAAAATGAAGGCGTTAGATTAGATTATCTTTATATTTCCTTCAAGATCTAATGTAGTGTGATTCCATCTCTCTTCTTGCTGTGAGCAATTGTAATCAAATCAATAACAAAAAAGAACCTCTGCAGATTATCACATTAATGAGGATAAAATGAAATCCAAGATTTAAAAGCTCCTTAAAAAGTATCACATGTTTTACGAGAGTTAGGTATTATTATCTCCATTATTAATACAAAGTATCTGATGTAGAAATTCTAAAATTCTAAAAAGAGGACTTCAGATAAAATTTCCGAATATCTAACAGAAAGCCCATCCATGTATTTTTATTTAAGCAAGTATCAAATTTGATATGTACTTAAACTTTACTATATCTTTTCCAAATCTCCTCCTAGGGTTATTTTGAAGTTCCATAATGGAGTGGTAAGTTGTTTATGTTTATGATTACCTTCTCAACTTGACTGGCAGCTTCTTTAGGAATGTGCCACTCAATTATGTAGAGCTGATGTCATATGAGAATAGATAATGAATATTCCTTACAAACTGTAAAGAGGTGTACACACTCCGTATTCCCTGTAAACTACAACGGGCCATGTAAAGTGCCTCACAAACTAAAGAACAGAAAGTGAAGGAATAAGCGCTCAATGAACTTTGGTTAAATTTAAATTGAAATCTAAACAAAAATGTATGCAGAGCGAAGGTGGCATATGTATAACAGTGTGTCTACCAGCGAATCCTTCTCAGGCCTACTGCAAGAGTTTGTTGAACAAGCCTAGAATCAAAACACAAAAGAATGACTTTAACCCCATCACTAGAGTCATAATCCAATAAACATTAACGTGCCAAAGATGTGTAGAGAAGACAATGATCTGGTATCCCAAATCCTAATAAGAAGGTAAAGAGGGCACTACAAGAAACAAATGTTAATGAAAGTAGCAAAAAGTAAGAGAAAAGATACTTTTTCTCTTTTCAGCCATCAGTGGCTGAACAACCACCGCCATTCTCTCGTTTATCAGCTGCTTTGTCTATGTCTCTGCAAAATGTCTAAAAATAAAACAAATGGAATGCAATTCATTTATGAAAACTACAACATTCCATAATCTCACATTTTGCCATTTTATCAGTATCACAATGATATAAATTTGAATCCTTTGACTCACTCTCAACATAAAATTCAAACAGGAAAAAAAAAAAACCACAACAGAATTGGAACACCTGGGTGACTCAGTCAGTTAAACATCTGCCTTCAGCTCAGATCATGATCCCAGAGTCCTGGGAGGGAGTCCCACAACCAGCTCCTTCTTCAGCAGGGAGCCTATTTCTCCCTCGGCCTGCTGTCCCCCTCCCCTGCTTGTGGTTTCTCTCTCTCTCTCTCTTTGACAAAAAAATAATTTTTTTTTTTAAATGCAACAGAATAAAAGTTCTAAAAAGTAAAATAATGCTTTTTTTTATGCACTCAGTCTCCAATCCACTCTTTGCAGATATCCTGATTACACAATTTGATGAAATTTACATGAGCTTTTTTGTTATCAATCTCTTACCAAAACTTTTTTTTTTTTTTTAAGATTTTATTTACGGGGTGGCTAGGTGGCTCAGTGGGTTAAAGCCTCTGCCTTCGGCTCAGGTCGTGATCCCAGGGTACTGCTTCCCCCCACCCCTCTCTCTCTCTCTCTCTGTCTACCTGCCTCTCTGTCTACTTGTGATCTCTGCCTGGCAAATAAATAAATAAAATCTTTTAAAAAATTAAAAAAAATTTTTAAAAAAAGATTTACTTATTTGACAAAGATCACAAATAGGCAGAGAGGCAAGCAGAGAGAGAGAGAGGAGAAAGCAGTGTCCCTGCTGAGCAGAGAGCCGGATGTGGGGCTCGATTCCAGAACCCTGAGATCATGACCTGAGTTGAAGGCAGAGGCTTAACCCACTGGTGCCCCCCCACCAAAACTTTTAATCACTACAAACTTGAATTCCCTTCTACAATATTCTTGCAATTCTTCTGAGTCCTTTGGTTGGTAAGTCATTTGTTTTTTGGTTTTTTCCTTCCTATCACTTTAAAATCACAATCTTGCTATTACTGGCCAAACTACAACATCCTTTAAAAAGAAAAGCAAAAGAAAATGTAGGTGACTCTAAGAGATTACTATAAACCATTCATTAGTAAAATTTAATACATTGAACACTTTTGCTAGTAATTCTAATACTTTCCTATTTGCTGATTGGGCATACTTGGGTTTTCAAAGCAATTTGCTAACAAAATGTCTATTACAGTTAGACACAGTAAGTTAGCCTGTAATTAGAAGGTATGGGATGATCTCACCAGGCTTAATTGGGAATGTCTGACTTTTATCTGTTTCCTAGATGAGAGGAAGCAACCTGCATTAGGGGAGAAGTTCAAAATGTCAACTGGTAGAATGCACACGATACCTGTGTAATGGCAATCAATTCATCATCAACCTCTTTGTCGTGATGACTTTGTCAACTGTTTGTTCATTAGTTTCTCATGCACAAACACTGCAGACAGATATCAAATAATAATAAATGCCAACCATTACAGAATAGGAGGAACAATGTAAATAAGACTTAAAAGAGAAATATAAAAAATATTTTTTAATTTAAATCTTTTCCTTTTGATAAATTCTCTTAACTTCTATGCCTCCAAATCTCATTTCAAAAACTTACAACAGAATTGCTGCAGTAATTTGTTATTAATAATACTATCCTGCAATGACACTTGTAGTAATGCTGCTAACCTATATCCCTATCGTTATCACAATCAGCATATTTACAGGATGGGCCACCGACATTCAAATAAATGGAAATGGTACTTCTAAAATGAATACACTTAGAGAATACACCCTTTAAAATTATATTTATAAACTGGTTTCAGAGGGTTGTTTTTTGTAAAAGATTTTATTTATTTATTTGACAGAGAGAGCATGTGCACAAGCAAAGGGAGCAGCAGGGAGAGGGAGAAGGAGAAACAGGTTCCCTGCTGAGCAGGGAGCTTGACATGGGGCTTGATCCCTGGACCCTGGGATCATGACCTGAGCCGAAGGCAGACATTTAACTGACTAAGCCACCCAAGCACCCCTTGAGGTTTATTTTATTTATTTATTTTTTTTGACAGAGAGAGATCACAAGTAGGCAGAGAGGCAGGCAGAGAGAGAGGGGAGGAACAGGCTCCCTGCTGAGCAGAGAGCCCGATGCGGGGCTCGATCCCAGGACCCTGAGATCATAACCTGAGCTGAAGACAAAGGCTTAACCCACTGAGCCACCCAGGCGCCCCGAGGGTTATTTTTAATAGAAAATCTTTCTGGTGGATTTTGTATAGGGTTTACCTTGGAAAACATTTTAAATGTAACTTTTAGAAACATATTTACTACTAGAATCTATAAATTCCTAATTTAGTCCAATTATCTTTGGGTTTACTTAGATCGTTGCTCTGACCTAGGTCCTGTCTACCATATCACCACTATATGATGGCAACACTGTCCATTTGATTAAGAAAAACCACACAATGGGCACCTGGATGGCTCAGTCATTAAGCATTTGCCTTTGGCTCAGGTCATGATTTCAGGGTCCTGGGATCGAGCGCCTCATCGGGCTTCCTGCTCTGCTGGAAGCCTGGTTCTCTGGCTCCCACTGCCCCTGCTGGTGTTCCCTCTCTTGCTCTGTCTGTCTCTGTCAAATAAATAAATAAATTCTTAAAAAAAAAAAAAGAAAGAAAAGAAAAAGAAAAACCATACAAGCTCTGAAAATTTAATGATCTCTGCTCTTTAAAGTGAATCTGAGGGACAAAGAGCTGGTGTTGTTGTGTGTTGGGGTTGAGGGTGGGTGTGCCTACAAAAGTTGCTGGCAAACATTTATTGATGATTTTCAAACTTACAAAATAAAGAATTCTTAGGACTCTATGTGAAGAGAGAAGAGGTAAAACATGGAAAGTTTCAATATACAAATTATCCCTAAATGCATTTTACCACAGAATATGACCTTCATCCTTTCCTATTAACATCTGGTAACAACTAGCAAAGCTAGCTGACCACATCCTGTGGTCACTTATCAGAAAAAAAGAAGTGACATATCCTAAATCCCAAAAAAAGAGTGCAAAGGAGAAGAAAGCCAAGGAACATGGATAATCTCAAATTCCTAAATAACCTAGTGGTGGCGACATTTTCGTAAGATCCAGGATGCACAGCTCCACTACATTCTCATCCCCCGATTTAGGCTGTAGGAACAGGGTATGCTTCCCTCCAAGAGAAGGAAACCGGAAGGCCCTAGTTATGTAACACTAATGGAAAAGCTGCTCATCTCCGCCGTAATGGTGATGTTTCACGTGGTTGAAAATAACCACAGTTACCATTTGTATCAACTTCTCTGCCAAACTCTCAAGACATAATATATTATTCTACTTTTTAAACAGAATAAAAACCTTTCTTCCAATGATAAGGCCTAAAATTTGTATTTCCCAAAGTCGTTCTGACATACATATTCCAGCCATTCTCTATATTACAGACGGCCACATACACCAAATAAACGTAAAGCAAAACCTGCATCACTGTACATTCAATGCAACTGACCAAGAATTTACTTAATGTTGTGGCTAAAAGCACAGGCTTTGGAATCAGAGAGACCTGGGCTCCATGTGTGAGATGTTTTTTTATTAATCATGTGAATTGGACAATTGACTTGACTTCTTTGAGCCTCAGTTTTCTCATATAATATGGGAATAATAAATTCCTGTAAAGATGAAATAGGATAATGTATGTAAAGTACATAACATCTTGTTCCTTGACCTGTAGAATATGATAATCCCACTCCCTAGAGTGGTCTTTGTACCAGGTCAGTGTGTTGTTTTTTCTAAATCATTCTATATTTAATTCTGCTTTTGCTTCAACTGCTTTTTCTTTCTTCTTTCTCTTATTCACCTTTTTTTTCTCTTGTTTTTTTCCTCCACCTACCCCCACATCTTTCTCTACAAGGTCAAAGTGGGTAAAGGAATACAGGGAGAGGGAAGATGTGAAGAGACAGTTAATTTCACAATCCTCTCCCCTCTATCTACCTCACACGCGTGCGTGCACACACATACACACACACGTGAACACACACACACACTCAATACTTGGTTTTAATTCATTCAAATAACTCTGAGTGACATAAGACTATTTTAGCTACAACACTGGCCCACATATTTAGAGTTACCAAATCTGAGTCACACATTTTAAATACAGATACATATAAATATATATGCATATTTGGCTCTACTACCTTTTACCTTTTGGCAACAAAGCCTTCTTAAAATTAGTAAACCAAATGAAAACAAACACCTTTCAGCTACCAAGTTAAGCTAAATAATATTGTGATTTTGCAAAGTACTAAAAACCAAATATAAATATTCAAGAAATTAAATCCCTGAGCCTCTGTGGATTCCACATCAGACAGTAACACTTTAATGGCTATTTCTTAGACTGAAGAAGGACAATCAGAAGAAACAGACAACCTGCAAGTCATTCAAACAGCAGCATTTGATTCCAAAACAACTTCCACTTTGGTATACAAAACATACAAATCAACACACATACATCTTATAAAATATTTGTACAAGATAAACATTTTCAAGATAATATCATTAATCAGAACATTCATCATAGACATACTCTGCCCAAAAACCAGAAAATAATTTAATTCCCAAAATTAGTATGAACTTATTTTTATTAAAATTTAGAAATACTAAATTCTACATTTTAGAAAATACAAACTATAAAAATTATGCTGAACTTTTTTCCAAAATGATCAAAAGTATAGAATCAGAGTCATTCAATTTCCTTCAAAAGTAAAAATATAAGATCCAATCAATAGGATCTGCTATATCAAAGATTCTTGTAGAGAAAAATTTCTTTGACTTTAGATCATTGAAACAAGGAGTATGGGGCTGTTTTAATCACCTCCAAGACTGCCGGAAGCACAGCGAGTACGTTAAAAAAAAAAAAAAAAATCTGACTCAGAAAACTTCATCCATTATGGTTCCAGAGTGTATTAGTGTATTAGTCAATTAGTAATTTTCTTCTTAATCGGAGCATACGAAAGTATCTATAATAAAATCTATAGTAAGAGAATGATTTATAAATTTTGTTTTACATGTCTATCTATCTATTACTTTTAAGGACAACAATGATAACACAGTATTCTGTAGATGAATTACACACTTGAACTTACACCACCCTCCTTAGTCCCTCACCTGTTTAGTGACAAAGACCCCGCCTTTATTTTCAGCTTTGTCTGCTGTACTGAGCAGCTAACTCCTCTCTCTCTCTCTCTCTCTCTCACCTGAATGATTGATAAAATACACTCTCAATGCCTATCACAAAGTTTGTGGATCTTTTCTTTCACCAAAAAATCTACCAGTTCAAGGAGTAGAAGAGCTTTACTAGTCTTACATGTTCAACAAGAGCATATCCTGGGGGCATTGACCTAATAAGAATCAAGTATAAAATCACTGTACTCAAATGTCCACAGATCAAGGAGTATATTTTCTTTCTTACAGGAATTCTTTAAGAGCCATAGTTTTACCATGGCACCCTTCTCTTTAATTCATTTTACATTTTGGTAAACACAAATGCAATACCAGGTTATATGACGGAAAATAGGAATATATAGCACATGCTTTTTTCTTTAGCTTTCTTATATATGTGGATAGCTTTCTTCTTCAATTAAATAATAAACTCCAGCTTGTATAGACCATGAGTTTTAGTCCCTCACAAAGTACTTGACATATAAGAAGTGCTCCACAAGAAGTTTTATTCATCCGTCGAGTATTTATTGAGCACCTATCATGCAGCATTCCCTGAGCTAGGCATAGAAATACAGCAGTCAAAGACACACAGACAGTCTTTGCTCCTATGGAATGTACTGTGCAGAAGAGGAAACTTAAAGCAAATATTTGTTTACCCTTCGTTCACCAATTATCCACTGAATACTCACTGTAGGTCAAAAATGAATAACCCCCCACGTATCTTTCTATACATAATTGTGACCATTGTTCTGAATAAACAAAGTTCCTATGTGAGAGGCAGTTGGTCACCATAGCAGGTCTTTATGATTTCAAGTAAGAAATATTTATTGAGCTCTTATGAGAGTAAGAGCTTTCACTGAGGTCTTCACTGATCCTGTCCCCTTAGTAAGAGTTCTTCTGCACCCCATGCTTCTGCACAAGATTCCCCTTTTACTATCAATGCACACATGCTTTACCATCCTCCAGGTGTCCATGCTACTAAAGCCCACTCCTCTGTAATGAAATTGTTTCCAGAATTGTAAGAACAAAATTCAGATACACAAGAGAGGTAACAAAAATCTTGTTTTTTAAAAATACTATAGAATTTTTGGATGATTATCGGTGGAGCAGATGACTTCAAAAATATTTCAGTGGCTAGTACCTGCTTATTGAAGTCTTCCAAGGTCTGTTATCAAAGAGAGCAGCAGAAGAAATAATACTGTCTCCAGTTACTACTGCAAAAGACTGCTTGGGAACCTGATCCACCCAGCTTTGAGATATACCTAGTTCAATGAGGGAGAGGGTGGACCGAGGGAAGGTCCCTCCAGATATAAAATATGATTCTAAAGTGAGCTAAACTGCTTCTAATAAAGACCTTCTGTTAATAACACTTCTGGATTTGATGGATCACGTCAGTGGGACAAATAAAAACATGTTCTTGTGAATCGAGGGTGGTGGCTCATCCTGCCTAAGGATCAAAAAGGAGGGATCCAGCCCGACCCCTACGCTCCCTCCAACCCACTTACTAGTGCTGGAAAGGAGCCTCCAGGGCCTCCAAAACAATTAAAGCTGGGTCTGCTCTCTCAGGAGGGGAGGTCTGCATGGGAAAGCCGGCAGGCATGGCAAAGCCCTTCCACTAGCCAAGTGCTGGCATACGGGCTAAGCTGTGACATTACATGCTAGAGGACAAAATCACAAAAGCAAAGTAGGGAGAAATTTGAAACCTGTTCTCCTTCTTCACCCCAGCCTATCCTCCAGTCTCCACTTCAAACACCAGCCCCTCCAAATCAAGCAACAAAAGGCAAGCGATAAGATAAGCCCACCACTGAGCGTGCCCATGAAGACGGGCCGGAAGGGTAAGCCATTTCTTTGAGCTCATCTCACATGCAGCCAGCTGAATATAAATTTCCCTCTATCTCATCAAGCTCTCACTGTTTGGCCTCCTCTGACTGATATTGGCTCATCATACTTAATCTAGGGTGAAATTTCCTCGTCTGAGCTAAATTACTCGCAGCCATCAAGGGAAGCGATATTTATTTTTCGTGGGGCTAATGACCTGTCCCCCAGACCCACCCACTGATGGTTATTTACTGGGGCCCAGATGCTTGAGCTCAAAATGAGTGCTAATGTCAGCAGGTGCCATCCCTCATTCAGCTCAGTGATTGAATTGGAGCGATCCCATTGACATTGACTCTGTGACTTTTAAGGCCATTACCCTCAGCCAGAGATGAACCTCTCATCATGGCTATGACAGTGACAGCTGATTAGCGACAAATTACAAGCAGGAAGGTGCAGAGGCTTTATTGGGCAGGGCAGGACCAGTGGTAAGGGTGAGAAGTGTGGGGAGAAAGAACAGGAGGTAGAGAGAGAGATGTAGAAACAAGAGGAGAGGAAGCAGAGAGAAAACATCCAACATTCCTCCTCTTTTCTGTGTGTGGTTTCATCAATTCTAAACTATGAGCCCAAATATATTTATGCTTTGCCTTTATTTATATATGACATTTAAACACACAGAGATTCATATGTATACAAACAAATGCTCATGGTTCAACATGAAAACTTTGAACAGACAAGAACTCTCATTTAGGGAATTTGGGTAGGAAAAAAGAATATAATTTTAAAAAACAATAATCTTTTATTAAACAAAGCAAATAACTATTTTTTCCTTCTTGCATATTTGAAATCATACAGACAAAAAAAATCTTTTGAAATTTGCTTAAAAACTGTTTTTATAGTTTGTAGCCAGATTGCTTTAGTAAAGCCTTATGTGAACTAGTGCTTGAAGAACATGAATGTAAAGTTCTAAATAGTATCTTAAACCGGAGCTCGTTTTAAAAAGCCATTCATTTCCTCAAACTGTTTACTCACTAGACTTTAAATCAAAGCTTTTGGATTTTAAACTTAAATATAAGAATTAAAAATTATTTTCAGAAAACCCTTTAAGTTGAAAGGGTTTTTTCCATTTTCTGTTAGGCGTGAGGATGGGCTTGGAGTGTTTTCAATTTGTGCAAATGATTCAGAATCTTAATAACCAGAATGGGAAAGTCAGACTGAGAATTCTAGACCACTTGGAATTTTGAAAGCCAAAACCTGAAGACTCAAAAGGAATACCGACAGTAGCTATGTCAATCATACCTCAATCAATCAATCAGTCAATAAACAGAACACTAACATTGATTTTTTAAATTTTTTTTCAAAATTTTTTACGGAGTATAGTTGACACACAATGTTACATTAGTTTCAGGTGTACAACATAGTGATTCAACTTCTGCATAGGTCGTGCTAGGCTCACAAGTGTAGCTACCATTTGAAGTGACACTGGTTTTTGGGGCCTGGACCCTTCTTACTAAGCAGCAGTTTGAACAAATGTCCCATGTTCCTGACACTACATGTAACCACTTGAGAATAGGGCTCTAAGAGCAGCCTCAGCTTTTCCTCGGCAGAGCAGCCTGCCTACCGGCTCCCTCTCTCTAAAGCAAACACCTGACCAGGTCACTGTCCTGTTCAAAATCCTTCAGTGGCTTCCAGAACCCATTAACATGAGCCATAGGCCCTGACTAATCTGCCTCAGGCTGTCCTCTCCAAAGTCAATCCCCAGTATTCCTCATATCACATTTTATGACCAAGCTATACTGAACGTCCTGGGGTCATTTCAGTGTACCATGCTCTCCCTTGCCCTTGGGCTCTCAAGCATGTTACCCAGAATACTCATTGTCCTTTCCCCAAACTTTGCTGACCCTACACATCCTACAAGTCAAAGACCAGACAGCGCGGCCAACAGGAAGCTTTCCTTGACCTCGCAAGGACAGCTGGGTAGATGTCTCTCCCTCCTTGGGACTCCGCAAGAGCCCCATAAAAGCACTTCCTGCACGGTATTCTGACTACTCATCTCTGTTTCGCTCACTAGCATCTAAAATTTGTTCACTAGTAGATCACTGACTCCCTGCAAGTGCTGTACACAAAATAAAGACTCAATAGTCATTGATTGCCCAGATGAGCAAAATGAATTAAAAAATTAACAGTGAGTTCCTGGTACCTGGGAGATTGTTAGCAGACCCCATAGCAAGAGGACTGCACCTTCAAGACAAAGTGGGCCTTGGATTTCAAAAGGGACCCTGGGCCTCCACCAGCTCCCAGAATTCTCCTCTTCATGCACTCCTTCCGACGTTGACATCATATCTTCCTGAATTTTTTCCTCGCATTTACCATATGAACTGGATTTCTCTAGGGAGCTCACCAACAGTGTCTTACCTGCTCCCACCCTGACTACCATTCCTGATGCCCTCCATAGCCTCCCAGCCCCTGACTCTGAACCCAGGTATCTCAGCCTCGACTACTCCTGCTTCACCGACAGCAGCTCATGATCATGGGCTGGTATTTTTCTCTAAAAGGCAGAAGACATTGCTCTGTACTAAAGCAATAAAGAGGAATAATTCTTTTCTGATGACAGGATCACATAGCTTTTTCAAATGCTGTGTATGTAAGAGTTTTACCCCTCCCTCAACCCACCTGAATCATATTCCTATTGTAGGAAGAGAGAGAGAGACAAAGTTCTGGAGACCCAAAACCATAGCTGCTATTTATAACCAAGGTAACTTGGACCACAAATCCAAGGTTATGGGTGAAGTAAGATACTGCATAGAAAGCCAAGGTATAAAAAAAAAAGACAAGTGGAGTTCAGAGGCTCACTGAAACTGAGTGGGGTCAGTGGCATCTATCTGAATCTGAATATGAAACCAGAGAAAGACAAAAGCAACTGCAAGGGAATCAGGAGGAAGGTGAAGCAACTTTTAAGGTGGCCATATGTATGAGCGGCCAGATATATGAGTCACCAGGGAACCCCGAGAGCCTAGGTGAGCCCAGAACAAGGAGACAGGTGCAGAGCTCAAGCAAATGAGAAACTACGTGGCATTAATGACCACTTAGAGCAGCACGGCCCTGAGCGAGCAACTCAATCTCTCTAAACCTCAGTTTTTTGCCTGAAAAAATAGGATTAATCATATATATCTAACAGATTTGTTATAAGAATCAAGATAACATACATAAAGTTCTTAGGCTGCTTACATTCTATACCAAAAGAAAAAAGGAAAAAAAAGTGCTTAGGTCATTACCTGGCACTTATTAAGCATTTAATTAGTGACCGTTGTTATTATTGTTGCTAATGCTGTTATTTAGTTAGAAATTGATTCAGATGGATAAAGAAGATGTGGTATATATACACAATGGAATACTATGCAGCCATCAAAAGACATGAAATCTTGCCATTTGCGACGACGTGGATGGAACTAGAGGGTATCATGCTTAGCGAAATAAGTCAATCGGAGAAAGACAACGATCATATGATCTCTTTGATATGAGGAAGTGGAGATGCAATGTGGGGGGGTTGGGGGGAGGTAGGAAAAGAAAAAATGAAAAGATGGGATTGGGAGGGAGACAAACCATAAAAGACTCAATCTCAAGAAACAGACTGAGGGTTGCGGGGGGGAGGGGGGATGGGAGAGGGTGGTGGGGAAATGGACATTGGGGAGGGTATGTGCTATGATGAGTGCTGTGAAATGTGTAAACTTGACGATTCACAGACCTGTACCCCTGGGGATAAAAATACATTATATGTTTATTAAAATAAAAAAAATAAAAAAAATAAAAAAAAAGAAATTGATTCAGAAAGTGGCCCAGATCACACCCATATACTTTTCTTCACATGCTTGTAGTATTATTCAAGTAGTATTACTTAAGATTAGACCTGTTGGGGTTTGGCAGGTCAATAATGAAATCACCCTGTTCTCTGTCCTGAGCTTGGAACTAATAAAGAAGTAGACGCGTAAGTCAGACAGATGGAGATCAAAATGTCAATTGTATTACTGGTAAAGTTGGGCTGAAGAACATGGGTGATCTTTGCAGCCACAAAGCTGGCTGACACTCCCCTGAATGAAACGCACACCTGGGCACAGGCACCTGGACCAGCACAGGGCAGAGCTATGCTGCCAAGTTCACTGACGAGTGAGGTGAGCTCACTGGATTGCACTCCCTATGCAGGCCTGGGACAGAATGGGCCCTGCTCTTTGCTTCTCCTGCTAACTCACCTCTCAGGATAGACTCTTCTCCTTCTCCAGGGACAGAGAAGGGCCAGCAGGGATCCTCTAATCAACCTCCTTCCTGGAGACAGGAGTAGGGAGTAAGTGCTCCTACCAGGCATAGCCATAGCCACTGTGCCCCCAGAATGTCTGGTTCAGACCCCACTTAAGAATATATATGTCTCAGTCCACCAAAACTCATGGAACTATGGGTTTCATGTTAGCCCAATTTTGCTTTCTTGAAAGAAAGCACCATTTAACTGTTTAATTTCATAACTCGCTATGAGAGATACTGAAGGACTGTGGGTTTTCCACAGTGGCCTTTGCACACCCTTGTGTCCTGCCACTGCTCCTGCCCATCCTCCTGCACGGGGGCTTAGCCCCTAATTGCTCCTCTCAAATCCTCCCGATAAGATCCAAACTGCCCAACAATCACTGCTCAGCCACAGAACAAATTCCATGTCCCGTGAGAACTGTACGTAATGAAATATTCCAGAGCCTGGATGAACTCTTGCCAGCCCCTTCCTACTAAGTCTCATAAAACATTCCACATCTTTCTCCAAGTTCAAATGCTCCTTCAGAGTCTCCTCAAACCTAGCCTTCTCCAATAACGACCTAGGCAAGGGTTGCTCTGGTTTATTTACACCCACATTGGAATTCTCTGTGGGATCATTCTATGAGATTCATGGCCTCAAACTGGCCCATGTTCAGTATCACTGCAACGCATCTTAAACAAATGTGATATATGGATTCATATATAAACCAAAACATCTTAGAGAAGCATAAAACTCTAGGTGTGAAAGGGACCATTTACCTCACAAATAAATAGAGTTTCTTAAAATGGCCCTCATGGTCTGAGGCTGAAAACTACCTATTTAACTACGGCCTTCTCAGCAAATTCAAAGAGTTTAATCTATTAACCTCAATGTGCTTTTAAGCTTGGCATGGCAAAATGCTATATATTAGAAGGTCCACATAAGAAAACCTCAAAGATTAAAAAAAGAAAAAAAGAAAAGAAAACCTCAAAGATGATGAATAAAAAATACCTCACCGACATAATCAAATCAATATAGTCCACTTCCCACAGTGCTTATCGCTTCAAATAAGTCAAAAGATCACTTGCTCAAAACCTATTCTGTGCATCAAAAACCAAATGGTAAAAAATGACAACAGCAGTACACTTTGTGGTATTTCAGAGAGCCATGCAGTGAAACTGTCCCTCAGTCTCTGAGTCCAGCCTGCCGAAAGTTAAAGCAGTAGTAGTATTATCATTGACTGGGAAAAGAGAACGAGACTGTGACCCCATGAAGGGCCCACTCACCAGGGCAGGGCTGTGAAACCAAGTATCTGAACAAGATAATGTCCCACTCACCATCCTGACTGGTCAATTTGGATGACATATTTTGGGCATCTCTGCTGATTCCATGACTGCAACTTGTACACTGTCCACAAATCCCCATCTGCAGCCACAGATGGTCCACAATTTTTTTCCCGTGTTTATAACAGCTCTTGGGGGTGGGGGGAATGAAGGTTTCACAGCCAAGCTGCCCTAGTCAGGTGAGTGTTCAGCCCTGTTGAACTACAGTATATCCAAAAACCAAATTTACAGAACTAGACTTATTCAGTGCTGGCAAACTGGGTCTCAAAAATTATGCTGCACAAACATTACCCAGCAGAAAATCATCTTTGGCACATTGCATACCACCGATCTTTAAAAACTGGTAAATGAAAGGACACTTTTTTTTTAGAATAATTTATATTTCCAACTGTGGACTGGACACCATAAAGCTATGCTCTCCAATACAATGGCCACGAGCCACACTTGGCTATTTAAAGTAACTAACATTATATAATACCAAAAATTTATTTCTATCACACTAGACACATATAAAGTACTCAATAGCCACATGTGGCTATTGGCTAGTTTATTGGACAGCAGAGAAAGAACACTCCTATCACCACAGAAATTTCTATTGAACAGTACTGTCTCCAGGGAAAATGGTTTAATCAGCTGTGGATATTTCTGCCACAATTTTTATCGACTCTTAACACCTCTTAAGTTGCTCAATGCTTTTTTTCTGTCTTCAAACATCCTACAAGACTTTTTTTTTTTTTTTTACTATAGTATCAATGACTTTTTTTTTTTAAGACACCAGAATAAGTTTCCTAAGAAAACTTGAAAACCCATGGTGACCATTGTCAACAGACAATTTAAGGAACTAAATATTAACTTGGACTTTCATTTTGACATATAGACTTGGAACAAATGAATGGCTCCATTAACTTTCCTACACTTTGTTTAGCTAGTTCACACTTGTAAACAGCTAACCTACCTTACTTAATGAACATAACAGCTAGCCAAATGCTAAGCATTCCCTATTCTAACACTCACAACACAAGTGTTTTGTTCTTATCATATCCACATCCCAGTTTTATTCATGAGAAAGTTAACATTTAGAAGAGTTAGTTTATTAATTTGTTAAAATATTTCAGCAGTGACAGGACATGAACCAGGTCCATCTAACAAAAAATTCTTTGCCTCTGACCACTATGCAAGATTGTCTCTTGATGAGTTAGGTGCCTTGAAAGCTCATGGGAGCTTTTCCAAACAATGGACCAGCGTGCACACCTGTATTACAATTCCTTAACTCTTTCCATGGAGTTTATGATGTAAGAATGAAACAGGCTCTGGTAGCTACACCAGTCATTGGCTCTCAAACCCGATACTTTTAACTTTACCCAGAATCATGAGTGAGGAAAACTTCCCAAAAATCCAGAGAAATCCTAACTGATCACCTGGCATTGCAATGAAAATAGTTTACATTCATAAACACACACACACACACACACACACACAGTCTGGCAAACAATGTTTACAGCTTTTACCTTTCACTGGTGATTGATTTCCCCTCCACCCTTCTTTTAAAAAAAATATTGAAATTGAAAAATAACATGTAAGAAAGACTAACATGTATGTTAAGAGATGGCGAAAAGAAAAGTTTGCCATTGCTCCATCAAGGATTTAATCATGCAGTTTTTCACAGGAAAACTGACTCACATTATTGGTGTCATTAACAAAATTTCCTTTCTGCCAACTGTTGTACTTCTTGTTCTGTGCCAGTTGGCTGCTGTCTACCATAGCTGAGGCAGCTGCATTTCAGCAGTGAAAGAGGCACAAAGAGACTAAAAAGCCTACTGGGAATTCTAAAAATTAAAGGAATTTTGTGCTTGTGCGTACACACGGAACAGGGTATAAGTAAACCTTCTCTTGCTAGGATATATGGATTATGTCATAAAAGAGTACAGATAAGCTAATGGAAACCCCTAAAGAAACAACCTAGAGAACAATCTACCCATTTCTAATATTTTATGTTTGTCTTCTTCAGGCGGAAATGGCACTATTATTGCTCCTGTCACTAGCCCACCTCAAATCTGTTGTAAACACGATTACACAACACAGTCCCATGAGTGTTGCACACTGTATGACCTGAAGGGGAACTAGCCACAGGATAAATCACATATTTATATATTTATTTAAATAATAAAGCAACATCCTTTTAAATAAATCAGGGTATTATGATAATATTCCATCAAATGATAGTAAAGATTTTGAGGAAAGCATGCCTTTTAAGAGTATTTATTTATTTATCTGAGATTGAAGATTATTTATTTATTTATTTGATGCTCAACCAACTGAGCCACACAGACACCCTTTATATTCAAAATTGCCATTGGAGCGGGTTGGTGGTTGTTTCTTAATAATTCTACATAAAGATATATATATTTTTTAAGACAAAAATACACTTGTTGGGGTGCCTGTGTGGTTCAGTTTTTAAGTGGCCAACTCTCAATTTCAGCTCAGGTCATGACCTGAGGGTCCTGGGATCAAGCGCCTGTCAGGCTCTGCGCCCAGCAAGGACTCTGCTTCAGGATTTTCTCTCTCCCTCTGCCCCTCCCTCCACTTGCTCACTCTCTCTAAAATAAATAAATAAATCTTTTAAAAAATTATACTTGTTAATATTGTTATTGTTGATATATATATGCTATAACTTCTTTATCCATTCATCTATTGATGGACAACTTAGCCTGCTTCCATAGCTAGACTACTGTAAATAATGTTGTAATAAACATAGAGATGCAGCTATATCTTTTTGAATTAGTGTTTTCATTTTCTTTGGGTAAGCACCCAGCAGTGGAATTACTTGATCATATAGTAATCTAGCCTTAAAAAAAAGAAAAAAAGAGTAAAATCTTACCACTTGCTAAAATATAGATGGATCTACAGGGTATAATGCTAAATGAAATAAGTCAGTCAAAAAAGACAAATACCATATGATTTTATTCATATGTGGAATTTAAGAAACAAATGAACAAATAAAAAAGGAAACAAAAAAAACAGACTCTTAAATATAGAAAACTGGTGGTTGTGAAAAGAAAGATGGGTAGGAGAAAGAGGGAAATAGGTAAAGGGAATAAAGACTACATTTATCATGATGAACACTGAGTAATGTATAGAATTGTTGAATCACTATATTGTACACCTGAAACCCATATAACACTGTATGTTAATTATACTGGAATTAAAAAATAAATGAATAAAAATATTTTTCAAATATTGTAATTATTTCTTTTATCACAAGAACATGCTTTTTACCTCTTAATTAAAATAAAATATATTTAAGAATATGCCTGTTTGAGTCAAATTATAAAACCCGTAAACCATAAAACTATTCATTTATTTATTTACCTGTTCATCTAACATATATTTAAATGTCTGTTATAAGCCTGGCAACATGTTAAGTACTAAGTACATAACAATAATTAAAATTCAAACATAAAGCAAAACTAATAAAATTAACAATGAAATTTTTTGTGCAATGAGACAAGTTGATATAAAAGCTCAGATTTTTAAAAATCATGAAAAATAAGTACAAAAAACAACAGGAAAAAAAAGAGCTATTGGGAAATGAGACATAAAAGATGTTGAACATACTGTTAAAATAAAAAACAGAGAACAGCATTAAAAATTCCTTGAGCAGACAAAACCAGTTTAGTCACACAAGCTTAATTTAGCTTATTTTGCAAGACTAAGTTGACCTGGATCATGTCTTGCTTAAGCCTCTGAAAATCAAAAGCAAAACATAAACTGTTTCCAAAATTGATATGAGATGACCATTAACCTATTCTCTATTATCTAAGAAAATTCTAATATTATAACTAATCACTGTGAGGAAGAAAACATCATTGCCTTCCCACTATATAAGCTGTTTATGCAATATGCCACCAAGCTTCATTATTTTGGTTTAAAAGTTCCCAGTTTGCAAACTGCCTTTTTGGTGTGTGCACAATAAACTTTTTCTAATTACTACTTTGGTGTTTTGTTGGTTTTATTTCTGTTATTTATGAACTTTTGACACACTATAAATAAAACAGGAAGACTCTAGTACATGTAAAGTTCAGTAAGGAGAATAGAGAGTCCAGAAATAGACTCAAATACATATAATATAGGTAATATTTCAAATCATTAGTGTACATATACTTTTTAATAAATCGCCTGGTACTACGGAATACGTATTTTAAAAATAGGTAGAATATCTAACATCATATATGAAAATAAACCCCAATGGATCAAGGATCTAATGTAAAAAATGAAATTATAAATATATAAGAGAGCAGATAGTAAAAAGCATTCTAACTATGGCTTGAAATTCAAATTCCATAAAAGAAATAGTGATGGATTTTATTATATACACATTTAAGAAAATACCATAAGCAAAACCAAAACACAAGCAGGAGGAATGGCAGAGGAAGGGGGAGAAACAGGCTCTCTCCATTGAGCAGGGAGCTCAGTGCAGGGCTTGGTCCCAGTATCCTGGGATCATGACCTGAGCCAAAGACAGATGCTTAAGCGACTGAGCCACCCAGTAGGTGCCTCAATAGTAAATAGAATTCTTAAACTCAAGGGAAAGAAAGATTCATAAACCTTACAGAAGAAAGGGCAAAATACACAGGTATTTTGGTAGACAATTAACAAAAAAAAAATTATTTAAAAATGGATCACAGATATACGAAAAGATGTTCAACTGCATACACATATAACTACACTGAATATTTTTCACATGTCAATATGGAAAAAATTCAAAAGTCTGATAGCATATTCTGCTGGTGAGGCTATGGAGAAATGGACACTCAAATATATTACTTCTGGGAATGCAGAATGGTGTAGTGTGGGAAGGATAGTTTAATAATATCCAAGAAAACTCCGTACGTTTTTGCCCTTTACCGTGGCAGTATTCCACATATTAATAAGGGAAGGAAGGGGAAACTGAATGGGAAGAAATCAGAGAGAGATGGACAAACCATGACAGATTCTTAACCCCTGGAAACAAACTGAGCATTGCTGAAGGGGAGGTGGGTGGGGGGATGGGGTAACTGGTTGATGGGCATTAAGGAGGGCATGTAATGTGATGAGCAGTGGGTTTTACATGCTACTGATGAATTACTGAACACTACATCTGAAACTAATGATGTACTGTATGTTGGTTAATTGAATTTAAACTTTAAAAAAATAGCAATAACACTTCTAGGAATTTGTCCTGGAAAATGCACTTCTAACATTATAATAAAACTATACATATAAAAGTTATTCACTGTGCCCTTATCTGTAATTGCAACATACAGGAATATCCTAAATGCTCACATAAAAGAGACCACTGAATAAATGATGATATATCAACACAATGTAAAAAAGAAGAAGAAAGATCTCTATGAACTTTTAGGAAGAGATTTGTTGTCTATAGTGTTGAGGGGGAAAAAGAGTATATAACATATGAAAGTATACAAAACATATAAAATGTGCAGCCTTGGGTAAGAAAGATGGAGAAAGAAAATATACTTGTTTTTCAAAAGGAAACAAAAAGAAGGAAAACTAAAAATCAATCAAATTCGTTACTAATGAGTGTTGGGAATAGGGGTGGGAACAAGATAAAAGAGATGAAGAGGAAGTGACAATTTTCTGAATATTTTATTAGAGTCTTGATATTTTGAAACATATTAGTGTTTTATGTATTCAAAAGCATAATTAAATAAATAAGGATGAGAGAAACCACCAAAAATTAAATATAAACTTTATTCATTCAATAATGAATATTCAGAGATATCAGCAATATGGTAGAATAATAGGTTCCAGTTCCCAAACCCCACAGAATCACTGATTTTAACAACCACCCACAGATGAGAAAACATTTATGGAGGCCCTGAAGTCCAATGAGAGGTTCCAGCAACAGAAAAAAATCTGAGAATAGAGACAGTGAGAAGTTAGTAAGTTCATTCATATTATCCCTCCCCTAAGACAACATAACTCTATTCCAAGAGAGACCGCTTCAGGCTGTGATTTTTGCCACAGAGCAAAGTAAAACTCAAGTGAGCATGTGACTTCTCCAGCCTTATGGGACACTTTGATAAAGGCCCACTTCTGTCTCACCCTACCAAAAACACATAGAGGATGAACACAAAAGAATAATCTGAGGATAGCTGGGGGGAAAGAAACAGGGGCTCAGAGTAACTCACTGTGGATCTTAGCTATGGATCATAGCAACAGCTCACAGTCAGCACCAAGAGCCCCATCTATGAACCTCATAGGATGCCTAAACTGTGAACCCCAACAACTAGTTTTTGCTTGCCCCCAACATTCCACATATCTACTCTACAGCCAGAACTCTATGCTCCTCTACAGATAGAGCATGGTAGCCTCCTCAGACAGTGCATGAATATCAGCTGCAACTTAATTCTGTTGGATTGGGAGGCATACAACCTTCAACATATCAGGGCAAAATAAGTTGAAGTCTCTGGCACCCAGGTTAGTTTCTAGGACTGAAGGAAGGCATATAAATCCATGACTTTCCACTCAAAAAAAGAATAAGAGGAGTGAAGTGGCCACATCCACTGAAAAAGTCTGAGAGACCTTGAGAATCTCTAGATGGGCTGATAGGTGGTTTTTCCCTCCTGATGAGTCAGCAGAGAACAGAGGAGGTGAGTGCTTTTCAAATGTAAAGTCAGCAACGCAAGGCTTAGAGGAACATAAAAAAATCAAGTAAATACAATACCAAAGGAAAAAAATAAAGTTCCAATGACTGACCGCAGATAAATGTAAATCTCTAAGTTACTTGACAAAACAATTCAAAATAACTGCCTTAAAGTGGGTCAGTGGGCTTTAAGGGGACACAGAGTGAAATCAGAAAAATAGTAACAAAATCACAAGTTCAACAAAGATACAGAAACCATAAAAAAGAACCAAATTGAAATTTTGTAGCTAAAAAATGCAATGACTGAACCGGAAAACTCAAAAGAGAGCTTCAATGACAGATTCAATTAAGCAGAAGGAAAAAAAAGTCAGTTAATTAAAGACAGATTACTAGAAATTATCCAATCAGAGGAACAATAAAGAAAAAAAATGAAAAATGAGAGACTACGAGATTCATAGGACATCATTAATAGAATCAATATACTTACTATGGGATTCTCAAAAGGAATCACCAGTTTCCAATAAACAGGGGACTCTGCATTCCAGGGCACTACAGAACCTCTTCACAGGACCACTACTTTCAAAAGTAGATGTAGCTGATTGTCTTAACACAGAGAGATAGACACTGAGAAGTAAACAAAATGAGGAGACAGAGGAATATGTTCCAAAGGAAAGAACAGGACAAAATCACAGCAAGAGACCTAGGTGAAATGAATATAAATAATATGCCTGATAGAGAATTTAAAATAATGATCATAAAGATTCTCATTGGACTTCAGAAAAGAGGAGTAATGAGACCCTTAACAAAGATTAAAAAGAAAAAAAAATCAGAGATGAAGAATACAGCATATGAAATTTAAAACACACTAGATGGAATAAAGAGCAGATGAGATATAAAGTATGATATCACATGACTAAAACATACTGGGGGGAGAGGAGTAAAGAATGGGTTCAAACTTAAATGACCATCAACTTAATATAGACTGCTATATGCAGAAGAGGTTGTATACAAACCTAATGGTAACCACAAATTAAAAACTAGTAATAGATGGGGTATTTGGGTGATGGGCATTAAGGAATGCGCATGATGTGATGAGCATGGGGGTTATACGCAACTGATGAATTACTGAACTCTACATCTGAAACTAATGATGTACTATGCGTTAGCTAATTGAATTTAAATTTAAAAACTAGTAATAGATATGCAAAAAATAAAGAGAAAGGAATCCAAGTATATCACTAAAGAAAGTCAGCTTATTGTGAGAGAAGCAAGGGAAGAAAAGAACAGACAAGAATTACAACGACAACCATAAAACAACTGACAAAATGTCAATAAACACATATTAATAATTACTCTGAATGTAAATAGATTAATGCTCCAATCCAAAGACACAAGGACATGGGGTGGATAAAAAACAAGACCCATCTATATGTTGCCAACCAGACTCACTTCAGACATGAAGACACATGCAGATTGAAGGTATGGGGATGGAGAAGTATTTGTCATACAAATGGATGTGAAATGAAAGCCAGGGTAACAATACTTCTATCAGACAAAACAGACATTAAAACAGAGACTATAACAAGAGACTTAAACAAGTAAACTATGTAATCATAAAGGGGATGATCACACAAGAAGATAAAACAATGTAAATATTTATGCACTCAACATGGGAGCAGCTAAATACATAAAACAGTTAATAGCAAATATAAAGAAACTAATTAATAGTAATACAATATTATTAGAGGACTTTAATACCCCACTTATATCAATGGACAGATCATCCCAACAGAAGTCAATAAGAAAACAGTGAATTTGAATGACACATTAGAACAGATTGATCTAATAGATGTATTCAAACATGCCATCCTAAAACAGCAAAATACGCATTTTTTTCAAGTTCACATGGAATATTCTCCAGAACAGATCATATATTAAACCACAAAACAAGACTCTACAAACTCAAAAATATCAAAGTTATCCCATGCATCTTTTCTAGCCACAATGCTATGAAAAATGAGAAATCAACCACAAGATAAAACCTGGAAAAACCATGAATACATGGAAGTTGAATTACATGCTACTAAACAATAAATAGGTCATCCAAGAATTCAAAGAAGAAATAAAAAAATATGTGGAAACAAATGATAATGAAAACACAAAATCTTTGGGATGCAGCAAAAGCAGTTCTAAGAGGAAAGTATATAGCAAAACAGGCCTACCTCAAGAAGCAAGAAATAAACAACTTAACTTTACACCGAAAGGAGAGAGAAAAAGAAGAACAAACAACACCCAAAGCCAGCAAAGGGAAGAAAATAATAAACATTAGAGCAGAAATAAATGATATAGAAACTTAAAAAAAAAATTATACAGGTCAAGAAAACCAGGAGCTGGCTCTTTGAAAAGATCAACAAAATTGATAAACCTTTAGTCATACTCATAAAAAAAAGAAAGAGAGAAAGACTGAAAGAGAGGGAAGACTCAAACAAAATCAGAAATGAAAGAGGAGAAATAACCAACATCAGAGAAATACATAGGCTTGTAACAGAATATTATGAAAAGTTACATGCCAACAAATTGGACAACTTAGAAGAAATGGATAAATTCCTAGAAACATATAACCTACCAAAATTAAAGCAGTTTTGGATCAGTAATCAAAAAAACTTCCACAAACAAAAGTGCAGGAACAGATGGCATCACAGGCAAATTATACCAAACACTTAGTTAAATACCTATCCTTCTCAAGCTATTCCAAAAAAATAGAAGAGGAAGGAAAACTTCCAAGTTCATTCTACCAGACCAGCATTATCCTACCAAAACCAGATAAAGATATCACAAAAAAGAGAATTACAGACCAGTATCTGTGATGAACATAAATGCAAAAGTCCTCAATAAAATATTAGCAAACTAAATCCAACAATGCTTTTTAAAAAATCATTCACAATGATCAAGTGGGATTCATTCTTGGGCTGCAAGGATGGTTCAATATTCTCAAATCTATCAACACACAACACATCAACATATGTCACATCACATCAACACACATCACATCAACAAGAGAAAAGATAAAAACTACATGATCATTTCAAAGATGCAAGATAGCATGTGACAAAGTACAATATCCATTCATGATAAAAACCTTCAAAAAGTAGGGTTATGGAAACATAACTGAACCAAATAAAGTCCATATATGAAAAACCCAGAGACAACATCATACTCGATGGCGAAAACTGAGTTTTTCACCCAAGGTCACAAACAAGACAAAGATGTCCATTCTCACCAGTTTTAATCAACACAGTACTGCAAGTCCTAGACACAACAACCAGACAAGAAAAAGAAATAAATGGCACCCAAATTGGTCAGGAAGAAGTAAAATTTTCCTATTTGCTGTTGATATGCGATATATAGAAAACCCAAAAGACTCTATCAAAAAACTACTACAACTGATAAATGAATTCAGTAAGGTTGCAGGATACAAAATCAGTGCACAGAAATCTATTGCATTTTGATATACTAATAATGAAACATCAGAAAGAGAAATTAAGAAAACAATTCCATTTATAATTGCATGAAAAATAATAAAATACCTAGGAATAAACTTAACCAAGGAGGTGAATGAATTGTACTCTGAAACTATAAAACACCGATGAAAGAAACTGAAGACGACACAAGGGAAAGACATTCCATACTCATGGATTGGAAAAATATATATTGTTAAAATGTCCACACTACCCAAAGCAATCTACAGATTTAAGGCAATCCCTATCAAAATACCAACAGCATTTTTCAAAGAACTAAGATAAATAATCCTAAAATTTGTATAGAGCCACAAAAGACCCTGAATAGTCAAAGCATCTTTAAAAAGAAAAACAAAACTGGAGGTATCACAATTCCAGATTTAAATGGTATGGTACTGACCAAAAAAATAGACACATAGATCAACAGAACAGAATAGAAAGCCCAGAAATAAACCCATGAATATATGGCCAATTAACCTTCATCAAACGAGGCAGGAATATGTACTGGAAAAAAAAAAAAAGTCTCTTCAACAACTGATGCTGGGAAAACTGGACAGCTACAGGCGAAAGAATAAAACTGGACCACTTTATTACACCATACACAAAAATAAAGTCAAAATAGATTAAGAACCTAAACATTAGACTTGAAACCATAAAAATCCTAGAAGAGAGCATGGCAGTAATTTCTCTGACATTGGCCATGACATTTTTCTAGATATGTCTCCTTAAGCAAGGGAAATAAAAGCAAAATAAACTATTGGGACTACACCAAAATGAAAAGCTTCTGCACAGCAAAGAAAACAAACAACAAAACTGAAAGAAGACCTACCAAATGGGAGAAAATATTTGCAAATGACATACCTAATAAAGGGTTCATATCCAAAATACATTTTAAAAAGTATACAACACCCACAAAATGAACAATCTAATTAAAAAATGGGAAGAAGACATGAACAAACATTTCTCCAAAGCAGACATACTAATGGCCAATAGACACATGAAAAGATATACAAAATCACTCATCAGCAGGGAAATGCAAATCAAAACTACAATGATCTACCAACTCATAGCTGTCAGAATGGTAAAAATAAAAAACACAAGAAACAACAGTGTTGGCAAGTTTGTGGACAAAAAGGGACCCTTGTGCAAACTGGTTAAAATGCAAACTGGTACAGCCACTGTGGGAAACTGGATAGTGGTTCCTCAAAAAATTACAAGTAGAGCTACCATACTATCCAGTAATTGCACTACTGAGTTCAAACCCCACACTGGGCTTCACACTGGGCATGGAGACTACTTCAAAAAAAAGAGAGAGAGAGAGAGATGTCTTTTATCAAAAAACAAAAGCTAACATGTATGGTAAAGATGTGGAGAAAAGGAATTCTGGTAAAATGTTCATGGAACATAAATTGATACAGCCATTATGTGAGATGCCTCAAAAAATTAAAAATGGAAATACCTTATGATCCAGTAATCTCACTTCTGGATATTTGTCCAAAGGCAACAAAACATTAACTCAAAAAGATATATGCATTCCATGTCATTTCAGCATTATTTACAATAGCTAAGATATGGATGAATAACAAAACTGTGATTTTACATATATATATATAATTTAGCCATAAAAAAGAAGGAAGACAGAAGGCTGTTTGACTACAGACTTAAAGACTAAAGATAACAAGAACCACATAGAAATCATGAACTCTACTTAGTAGGTTGGTTGTCAATGTTGGTAATGAAAGAGTATCTGAAACTACTTTAAGTGTATAATGTGATTATGCAAATAAGTAAATCCAGCAAATAAATTTCTACTTGGAGAATCTGAAGATCTCACTGTGAAAGAAAAGTGATACAAATAAGGTATGGGAGAAAGTAATGAATAACTCTGTAGTGTTGGATTGGAATTAGAAGTATCAACGTAATGGAGACAGAAAGGAAGAGAAAAAGAAAGATAGAAAAGGATTTTCTAGGGCACCTGGGTGGCTCAGTGGGTTAAGCCTCTGCCTTCGGCTCAGGTCATGATCTCAGTGGTCCTGGGATTGAGCCCCGCATCGGGCTCTCTGCTTGGCAGGGAGCCTGCTTCCTCCTCTCTCTCTCTGCCTGCCTCTCTGCCTACTTGTGATCTCGCTCTGTCAAATAAATAAATAAAATATTTTTTTTAAAAAAAGGATTTTCTAGCTCTTTCTGGAAAAAAAAAAAAAAGAAAAGAAAAGAAAAGGTGGGGGATGTCTCAAAACAATGAGACTGCAAAATCCATGCACATACTTGGTACCAAGATCTTGGTTTCTAAATATCATTCTCTACTAAAAAGAGCCAAGGCTCCTTGACATATGAATTTCCAGGGATGTCATTTTGCTCCAGAAAATAAGGAAGTCCTCAAAAATTATGGAAATATTAAACAAAAAATCTTAGGAGCCAGCTTAAAGGGGCTCTCATTACTCAAATCTAAGACAATTTGAGCATAAAAATGAAAAGTGATAATAATTAATTATAACCAATTTATTTTTTAAAATATGTAAGATCAAACTGCTAATTACTTAAGATGATAAATGGGAAACTCTTCTTTATACTAAAATGCCAACTAATAACTATAGAAAGAGTGATACAGTCATAAAATTTATTATTTACAGACATCACAGTAATAACTGATACACAAAAACCATAAGGAGATGCTAAAGCCACTAAGTGAAAACTTGATGGGGAGTAAGATATCTACAGTCTTATATTGTCTCCCCATAGATAAATTATTAATTAAAAAAGGGAAAATTATAGCTATACAGTACAGACTCTAATGAATGTCACATTAACCAAGCAATCAAACTAGTATCACCAATAATGGAACCAACTGACACTGTGTGTCTCTGATATGATACACTGAGAGGTACACAACATCACTGGTGTTGTGTCATATTTCTGACAAAAATGCATAATGTAATCATGAAAAAACAAATAGACAAACCCCATTTGAGGAACATTCTACAATACAATTGGATCCCTTTAAAAAAAAAAAAATGACCGTGTTATGACAAAGAAACTCTGAACCCTGAACATACACTAAATTAAATGAGGCTGATGAGACCTGACTACTGAATGTAATAAGAAATCCTGTACTGGCTCTTGAAATTGGAAAATTAAGAACATTAACTGAACAACTAGTAAAATGTGACTATGCTAGATAATAGCATCATTTCAACATCAAATTTCTTGAATTTGATCAATGTATGTGTTTACATAAGAGAATCACCTCATTCCTTAAAACAGAAATAACTATTTGTAAATAACTATTTATTTTTAGAAATAAAGGGGAAAGATGTCTGTAATGCATTTTCAAATTGTTCAGCAAAGACAATAACAATAGTAATACAATCTTTATATCTGTGTGTGTGAGTGGAGAGAGAAGTAATAAAGCAAAAAGGGCAAAATGACAGTAATCAGCAAATCCAGGAAAAAGTTACACAGTAGTAGTTGTATTATAGTTTTTTTTAACTTTTACTACAATTAAGCTAATTAACACATCCATTACCTCATGTAGTTACTTTATTTACTTAACTATTTATTTTGGTGTACATATGTTCAAATGTTTTTTTTTTCAAAATAAGCAATTACTTTCTTAAAGTAGACATTTTTTCTGCCTAAAAAGTTCTCAAAATCATTCTAATGAGGGGAAAATGTCAATTAAATAATTAAAGATGAGAGATCAGAAAGATTCCGGGAAGAAAGAAGCTGGAACAAGATAAAATTGTTGTTTTTAATATCCCTTAGTCTCCCCCATGAAAATAGACACAGAAGATACCATGGCAAAAACAAAAACTCTCAGACAACTTCTACAGCAAAACCAAGTAACGTGGAAGCCTCGGAAACCTGAAAATATGAATAGGTATAGACAAACTACTGATCACCGCAGTAGCAGCTGGGAGATCCCTGTGGTATCAGAAGCAGTTTAGGGAGAGGCCGAGGAAAACCAATGCGAATTGTGATAGCTTTAGAGGAAGACTCGAATTTCCCAGCCTTGTAAAGGCAGTGGTGCCAGAGAGAACAGCACCTGAAACTGAAAGGTGTTCGTAGAATCCAGTTCATGAGTGGATGCGAGGGACAGCAGTAAGATCTGGTAGTGCTGGAATCGGCTCAGCCCAGTACAGTATCAAAGTTAGCATAATGAATCTCATTGACAAGACAAAATCCCACACCAAGAAAAGAGAAAGCTTGAAGTGGAATTTACTTGAGCAGGATAGAGATAATGGAGGCAAAAGATAAAGGCCCAGTGTGGAAGGAGAGCAGGAGCCGAATTAAGGAAGTACAACTGACCCTGAACAACCTGAGTTTGAACTGCACAGGTCTACCTTCACGCAGATTTTTTTTCAGTAAATACAGTATGGTTTTGTAAATGTATTTTCTCTTCCTTAGGATTTTCTTAATAACATTTTCTTTTCTCTAGATTATTTTAAGAATAGAGTATATGATATAACATACAAAACATGTGTTAACTGTTTACGTTATCAGGAAGACTCCTGGTCAACAGCAAGCTATTAGTAGTTAAGTTTTGGGAGACCCAAAAGTTATACATGGATTTTCACTGTGCAGGGGGTTAGCACAATTAAACTCCACAATGTTCAAGGGTCAACTGTATACAGACATCATACTATGAGAACAACATGAGAGAGCGCTAAAGCAGTGAAGCTACAAAAGACGTCATGCCCTATCTGATCTCTCAAAATTATGAAAAGACTCATAAAATTAGCAATAGTAAAGAGTCACAGTCAAATTTCATGAAATTATATTATGGAAAAAAGAACAACAATCAATAATATAACATCCCTACAAAAATGAAAGCATGCCAGAAAAGACGTATCAACAAAATAGGTGAAAATTGTAACCAAAGAGAGCAAAGAGAATTAGAAGAAATGATAGAAGTATGAATGAAAAACATAAATAAGAATTAGAAAAACAAATACAAATGTAGTGATTAAAAAGGGGGAACATTTGGTGCCTCTAAAAAGAGAGGTAACAGGGCTTGGGAAACAATTAGAAATGAAAGGGAAAATAGAATTTTTAGATTTTAGAATGCTAGAAGGCTAAATTTTAAAGAATGCAGGAGTGAATGAACACATGGACAATGACTTAGTAGAAAATGAAAAGAAGGAAAAGGTTAAAAAAATATTTTAAAAGAGTAAAAAGGGTCAAGAAAAAAGGTTAGATCTAAAAGATAGGAAAAGAAGATCTAACATGTATTGTATTAGTCTGTTCCAGGTGCTGTGACAAAATATTATAGCTGAATGGCTTAAAGAATAGGGATGTATTTCTCACAGTTCTGGAGTCTAGGAAGCTCAAGTACAGAATGCTGGCCAATTCCATTCCCAGGTGAGCTCTCTTCCTAACCTGCAGACAGCCATTTTCTCAATGTAACCTCACATGGTAGAGAGAAAGAACAAACAAGCTCTTTTGTTTCTTTCTTTAAAAACAGGACAATAATTTCATCATGAGGACCATATTCTCAAGAACTTATGTAAAACTAATTATCTCCCAAAGGCCCCATCTCCAAATAACATCACATTGGAGGTTAGGGCTTCAACATATGAATATTGGGTAAAGCATATACTAAAAACTATAATTCAAGAAAACTTCCTTGAAGTCAAAGTAACCTGAAACTATATATTGAAAGGACATAATTCATTGCTGCTGAAAAGTCTGATAACAATCTAATTTTTCCCTTACAAATAACTTTTCTCTTAGAAATAATTCACGAGTTTCCTAAAGATAATTAAATATATTCAAACAGCAGTCCTGAGATAGGAAAATAAGACAAAGGAATCTAAGTTTGTATCTAATTAGTGACATAATCCCTACAAAAGTGTGACTGTATTTTTGATGTGTAATTCCTTATAGGTTGTAAGTCTCACTCTTCCCTCTCTTCTTTCTGCCCCACAACTGGGAAAACTAGTAAGAAAACCCAGGTGCTCCCTTCTTTGGCACCAGTGTAAACCCCTATTCATGCACAGGAGCTCTCAGCACTTCCCATGCCCTAACCACCATAAAAATTCCATTATCAGTCTACTTTCCCCACTTTTTCAAGCCATTTTTGGACAATTTAGGGAGGCCTGCCCTTCTCTCCCCGGGAAGCCTCATAATATGATAATAAACCTTTTTGTACTCTGCTAGTATGTGTATTGTGTCATCAGTGTCTGTTAACATTCCATTTTTGAACCATCTCATTTCTGAGGTATGGTCACAACACGCCAAGAGAGTACTATCCCAAGTGAGATGAAAACAGAGTATGTATTGATGTTTTTCACGATGTGATAGATCGCAAACAGGAAAAACAGAAAAATCAGCCAATGTAATCCAATACGTTAATAGAGTAAATGGGGGAAAATCATATAATCATTAAAAAGAAGACAAAAATGAATGATACAATTTAATATCCAATCGCGATTTTGTTAAATATTAGTAAAAAGAATAGAAAGAAACCTCCTTAATCTGACAATTACAGTAGGGTAACAAGAGGAAACAGCACACACAATAAGGTTAATAGAGGAACTACTTATAAAGGTATATTTATAAGGAACCCCACAAAGAATGGTGAGGCACCTCATAGCTAACAATCAGAGAGAAGAGCTGTCACATCCGTGAAAGAACAATGGGAGGAAACAGTTACTGGACTCTGCAAGAGCGTGTGGCTACCAGAGTCCTGCTGAAAGGAATTCAGAATGTGATGGATGAGGGCAGTTACTTCCTCAAGTCCAACAGGGAAGTGTCTGAAAGGGTGAAGACCATGCCTATTTCTGCTTTGACCCTCCTGATTTTCTGCCACTGCCTGTTGTTGACCAAACCCAACCAGAAATCACTAGACAAGGGGTCCAGATGATGCAGTACAAAACACTGGGGTAAAAATGAGAGCGGAGAAAGATAAATGGTAGATCTGGGGGAGCAGGGAGGAAACAGGGAAATTAGCTACAGTACATCTATAGCAAACATCATATTTAAAATTCTGAAAGTTGGGTGCCTGGGTGGCTCGGTCAGTTGAGCACCCACCCAACTCTTGATTTCAGTTCAGATCATAATCTCAGGGTCATGAGATCAAGTCCCACGGCAGCTCCACTCTCAGTCCAGAGTCTGCATGTCCCTCTCCCTGCCCTCTCCCCTACTATCCTTCCCTCACTTATGCATACTCTCTCAAATAAATAAATAGATTTCCTTTATTAGATCAGGAAAACTATAAAATATCTGTTATTAATCCCTTCCATTTAACATTGTCCTGAAGATCCTAACCAGTGCAATAGGAAAAGAAAAAAGTAGTAATATATAAGGACAGAAAGTAACAAATAAAACTGTCATTACTTACAGCAGGAATGCCTATATATGTAGAATATCCAAAGAATCTACAGGTAAATTATTAAAATAAGTCACTGAATTTAGCTAAGTCGCTTATTCAAAAGCAATATTCAACAACCAACCCTATATTATATTCCAGTAACAAGCTAAAGACTACTTTTTTTGGCAATCTAAAAAAAGATATTTAAAATAGCACCAACAGGGGCACCTGGGAGGCTCAGTCAGTTAAGCGGCTACCTTTGGCTCAGGTCATGATCCCAGGGTCCTGGGATCAAGCCCTGAATCAGGCTCCCTGCTCAGTGGGGAGCCTGCTTCTCCCTCTCCCTCTGCCCGCTGCTCTTCCTGCTTGTGCTCTCTCTCTATCTCTCTAATAAATAAATAAAATCTTTTAAAAAAATAAATAATAATAAAATAGCACCAACATTATTAAAATCTAGAGAAAATATCTTAAGGGGCAACACATTCATAAAGAGAACTTGCTCTACAAGATATCAAGACTTTTTGTAAAGCAGAGGTAATTATGAAATTATAGTATTTGTGTAAGGATTGACAAATGGATCATGAGAATACATTAGAGAGTCCTGGAAGGACCCATGTATAAATGTGCACCTGACTTAAGACAAATGTGTAATAAACTGTGGGAAAACATCAGTAAGTGGAGCTGAGACAATCATATATCCACATGGAAAAAATATACCTTACCTTAACCTCATAGCATACACTAAACATTAGTAAATAGAATATAGATGTAGATATGAATGATAAACAGTAAAGTTCCCAGAAGATACTATGAGAGGGTCTCTGAATGTCAGATGAGGAAAGATATTAAATAGGGTGCAAAAACATTAATCTTTTGATAAACGTGATGTTAAAATAGGAAGTCCTGCTCATCAAAAAAACACCATGAAGAGAACCAAAAAAGCAAACCATGGATGTAAGAATGTATTTTCTACTCCTATAACTGACAAAAGGCTGTGCATATGTACACAGAATTCCTATAAATAAAAAATCGTATAGCCCAAAAGAAAAATGGACAGGAAGCACAGTATAGGCATCTCATAAAAACAGATATCTAAATGGTCATAAACTTCTGAAAAAAATATCAAGTGTTAGCAAAGAAAAGTGAGTATTCAGACTCTGGTATATGGTTGATGAGAATGAAAATTAGTACAACCACCCAGGAAGACCATTGCACTGTACCTGCTAATGTTAACCCAGAAGTTCTATACCTAGGGGTATATTCAACAGAAATTCATGAATCTGTACTTCAAAAGACATGTCAAAGAATATTCAAAGCATTATCCACAATAGCCACATACAGAAAACAAATCAAATGTCTATCAACTGTAGAATGAATCAATATGCTAATAAATGATACCAAAACCTTAAAATATACACAGGCAATTCACAGAAGAAACTAGACTGGCCAAGAAATAAATGAAAAGATGTTCTGCCTTAAAATTAAAACCACGGTGACATACCATTTTTCACCCACCAGACAGACAAAGAAGGTTAACGTCAGGAAATACACATGTTGGTGCAGACACAGAACAGGGACTGGCGCTCACTGAGGGCAGAAGCACTTACAGGTCTGACCATGTCAGAGGGTAACTGGACTATTTTAAGTGATCTTGGTATAACATAACATTATAAACCAAAAATTGACTTCTAGACAATCACCCTAAACAAACAACACCTTTTTCACACTTGTGTACAAGGACCTATATACTAGAATGCAGAGGGTACCATCGTTCTTAACAGTGGAAACTGAAAATGCGAATGTTTACCAATAGGAGAATGGAGTTGGGTTTGTGATATGCTCTTAGTGTGAAATACTATTCAGTGAAAATGAATGAACTAGAGCTATTCAGATTTGCAGGCATAAATTTCACAGAAATCATGAAAAATGAAACTTTACAGGATACATACAATAATGGTACTATTTATATCAGGTTTGAAACCATGCAAGTAATACCGTATGGATACATACATCTGTATTAAAAGTATGATGAGCTGCATTAGGATGTTAAACTCAAACTCGGGACAGTAGCTACCTTTGGGAATAAGAGGAGGATACAACGGACGATGGGTTGCATATTTGCAATATTTTATTTCTAAAAGTGGGCAATGAGTACAAATATATTCTTTAAATCATTATTTTGATATAAATTACACATTTTGCCATTCATTTTATCTAAGGGATGGGGGAGGCCAGACTACGAGTGATTTAAAATCCAGAAATGTTGTACTTGATGAGTAGGCAATAGGGAGTCACTTCACACCATGATGTAGGAAGATTCGGGGCAGGAATTAGCAGAGCACCTGAGACAGAAAAATCTATAATTGCAATAAACTAGACCCCAGGTGATGAGGGTTTTCTCTGAAATTTGAGAAGTGAAAAAGAAGAAAAAAATCAACAGACCCTTCATGGCCTCTGACCCTTTACTGGGTGCCCCTGAACTCCGCTTCACACGTAGAAGGACATTCTAGGGAAAATTTGGCCAAGAGGACACTGGATAAACTTCACGTGTCAAAATCCAGCAGAAGGTTGTGTCTTGTATCACTTAGGAAAGTTGCCTTGAGGGAATCCTGACAAATATATAACCTCTGCTTCCTCCAACGTGGGAAACCTTAAGTTTCAGAGTATACCCTTTTATTATGGGTGACAAATATACTGAGTTTTACTTCTGCAAAGAGGACTTTTCTACTCTGCCAAACACATATTTATTTATTTTAGATCTAACCAGTTGGCAACAACTTCTGCTCTCAGCATGGCTGACTAAAATTAAGAGTTCACGCAGAGTGTGTCTCTCCCACCCCGACTAGCCTCTAGCATTCCTGCTGTTCCTTTTGAATTCTGATTTTCCGAGAAAATTGTTTGGGTCTTTGCTTTATCTGTCTAGAAAGTACAGATACATACACAGCTATAATTACATTTGCCAACAAGTCTCTGCTGACAGTGAAAAAGTAGGTTCAAATTTTGTGAGATTTTTACTGGTTGCTTTTGAGATTAAAAAAAAAAAAGACTCTCAGGAAGTAGAAATTTTGTTATGTATGTTTGATTTTAAAATTTAAGTAAGTAATGATAGAACTGGAAGCTCACCTCTGTATTTTCTATTATACAAACTATCACCATTTAATAGAAACCTGGATGTTGGTAAAGCACCTAGCCAAATATTAGATTATGCTGACCTAACAAGTATGTCAAAATAGGGTGATTTTTACCACAGATGAGAAAACCAAAATCTGAAGTGCTTTTTACCACCTGAAATGATAGCCTCCTTCCAACAAAGTCTTATTACAGATAACTACAAACCCATTTACCTATCAAGCACACATCTCTCACCTGCTATGGATCGTGCCCCCCATGCCAGGGTTGAGGGCCATCCTGATCATCACAGCTGACATTTTCTTCCCAGTGGACGCACATCCATTAGTGCCTGGTAACACTCTGCTGCTCTCTCACTTCTCCAGGGAAACAAAGTTACTTACCAGACTGAAGAGTTTGGAAGGATAAACTAAATATAACTGGCTTAGCCTCTTCAGCTCTCCTTCCTTCTGAAAACAACACTGGCCAAAAGGAGCAAACACACTCATCCTCTCAATATCCTCAGTCGGTAGGGGCAGGCCCCCACATGGGGAGGCCCAAGACTAGTTAGTGCTATCTCTGGCAGACTGTGTGATGTAGTTCTGGGATTCTGAATCAAAAAGTTCCTTACTGGGCGCCTGGGAGGCTCAGTCATTAAGCCTCTGCCTTCAGCTCAAGTCATGGTCCCAGGGTCCTGGGATCAAGGCCTGCATGGGGCTCCCTGATTGCTGCATATTTAAGCCATTTCTCTAAGTCAACTTTTATCAGTAATAAAGCTGATATATATGTATATATATACATATATATATATATATATCTCACCTGTGTGTGTGAATACACACACACACACACACATACACACACACACACACATATATATACATACACACACACTTTAAAGTACATATACTAAAAAAAAAAAAAAATACTAAAAATAAATAAATAAAGTACATATACTTGGAGTGCCTGGGTGGCTCAGTGGGTTAAGACTCTGCCTTCGGCTCAGGTCATGATCTCAGGGTCCTGGGATCGAGCCCCGCATCGGGCTCTATGCTTGGCGGGGAGCCTGCTTCCCCCTCTCTCTCTGCCTGCCTCTCTACTTGTGATCTGTCTCTCTCTGTCAAACAAATAAAAACAAAATCTTTAAAAAAAAGTACATATACTTTATATATATAAACTATATGAAGTGCATACATATATACGTGTGTGTGTGTATATATATATACATACACTTCACAATGGATGTTTGATAGATACATACATACATAGTTATAATTGTATCATTATATATTACGATCACTGTGCTCTGAATTGGTCCTCAGGCAAGGAAAGGTGGTATTATTTATTGGACTCCGTCAGACCCAGTGTCAGATCATGAGATTTCAGGTAGGGAGGAGGGGGAACTCACGTATCGTGCATGAGAGCTGACTCTTTTCGTTGAGTGCTCACAATTCTAATAGGTAAAAGTGTTCCCATGCATATTTTGCTGCTATGGAAAATGAAGCTTAGAAATGTGTCCAAAGCCACTTGGCTAATAAGAATCAAACCCAGGTTAGCCCACAGCAGAACTCTTTTCCCCTCCTGTTTGAGGCCACCTCAAAACTCCTAAAGATAAGCAGCACAGAGTCCTGATTCTTGAGAGTTCCAGTTCAGCTGGAAAGGTCTGTTCACTAGTAGGTCCCCAAAACACCTACTTTCTAACACACACCTAACATTTTAATCTGCCTCTTAAAGGCCTGGCGTTTCTGGAATGTTCCTAAGAAGCATCCTGACTTAATATGTCTTCATAATAATTAATCTAAATGTCTACTACTAGCTTCATACAAGAGATGTATATGGGAATAATTTTTACTGCACTGGGGGAGGAGGCTGGCTATTTAAAGGAAAAATTTTGTAAAGTAAAGAATTCTTTCTTGATTCAAAGAATTGTCCCTTATGTTTTTATGAATGTAAATATTTAAATGAAAGGTTTTTTTATTAGAGCATATGAATTTTATAACTATTTTTATCTAAGAGCTACTTTTTAATATTGACATGAAAATCTAAAGAGGTTACACATTTTTTATCTTTAAAATTAGAAGGCTGGACTAGAACTGGATGTTTTAAAAGTCACATCCAGTATGAAAATTAAAGTTTATTTAAATTACAATTTGTTTTCTATCTATGTCCTTAAAAGCTGTCAAGCAGATGCTGGAATCAATGATGGAGGCTCAGGGAATCTTCCAGATAAAAGGAAATATTTAGAGTCTCAAATTAGTTAATGTCACTGGTTCTACAAATGATTGTATTTTGGGGGTCTTTTTTCTTAACCAATACTCTAACTAGAGTAGAATTTATTATATAGAGGGAGCTTATTATATATTTTTACATATGTGGATATACACAAACACACACACACACACACACACACACACACACACACACACACACACGTTATAGGTATATGTATATATACGTAGAAAATAAACTTACTGGATCTTCATATGGTCCAGGTACTGAAGTGCATACTGTACAGAAATACTCAGAATAAAAAAATCAGAAGTCAGGTGAGAGGTATGTGGAAAATTATACATGTGATCTATACCAAAAAAGCTACAAAATTTGAAGAGGATTATACCTAAAATTGGAACGCACATTACCATATTCTACATGTTTTTTAAATACGGTGTCCCCTGGTGATCTTATGAAACAGCAGGAATTTGAGGGAACTTTTAAATTGAACTATATATACAAGCAAAACAGGGGCCAGGGTGTGAACACCACTGCGTAAATCCTGCCCAGCTCAAGACACAGACCTGGACGTCCCGCAGCCGTGGCTGCAAACCCCACTATCCCATCACCTCCCCACACCCAAGGAAACCACTATTCTGACCCCTCACAGCACAGTTGCTTTTCAGCACAGGTTTTCAATGTACATCTTAAATGTGAGGACACTAGGGCTTGAGAAGTGCAGTGACTCATCCATAGTCACACAATTCTCCAGCTGCCGGACCCAGTTTTAACTCCCAGCCCCATGCCCTGTCTTCTACCCCACACTGCTACATTTTCTTTCCAGTTCCTGTAAAACAAAGGTGATTATATGCCCTACTTACTGCTCATGTCCTTTTAATACTAGAAGACAGCTGCAAAGATTAACCTAAGCAGGGATGTCCAAAACTGTTTTTTTAATAAGAATACTCCAAGCAGCAAAACTACTCCTCGTTGCTGCCTTTCCACACTTTGTTATGAATGGATTCATACTGAAAAAACAAAATTTGTTACCAATTTTTAGTCCATATCCCACAGAGCTAAATAACTACCTTCATGTCATATTTGGGCCACATTTTTCCCCAAATCCTGGTAAGATAACTCAAATATTACCTAAGGGAGAAAAACTTCCAAGCAAGTAGGTGCAAGAGAAACATAAAACAGTGTCATTCTGATAATTATTAGGTGATAATAAAGTTAGTAGTCTCTATAAAGAAATAATGCATTCCTTCAAAAAAGTTAATACAAGGGGCACCTGTGTGGCTCAGTGGGTTAAGCCACTGCCTTCGACTCAGGTCATGATCCCAGGGTCCTGGAATCAAGTCCCGCATCGGGCTCTCTGCTCAGTGGGGAGCCTGCTTCCCCCACCCCCCCATCCCTGCCTCTCTGCCTACTTGTGATCTCTGTCTGTCAAATAAATGAATAAATTCTTTAAAAAAAAAAAAGTTAATACAATTACATTTCTAACTCCTTTCATTTTTTCTGATTACCTGATATTTAAACTACTTCATCTTACTCTCCAATTTTCCTTTGACTTGGGGAAAAATAATCTGTCACAACACTGATAACTTTTCAAAGTTATCACCTTATGACTTCCAAGTACTGTAGATTAAACTTGGCCCAAAGATCCCTGTGAAGAACTGAAATAGTTTGTTGAATGTAGAGCAACTCTATTAATAACGTCAATATTTTGGTCAACAGATCAGAACCCATATAAACCTTTGTTTTTTAAAAAGAAAAATGATGGGGGCGCCTGAGTGGCTCAGTGGATTAAGCCTCTGTCTTCAGCTCAGGTCATGATCTCGGGGTCCTGGGATCGAGCCCCACATTGGGCTCTCTGCTCAGCGGGGAGCCTGCTTCCCCCTGTCTCTCTGACTACTTGTGATCTCTGTCTGTCTGCCTCTCTCTCTCTCTCTCTCTCTGCACCAAATAAATAAATAAAATCTTTAAAAAAAAAAAAAAGAGAAATGATGGCTATTCTGCTAACACATTTAATATAACTGCGGATAACAAGCCCACAATAGCTAAAGACTACTAAGATTATGCAGAAAAAAAAATCTCATCCCTAAAAATGTGGGTAAGCAAAAGGCTCCCCTTCCTTGTTAATGTCAGCATTAGAAAGGAACTGGAAAATAGAAAAAGTAAAGACAACTTCTGAATGAGGTAATATAGAAACACCATTCTTACTATTGCACTGAATTATTCAAAAATATAATGAAATTCCAGGAAACATCAGATGCTGCAGGTACATGAAGATAATTTTGTTTTTATAACCAATTTCAGGCAGATAAATACTAGAATCCTTTCCAATTTCTCCCCTATGAAACTGAAGTGTCACCAAGATTTACAGCCCCTCAAGTTCCCTTTTCAGAGGAACATTCATTTACATAAACAGATAATCCTAGATAAAAATTTCCATTAGACAAAGGTGAAATGGATCAATTTTCTCTGCCAAGACAAATCTTAAATCTTGAACAGATAGGGTCATTATTACACCAGCCCCATTTCAGAAATAATGTATTTTTTAAAAATCAGCCGATAGCAGCCATTTCCAGCTTTCCAATTATCTTTAAGAAAAGCTTATTCTGTGGACAATAAAGCACATTACTGCACAATATGATACAGTCCATAAAGATCACAGTGTTTTATGAAAGGTTAAAGAAAGCTCAGCACATTTAGGGGAATGTCATAACCCGCAAAGTCTTTCAAGACTCAGCTGAAGCCACGGGCATGCTATGCAAACATTGTGCTAGGCAATGCAGTACTCCTTTTTCGGTATCAAAACAGTGAAGGAGAAAGCATATGCCAGGATGATTCTATCGTGAATCCTGGGATTCCTACAGATAAGACGGGAGAGGAAATCAAATCACAAGATAGACCTCTCCTGCTTTTTGAGGCAAGGAGATTCTCTCACAGTGGAATTCTATGCTGACAAGAAGGCAACTCTATTTTCTTGGTACCCACTGGCCTACTTTGTTTTCTCTTCAAGTAACTTTTTCGTGCTGTTTCATTAATATTAATAAAACTATAGGGAATTAAGAAAAGGGGCTCTGATTTTTTTTCCATTCTTCATTTCAAATGACTAAGGAGGGAGTGATGTATTCAGGGACAGTCAGTGTTACAATTTAGTTAGGAAAGTAAAAAATTCTTGGATGCCTGCTATAAGATGGGTTCAGTGTAAGAGCATGGAGAATTTCAGGTCAATCCATATTTCCTTCTATACTAACAAACCACTGCAGGAAAAACAGCTTCAGGGGCTAACGCTCCCTTATCAAATTAAGAGAAGAAGAATTCACTCTGTAGAGTGAACTGATCACCTATTATGGGCAAGGCTACACAAAGAAAAGGGGATAAAGGAAACTCAGTTTCAGTCTCTCAAAGAATTTATATATACCGACCCGGTGGGGACTGAGGGGGAATTGGATCACTTAGAGGAATTTTATATTCAGATAAAATTAGAATGTAGAATAGGGTAGAACATGATCTAGTCAGACTCACTCACTTTACAAGGGCCCTAAAACATGACCCACCAAACAACCAAAATTATAGTTTAAAATAAATAAAAGCTTGGAAGAAGCTTGACATTGTCCCTGACACCTAGTCACACTCCCCAGGAACAAGGGAAATAGCTGCGTCTTTTACACATTAGGAACAAGAAAAAAAATTACCATAGAACCCACTGAAGTCCGTTATTTTAAAAACCTAGTTTTTGAATAAAATTCAGTTCCCTCATATCAAATGCAAACTTCTAGATTATACAACTAAAACTAGATTAAGTTTAGGAAATAAATTACCCTTCCCATTATCATAGTCCGATCAGATATTTATGCTACATTTGAATAATTTTTTGAGAGGAAACAGCAGAGGTTGAGCCAAATATGCTCGGTTTTTTCTTCTAACAGGAGAAATCACTTAGGAGACCTGCCTTAATCCATTTGAGCTACTGTAACAAAATGCCACAGATCAGACAGCTTATAAACAATAGAAGTTTATTTCTCACCATTCTGCGGGCTGGATGTCTGAGATTAGGGCGCCAGCCTGCTTGCGTGAGAGGTCTCTTCTGGAGCGGAGCACGGACTTCTTACTGTGCCCCCACATGGGAAAGGGGTAAGGGAGCTCTCTCGGGCCTCTTTTACAAGCACATTGATCTCATTCGTGAGGGTTCTGTCCTCATGACTTGATTTACCTCTCAAAGACCCCATCTCCTAATACCACAACATTGAACATTAGGATTTGAATCTGGCAGGGACACACGGCAAGATGTGAGAAGAACATGAAGGGAGCGAAGAGGAAGAATTACTCTTGTTCTGTGTTCCCAAGAGGATCAGCATTTCCATGGGATAAGCCGAAGTAGCAAGGGCAACAGAATGAAGTTGTGTTTGGATGATAAAGATTTACAGGTCAAAAGTAGGTGAGATTAAACGGCCTGTTTCTAAGCCTGAGCCAGTTGGATTGAGTAGAAGCAAATCTCTTCTCTTCTCCTGACCGAACATTTTCATGCAGCACTAGAGAGAAGAAAACAAAACACTTGCATTTCCCCTCTAAAAGCTGTCCATCTCGAGCCTCTTGCTAGTATATTTTCCTTTCCTCACCTGCCGGAAGAGGAAACACCAACAGAAAATCAAGAGACATCTCCCTTCCACGGCCACATAACCAGTGCATGCCTATGAGCAAAATAGTAGGAATAGAAAATAAAAGTCTTCAAACATGTAGTAAGATGGGGAAAATAATTCTATACTTATAATTGGCACCAGAGTCATCGTTTGGTGGGGAAAAAACAACACCTTGCTGAGTGCTAAAATAGGAGCTGAGACCTCCGAGGGACAAGCAGTGCTCTGAGTAAGAGGAGAGAAATGTGTTTGGTTTTGCAGTGATGGGGGAAGCTAGGCTAGGAGGGAAGCAGGTGGGGCCACAGAAGTGGCAGACGGCCACAGGGTGTACTATTTGACATTTTCCAAATTTTTAGTAAAACCCACAAAAAGGTCAGCAAATATTGACATGAGTGTTTCATATAGAAATCAATAAAGCAGCAAGATAGTAACTTGAAGAAAAACATCAAAGGCACCTTGCAAAGCTGGGAAGAGACGACTAAGCCGTGAGCCGGCATGACCGGACGTCCTCAGAAGCCTAAGCTCTTACAAGGCGGCGGGACTGGAGGTGAGAAGCGATCCTACCCTGCGCCCAAGTTTGGAGAGGTCCCTGGTGTCACCCTGGGCTAAGTTTTCCAAGGCACCCTTTGGCTTGCAAAGAACCCTTACAAGTCAATATGGAGAAAATGAATGAGGAACTTGAGGCATCACTTTTACAAGTACACTTTTCGGAGTGTAAGTACACCTTAAATATCATTTTAACTTTTTATGCTCGTGTAAATAGCTATTATTTCAGTTACTGGAATATTAGTCATAACATCTAATGATGTGGAGATTGTTGCCTTATAAAACTCACAGCTGGGTAGCTACATGGCTCAAGGCAAAAGCCTATTTTAAAATCCATTGCTTTAGGAGGAGAATGTTTATTAAAACATTCTCTCTATTAAAAAAATATGATGCATCATTGGTCATTCCCTGTGTTGCTGTGCCAACCACAGTTTTTCCAGCAAGGCGTTTTAAGTTGATACCTGAAAACCTGGCAAGGTCCATGGCCTCATAATTTACCAGTCCATCAAACAATAAATAAATCCCAATAACCGGAAAGTAAATCACCAAAGACGCCTGCACAGCAGCCCATGAACTCATGTTTACACAGCCTTCATGGGGATAGCCGTGCTGTCCGTCAAATAGTTCTAAGCTCGTAGGGAAGTGAATATTCAAAAAGGAATGAATGCTTGATCTCTTTGCAACAGAAGCTAAATGAATTAATAATAAAGCTATGCTGGGTGGGCTTGATTTGTAAAACATAAAAGTGAGACGGCAGAAAAAGGAAAGGCTAACAGCTGGGGTGGGAAGGACTCACCAAGCATGTGGAGAGACTGGTAACTCGACGTAAAGTAGTCCTCACGCTGTTACTTAAGTTACAAAGGAAAATGGGTTTTTCAACAACTTAACAACAAACTAAGAATAACCTGTAGGGATAAAGAACTTCCGAAGAGAGTCTCCTGACCTTAATGTGCTTTCAGTCCACTCTTGCTGCACTTTCATTTAAAAAGATTACTTAATCTCTAGATTTTCTACCACCTAAAATAAATCATCAGTGAAGATAAATATTTGGTCTGGACAGAAATATATGTCACACCAAATTTAAGTTCATTACTTGCGTTTATTTCCCTTTATTTTTTTTAAAGATTTTATTTATTTGAGAGAGAGTAAGAGAGAGAGCAGGGTTGGGGGGCACAGAGAGAGGGAGGAGCAGACTTCCTGGTGAGCAGGGAGCCCTATGTGGCGCTCATTCCCTGGACTCGATCCTGGACTCGAGATCATGACCTAAACTGCGGGCAGACGCTTAACTGACTGAGCCACCTTCCTTATGCCCAACTTTACAAAATTACTTTGCTTAATACTATTTCAATCACAGTAGACAAAAAGGGCAAAGCTGAAAATGTTCCAGGAAAGTAAATGCGAGAAGGCCCACGGAAATGTTTTTCATCGAGGCTGAAATTTGAGATTTAAAATAAGGCTGATCTTTGACTTCCAACCATCTGAACTCTGCCATCTTCACCCTCCTGGTGATATACAAGCAATGAAAAGGGTGATTACTAGAAGTGGAATTAAGTAATTCAGCAAATGCCTTTGTGAAGCCAATGACGTAGAACCTCTAAATCTGTCTTTCTTTCGATACTGATCTCAATTTTGTGCTTTCCCCCTTCTCCACACTCATTCACTGATCTGTACAATAGCTCTGGCATACTCCCAGCCTCAGGACTGAGGCTCTCCTTTCCCTGCTGTCTGTTGTGCTAGCTGCCCGTGGGTCACAACTGACTCTGGGGACTGTCCTCGGCAGAAGGGAGCTGCCTCACCCCAAATTAACCCCAGGGCAGCCAGACATCCAGTCACTGGTGATTGTGGGGATACAAAGGCCCAGTCTTCTTAATGTGGTTTTGGAATATAGGTGAGGTTTGGCGGGGTGGGGTCCGGAGCCAATGGCCAAGAAAGAATTCTTGAGACGTCTTCGGTGCAAAAAGGTGGTTTTATTAAAGCACGGGGACAGGACCCATGGGCAGAATGAGCTGCTGCACCCGGGGTTGTGAGGGGTGGTTGATTATATACTTGGGAGTTGGGGGAGGTAAGGAAAAAGGAGGCTTCACAAGGATTTTTGTATGTTAAAGAAGACATGGGATACTGGAGTCCTTGCCATTGTCTAGTTAAGGCTGTTTTTCCTGCTAGCAAACGTTAAGACAGTTGGGAGCTTCCTGGAAGAATGTCACACATATCACACGCTGGGGGTGGGGGTGTGCAGGGTGTCAGCTTTGCCCGAAGTTAGCCTTCTGCTCCCTCAGTACCCTCAGCTCAGTGCAAGACATCTCTGTAGGGCCTTTCAAGCTTGAGAGCTTCGCGTGGGATCAGCTGAGGGCTCTGTTGCAACCCTTATCGCAATTGAATTGTCCTTCTGTCCGACCCTGCTTCTCAAACGAGTATTGTTCCTAAGGGATTCTCCAATAAATTTCATGCCCACAAATATCTGGCTCACAGTTGACTACCTAGAACCCGACCTATAAAGGGATCTCTCTTACCTACAGCAAAGTTAGACTGAAACCGAGAAAGGAAAAGCCTCACTGAGAACCACCCAGCGTCTGCCCACGGCGGTTGTGCTGTCAGCGACCCCTCCCTATTGCTCCACCAGACCCCCTGTTGCTAACAGTCTCCTGCCTCTACCAAGGGAAAGAAACCTTACTAAGCTTTATAGAAAAGTGGGATTGGGGAAGGGAGATATCATCTCAATACAATCTTGGTTCAATACCCAGTGGCCTTTCGGGGGCAATCTTGGTCATATTCCTGGAGCAGGAAGGGAAAATAGAGCTGAAACTGAAGAGCTTATAAGGATTCCCAACAGGAAGCAGATCCAGTCTAATTAATTTCCACCTCACTGACTCAGTGGCTCCTCTGAATGAAGCTTTCCGCTGCAGCCTACTGAGACCCCACAGCACCTAAACATTTCAGACCTTTTTTTTTTTTTTAACCTCAAAGTGTTGAAGAGTCTAGGTCACCTCCACGCACCAAGTCCTTTCTCCAACCACCAAGTTTTAATAGGTAAAATTATTCTCCCGTCCTTACAGCTGTTGATGCCTCCTTATCTGGAAGAAGAATAAATGTCTTAGAGTGTTTCCCTCGGGGGCCACGGTGTATTAGTTTCCCGTTGCTGCCTACTAAATTACTACAAATGCAGTGGTGTGAAACAATAGCAAGTTTTACAGGCTAAAGTCAAGATTTAGCAAGGTTGTGTTCCTTTTGGAGGCTCTATGAGAGGGTTCATTTTCTTACCATTTCCAGCTTTTAGAAGCCGCCTACATCCCTTTGCTTGTGGACCCACCCTCCGTCTTCGATGTTAGCAGGATAGCATCTTCAAGCCACCTCCCCAACCCCCAACCCTCTCTCTCCTTCTATCATTATATCACCATTTACTTATTCTGACTTTCCTGGCTCCTTCTGATAAGTACCTTGTGCTTTTAGATTGGGCCCACATGGATAATCTCTCCATCACAAAATCTTCAATGTAATCACACTTACAAAGTCCCTTTTGTCATATATATTAACAAATTATGAGGTTTTAAGCATTAGAAAATGGACATCCTGGGGGAGGGAGGGCTTTACTCAGTGCACCACATAAGGATATTCATTTTTTCAAGGAAATGAAAAAGAACGATCTAAATCCTCCAGGAGAGCTAGTCTTAAAGTTCCTATCACAGTCCCACCTCATAAATACTGGTTCAGTCTCTTCTCCCCAGTGCTTCAGCTGCATAATCAAACATCACTGTGCTAATAGAAGCCCATCCATTCAGCTGCCTGGATTTTGTTAAGTCAGTTGGAGGCAACAAATTCAGTCAAGCTATATTTGTGAAAATCTTTCCCGGGTGTATGGGGTGGAGAGCTTTAGATGGGCAAAAACTGAAACAACTTTGTGCCTGAAAGTACAGTCAAATATTTTCATGTGTAATTCAAGAATCAAAGAAAATAGAGTCGTAGAGTTGGATAACCTGCAGGGCTCCTAGGAGACTCACTTAATGAATTCTTTCCCTTTAATAGTGAGAAAACTAAGGAGCAGAAAGATTAAGTCAAGCTCACCAGCCTCTGAGTAGCAAAGCTCAGACCTGATCTCCTCGTCTTCCGCCCTCCTGCCAGAAGGGGAAGAAGGCAGGCAGGCAAGAAAGGAATTAAAATGATTTGACCGTCCATCCTGTGCCAGACCTCACACAAGTTAGTTTGCTGCATACTGTTTTATGTCATCTCTACAAATATCTGGGCTGATTGGGGTATTGGCTTCATTTTTATCAGAAGCCAAGGTTCAAAGAGATGTGGATAACCACTCCAGTTCAGACACCCAATACAGTCGGCTTTCCATTAATGAGGATAAAAGGGGAGAGGAAAGAAAGTCATGTATAACCCCAAACCCTGATTAAAACTAAAACTAGTCAGAACCTGGTACCAAATCAATTTATATAAACATATTTCCTTGTAATTATAGCTAATATTTAGGAACACATTTACCACTCCACAGATGTCCAAAACTGTAAAAATAATTTTAGGGCAACTCATTAGGAACACTAAATACCGCATGTGTCACTTGATGAGAAACTGCTAAAAACTTGCTAAAATCTGATTTTTATTTGCTTCCTAGTTAATCCCTTTTTTAAAAATGTTAGAACAGAACAGAGTTGGGCACAAAGTATTCTCAGTGCTTCAGTCTTCTTCCTCTTCCTTTCTCTCACTTACTCTCTCCACCCAGTCTTTCCAGTGCTTGAAACCATGGCCCTCCAAATTCCCTTTGTCTTTACTTAGAGTAAATGACAGCTTCCTCTTTAAGGGCCCATTGGCTGATGGAGCCCAGAACCAAACTAATTACCTAGCTGGAGGGGTCTGATGGTTACCAGACAGCTTCAGCAAGGAAAACCTTCAGCTATAAGGATGTTTGCACTAATTTGAGGTAATTTCTATATTTCATGCATTTTAATGCACTTTCTATTAATCCAGAAAATAGAGAACACAACCCCAAATAATTGAGAAGTGACCGTGACTAAGAAGCTGGGATGTGAACTTAGCTTTCCAGGATTCTCAAGCTCAGCTGTTGACCGTTCACTCCCAATAAAGCAGGAAACACCAGGGATATGTACGCAACAGTTGGCTTAAAATCATATACAAATTCAGCAGCATTCTGAATTATGCTACAAAATAGGACCTGAAAGCTGTACATGAAGTGAATTTTCTTTAAAAGAATCACAAGTTGCCATTTGCTTTGATAATATTTAGAGATGTGTTCCATTACATGTCCTACAAATAAGCTTCTCCCCCATCTGAAATGCTCCTGCAGTTTCTCAGCACCCACCGACCCTATTACACACGCGCGCGCACGCACACACACACACACACACACCCTCACCTGGATAACTCTTTTTACCCTTCCTCATCTTCACCAGGCAAGTCTTCCCAGACTCTCGTCCTCTAACGGTCTCTGTAGTGCTTACCACACTTGTCAAGTGACTAATCACTCTTCATCGACTGGGGTAATGTTTGGCACAAGGTTTTGGAGCTAGTCTTCCGGGGTTCACATATCAGCTCTGCCCCTTCCTAGCTGTGGGATCTCGGGCAAGTTTCTTAAGCTTCTGTGCTTCAGTTTCCTCATCCGTAAACTGGAGATCAGAGTACACACCTCTGAGGATTATCGAATAGAACAGGTATGACAACTCATGTAAAGCATTTGGGGAAGCATCTGGCACACAGCAAGTTCTAATACGAGTGTTGTTTGCTAGTATATCCATGAGCTGTTGGTCTTTCCTCACTACACTATAAAGTGCATGAACGGCTAGAGCTATTTCTAGATTATTCCCCACTATACTTCCAGGACCCAGTATCTGCATTGAGTAACAGTTTTTGAAGGAATAAAAATGTGAAGTCCCAGAGTCTCCTCTGTCATCACTAAATCTGTCTACCTCATTCATGGACTCAGCCACGTTCTCTGTTGCCACCACTATTGGAGCTACTACCACACTGCTGCCCTAGCACCTTTACTGATATTTTTTTGGTATCTTTAGTTCCGATGGCAATGCACTAGATTCAGAAAATAGAATGGTAGTTCCCAAATAGAGTCATTCTAATAGCAGCCCTCCTAACAAGTGTTTTGTGAATTCAGTTTCATTTCAAAGTTAACAACCACGCATTGGTAGTTCAGTGGTAGAATTCTTGCCTGCAATTTCAAAGGTAATAAAAAGCTCCAGCTAAGCCCAGGTGACAATCAAGAAGGCGTAAGCTAAAACAGCCAAATATGGAAACAGACAGTGGAATGGTGGTTGCCAGGGAGGTGGGGGAAGTCAGGAAATAAAGTTTCAGTCATGCTGCATGAATAAGTTCTGAGAAATCTAAGGGACAGCAGGGCATTGTAGTTAATAATAAATACACTTGAAATTTGCTTTGAAAGTAGATTTTAAGTGTTTTCACCACAAAAAAATAAATGAATAACCATGTGAGGTGATGAATATTTTAATTACCATGATTATGTTAACCATTTCACAATGTATATGTATATCAAAACACCAGATTGTTCACCTTAAATATATATAATTTTCATTGTCAAAAAAATCTCTAAAACTAAAAAAAAAAAAAAAAAAAAAAAAAAGAATGAGGAGGAAAAAAGGCAGGAGATTAAGCTTAGCAAGGACCAAAGACTGTAGAAATCCAACAAATACAAGTTCACAGCCACTAACCACCAATGAGATTTTAAAAATAAGAACAATAATAACAGACACAACAACAGAAGTACTAAGATGCTTTCCAGAAGGCATCATAGCAGAGATGTCATGAGCACAAGATCTAGATCCCAACTATCTGGGTCCCAAACCCAGCTCTATCACTTACTAGCTATAAAATGCTAAAAAAGTTTCTTCGCTTTTATGTTAGATAGCAGGAACCCCAACCACAGAGTTAGGCTGCATCCACCTGTCAACACTTCACGTAGGCATTCATCAAGTACATGGGAGCACTACACTGAAGACTGGGGAAAGTCAGGAAATATAAGAGGGAGACCCCTGAGGCATATAAGGTCTTCCCTAAATGCAAGCAGCATCCCGAGAAAGGTTAGGGTCAGGGCAGAGGAGCTGGAAGAAATTTGTCTGAGAATATCTGAGTTTTCACCTAGGTCAAGACTGTTTCAACTGAAACCAGAAATGAGAGGAATTCCTGGAGGTATTGTGAACCTTCACTAAGCACATGCACTGGATGCCAAAGACTAGAAGCAGAGCGTCAGGAAGAAGAAGGACAATAAAACGAGGGTCAGGAAAACGAAGAGGCCTCCTGAACAAACGGAACAGGCCAGAGTGTTAAGGGATTTCTAAAATTTTGCCAGTGCTGAAATTATAAGCCCTAATGTTGAAAAAGTGCTGATTCTGTCTTAAAACATTTAAAATCAGTGGCCAGCCAATCTAAATCCAAAATAATATTCACACATCTCAAACATATATCAGATTCACTCAGCCTTCCTAGACTAATACTTGACAGAAAAATGGGTGTGTCCTTTTCTGGGGTAAATACTCATTACCTCAATCTCTACTTATTTTTTCTTTCACTCACAATGGCCAATGCGCAGTTTAAAAAATTATGACACACAAAGAACCAAGAGTAATCGGGTTAAGAAAACAGTTAATAGAATCAGACACTAAAGAACCAGGATGTTAAAATTTCCAGTAAATAATTTCATCATAAATATGATAACTATGTCAAAGAATTTAGTGGACAAGTTGGCAACATTCATGAACTGATGGAGAATTTCAGCAGAGACATGGAAACTATAAAAAGGAACCAAACTGAAATGCCAGAAATGAGAATATAGCATCAGCAATAAAGAATACACTTATCGGGGCACCTGGGTGATTCAGTGGGTTAAGCCTCTGCCTTCAGCTCAGGTCATGATCTCAGGGTCCTGGGATCAAGCCCCGCATGGGGCCCTCTGCTCAGCAGGGAGCCTGCTTCCTCCTCTCTCTCTGCCTGCCTCTCTGCCTACTTGTGATCTCTGTCAAATAAATAAATAAAATCTTAAAAAAAAAAAAAGAATACACTTATGAACTTAACAAGAGACAATCAAGAGCAAAGAAGAGCAGGAGACTTAAGACAAGTTTATCCCCAAAAAATGAACTAAAAGAGAAAGGAAAAGGTGGAAAAAATGGAACGAGTCCATGATATGTTGGGCAATATTAAATAGCCTAATAAGCTTCCAGGTGAATAGGGAGAAATAGAAAATGGGTCAAAAGAAATATCTGAGGACATGCTGGCCAAGAATTTTTTTTTTAATTAGTGAAAAAAAATACAGTAACTCCAAAAGAAGATAAACACACAAAAAAGCCACACCTATTACACTAGAGTCACAATGCTGAGCCAAAGATGGTTTAAAAAAAAAAAAAAAAGTTAAAAGCAGCCAGAAGGAAAAAAAAAATTACATACAGAGAACAATGATTAGAATTACATCTGATCAAAAACAATGAAATCTAGAAGAAAATAGAATGACAAAATTTCAAAATCATAAAGGATCAATTTGTTAGGAATACATAAGAATCCTAAACATATATTCAACTCAACAGATTTTTAAAGTAAAGGAAACAAAAACTGATGGAACCAAAGGGAGAAACAGACAAATTTACATTCATAGTTTGAGATTTTAAAATCTCTCACAGAAATTAATAGTATATATAAACCCAAAAATAAAAAGATCAGGAATTATATAGAATATGTGAACAATGCTATCAACCAGCTTGACTTAACTGACATTTATAAGACACAACACTCAACAATAGCAGAATACACATTTCAGCACACACAGAACACGCTCCAAAATAAACAATATGCTATTCCTTAAAATAAGTCCCAATAATTTTTAATGAGCCAAAGACAGAGTATTTTATCTGACCATGATGAAATAAGTTAGAATCAATATCAACAAGATATAATATCTGGAAAATAAGCATCACACTTTTAACCAACCCACAGATTAAAGAAACAACACATGGAAAATTAAAAATACTTTGAAATTAAAAGACAAACACAACATAACAAAATATGTGGGTGCAGCTACAATAGTGCTTAAAAATCTGTAACTTAAACAGGTTTTTAAATGATCATTGTAAAATCAAATATTAAAGCTTTAATAAACTAGAAAAGAATAATAAATTATTCCTAAAGTAGATAAAAGAAAATAAACATTATAGCATAAATCAATGAATTAAAAGAGAAGATTAAAAAATGAAGCCAAAGTTGGTTCTTTGAAAGGGTTAATTCAATAAATATACTCTTAGCAAGTTTGATCAAGTAAAAAGGAGAAAATGAAATTATCACTATCAGGAATTTTTAAAGTAATAGAGGGACAGATCTTCTAGATTTGAAAAAAAAATGATACTGAAATATTATGAAAAAGATTTATGTCAATAAACACAGTATCTTTCTTTCCACAAAGAAAACGCTAAGCAAAGTTTGCTTGACACGTACATCCTATTAAATATTAGGGAAGGAAAAAAATACAGAAAACTCCTTCGTGAAATAGAGTCAACATTTTCCAACTCATTTTTAAGAGACCAGCATAATTCTGGAACAAAAACCTGACAAAGAATCTGACAAACCTGACCAAAACAAAATAAAACAAACAAACAAAATCAAAGGCCAATATTCTCTGTATATCCTGAAAATCTCCTAAAAAACTAAAACCAGCATTATTTTAAAAAATCATGGTCAAATGGTGTGTATGAAGTAGGAGGAATCTGAAGAAATTCAAAGTTGGTTTGACATTCAAAAAATAAATCAGTGTAAATCTGCTTCTCACCAAGACAGAGTAACAGGGACTAGATTTATCCTCTCGAGTAAAACAAAATAAAATACAGACAAAATATATAAAACAATGGTTTGAACGTCACTGTCAATAGAGAACAGAGATTCCTAGTGATTCTGGGGGAAGAATGCGGCAAGCTTTAGGATTGGGCCATATCTCAAGACAGAAATTCTTATGGGAGAAACCCAACACAGAGACCAAGAGACACACTGAGTTCAGGAGATAGTCTTGAAGGCCCAAGACCCTTAAGGTAGCAAGAACTTGTTGCAGAAAAGAAAGAGCTACGCAGAGAGACAACCCAAGAGATCCACTATGGGTTACACTGTGTATTCAGCAAAGTACTGATCAGCAAAGATGTGAGGAAATTACCCAAGTCCAGGAAAAGAATCACTCTTAGGAAAGAGTACTGGCTCCCACACAGGCCTATAAGTAGTAATGCCTATTCCCCCCAGACAGACTGGAAAACTTCAAGATTCACAGGGCATTGGATAGAGTATACAGAAGGTCTTACCAAAGTAATGGAAAACAGCCTTAAAATGAGCACTGTTCAAGCCCCCACCTAACAAATTTTAGGAGCAAGACCCAAAGGACTAAACTATTTCCAGGTAACTTAATGGGATCCTAAAACAATATTTAGGTATATTTAGAGAAAAAATATCCAGGAAGCAAAAAGGTAAAACTCATACCTAACATGAAATCAAAATTTCCCAGGTATATAAAATAGTAGGAAACAGTTCATTGAATATTAATTTAAAAAATAGCACAGATTATAGAATTAAAAGACAAGGACATTACAAGAGTTATTGTAAATGCATTCCATATGTTGAAAAATTGCATGTAAATGTGCAACATATAGAAAGGATCCAAATCAAACTTTTAGAGATGAAATATACAATGTGCACAGTGAAAAATGCACCAGAGAGAATTAACTGCAGATTAAACAGTAACAGGGAAAAAGTAACAATGAACTTGAAGCTATAGCTACTGTTTAACATGAAAACTGAGAAAAGAGAATTTTTAAAATATGTAGAGCATCCAAGAACTATGGGACACCTTCAAGCAGCTTAGAATATGCGAAATTGGAGTTCACAAAGGAGAGGAGAGAAGCATGAGACAGACAGAGTTTCAAGAAATTATGGCAAAAATTTTCTAAATTTGATAAAGACAAACATCTTACAGATTTAAGTAGCTCAAGAAACATGAACAAACCTAAGCAGAAGGAGTATAAAACACTACAACAAGGCCTGTCATAATCTCACTGCTCAAAATCAGTTATATGGAGAAAATATTAAAAACAATCAAAATATATGTGCACCCACACACCACAGAGAGAGGTACAAAAATAAGGTTCGTGACAGATTTTCCACAGGAATCAATAAAGCAAGACAACAGTGAAGCAACATCTTTATTAAAGAAAAGTGTGGATCTAGAATTCTATAACCAAGGTGCCTGGAAGGCTTGGTTAGTTAAATGTCCAGATCTTCATTTTGGCTCAGGTCATGATCTCAGGCACATGACATTGAGCCCTGTGTCGGGCTCGAAGCTGGGTGTGGAGCCTGCTTAAGATTCTCTCTCTCCCTCTGTCCCTCCCACACTCTCTCTCTCAAATAAAGAAAATAAAATCTTTAAATAAATAAATAAATAATAATGAAATAAAATTCTATATCCGATGAAAATACCTTTCAAGAACAATGTGGAATAGAATTTTTCAATATAGAAAAGCTAAAAGAATTCATCACCAAGAGACCCACCATAGAAATGTTAAAGAAAGTCCTTCAGGAAGAAGGAAATTGATACCAGCTGGAAATATGGATCTATATAAAAGAATAAAGAGCACAGAAAGGGTAACCAATTGATTGAATATGTTAGATATGTTTCTTATTTAAAATCTCTAAAAATTTAATTGACTATTACACAAAAATAATAACGATGTAGCATGCAGATTACAACATATATGAAAGTAAAGTATATGTTAACAACCCAAAGATTAGTATTAAACTATACACAATAGAATATTACTTAGCCATAAAAAAGAATGAAATCTTGCCATTTGCAATGATTTAACTGGAGCTTGTATGATGCTAAGTGAAATAAGTCAGTCATAAAAGACAAAAGTATGATTTCACTCATATGTAGAATTTAAGAAAACAAACAAGCCAAAGGGAAAAAAAGACAGAGGGACAATCCAAAAGAGTCTTTTCTTTAAAAAAAAAAAATTGTATTTATTTATTAGAAAGAGGACGAGAGACAAAGAGAGAGAGAGGGAGAACCAACCTTCCCACCAAACAGGATGCCCAATGCAGGCCTTGATCCTGAGGCTTGGGGAACACGACTTCAGATGAAGGCAGACACTCAGCCAACTGAGCCACCCAGGTGGCCCCAAGAAACAGAGCCTTAACTATAGAGAACAAACTGATGGTTACCAGAGGGGAGATGGCGGATGGGTTAAATAGGTGAGGGAATTAAGGAGTACACTTGTGATGAGCACCAGGTGCTGTATAAAAGTGTTGAATCACTATACAATAAACCTGAAACTAATATTGCACTGTATGTTAACTAACTGCAATTAAAATAAAAACTTAAAAAATAAGAAACAATGAACAGGTAGGACAAATAAAAAACAAATATCAAGATGATAAGCTTAAACCTAACCATAGTAACAATCATACTGAAATAAATTGTATAAACATTCAAGAGTTTGGCAAACTGAAATTTAAAGAAAAATCGAGTCCCAACTAAAATGTAGCCTACAAGAAACATTTCTTGAATATGAAGATATGAATAAGCTGAAAGTCAAAGAAAGTAAAAAGATAAAACTTACTAATAAAAATTAAAGTGGAGTAGATATATTTGTATCAGACAAAATAGGTTTCAGAAGGAAGAATATTACCAAAATTAAGACGATCATTTTGTAATGAGAGTAAAATAATTAAAAAGACACAATAATCCTAATGTTTTTAGAACTAATGACAGAATTTCAAAATGCATGAGGCAAAACCAATAGAACTACATGGAAATTTAGACAGGTGCACATTTATAGATAAAGATTTAAATACGCCACTCTCAATAACAGGAAAATTACACAGAAAATCAGGATAAGAATAGAGGAGTTTTGATCATGGATGAATCTCAAAATAATTATACTAAATACAAGAAGCCAGACCGAAAAAAAAAAAAGAAAGAAAGAAAGAAAGAAAAGTTTAAACTATATGATTTTATTAAAGCAGAACTTGGGGGAAAATTAAAGTATTAAATATATTATATTTGAAATAAAAATCTCTTGGGACGCCTGGGTGGCTGAGTTAGTTAAGCATCTGCCTTCAGCTCAGGCATGATCCCAGGGTCCTGAGATCAAGTCCTGCATCAGGCTCCTTGTTCACTGGGGAGCCTGCTTCTCCTTCTGCCTTTTGCTCTCCCTGACTGTGCATTCTCTCTCTATCTAACAAATAAATAATTAATATCTTTTTAAAAAAGAAAGAAAGATCTCAAACCAATAATTTAAATTTCCACCTTAAGAATCTAAAAAAATATGAGTTCAAATTAAGTAATTTAAGTAGAAAAAAAGAAACACTAAATATAAAGTAATATTAGCAATGATGTTATACAAATTAAAATAATACTCAGGGAAAATTCTGAACAACTTTATGTCAGTGAATTTATCAAATAAGATGAATAAAAATTTTGAAAAATATAAACTACCAAAACTTACTCAAGAAGTAGATAATATGGATAGCTCTATAATAATTAAAGAAATTAAATTTATAGTTAAAAACCACTGTCCAAGGAAATTTCAGGCTTAGATGGTTTCACTGGGGAATTCCATCAAGCATTTGAGAAGGAAATAATGCCAATGTTACATAATCTCTTCTAGAAAATTGAAAAGGAGAGAATACTTCCCAAGTTATACTGAGACCAAAATAAAAAACACTACAAGAAAATTGCAGATCAATATTCTTCATAAAAATACATAAAATTCTAACAAAATTTTAGCAAATTGAATCTAATAATATATTAGAAAAGGTAGACCAAATGACGTTTATTTAGGAATCCAATGTTGCTTTAATATCTGAAATCTATCCACGTAATTTATTATATTAACAAACATTTAAAAAAAGGAAAAGAAAATAAACCATATAATCTTTGCAAAATAGGCTCATAAAATATTTGACAAAAATCCAGTTTCCACTCATGATAAAATCACTCAACAAAGTAGGAACTGAAGGGAATTTCCTCAATCTGATAAAAGATATCTAGGAAAAACTTAAAACTAAACATCATACTTAGGGCACCTGGGTGGCTCAGTTGAAGCTTCTGCCTGCAGCTCAGGTCATGATCCCAGGGTCCTGGGATCGAGCCCCGCATCAGGCTCTCTGCTCAGGAAGAGGCCTGCTTTTCCCTCTCCCTCTGCCTGCTTGTGTTCCCTCTCTTGCTGTGTCTCTCTCTGTCGAATAAATAAAATAAAATCTTTTAATAAATAAACAAAAAAACAAGCATCATACTTAAAGATGAAAGACTGGAACAACACAAGAATACCCACTCTCCAACTTTTTACTGAAGAGTCTAGCTGATGCAATAAGGAAAGAAAAAGAAACAAAAGGCATACAAATCAGATTAAAGGGCATATAAAACTTCTACTCACAGAAAATATGATCATCTGTATAAATATTTAATAGGACCTAGAGTAAAAGCTACTAAAAAGTGAACTTAGCAAAGTTTTGGGATACAAAATTAGCATACAAAAATCCAGTGAATTCCTGTATACTAGCAAGTAACTAGAAATGGAATGTTTCAAGTGTGACTTATGATAGCATCAAAAAAATTTAAATACTTAGGGATTTATCACCCAAAAGATGTGGAAAACCTGTACACTAAACCTCAAAACACTATTGAGAGGAACACTATTGAGAGGAAAAATAAAAACCAAAATAAACAGAAAGATATAGCATATACATCGGCCGGAAGACTACGTATTGTTCAGGTGTCACTTCTCCCAGATTGATCTACAAATTCAAGGCAACTCCAATCAAAATTCCAGCAGGCTTTTTGTAGAAATTGACAAATTGTAATTCATAAAACACAAACAGAAATGCAAAGAACCTAAAATAGTTAACAACCTTGGAAAAGAACGGAGTTGAAGATTTAACACTACCTGACTGTAACACTTCTTATAAATAATCAAAAGAATGTGGTATTTGTATAAATATATACCAGTAGACCAATGAAGAAATGGATCAACACATACATGTTCTTCACATTGGTGCAAAGGAAATCTAGTGGAGAAAAAATAGTTTTTTCAACAATGATGCTGGAACAACTGGATATCCCCAGGCAAAAAATAAACTATTCAAACCTTGTATCACATGAAAAAATTAACTCAAAATGGATCACTGACCTAACTATACAGTCCTAAAATCATAAAACTTCTAGCAGAAAACATGGGAGAATAAATTCATGACCCTGTGATAGCCAAAGACTGCTTATTTACAACAAAAGCACAATCCATGAAAGAAAAAAACTGATGAATTGGACTTATCAATATTAAAATCTTCTGCCCTAAAAAGATGCTGTTAACAAAGTGAGAAGATAAGCCACAGGCTGGGAGAATATAGTATCAAATGATATGGATGAATTAAAAAAAAAAACCCTCTATCCAGAATACATAAAGATCCTCAAAATTTATAAGAAAACAATTACCTCAATTTTTAAAAGGACTAAAGATTTGAACAGACACTTCAACAAAACATAAATATATGAATGGCAAATAAGCACATAAAAAGATGCTTAACATTGTTAGTAGTAAGAGAAATGCAAATTAGTCACAATGAAAAACTCCTATCCACCCATCTGAATGGCTAAAATTATGTATTAAAAGGAAGTAAAGAGAGATTGGTATAGCAAGTATTGATGAAGGTATGAGGAACTAGAACTCTTATACACAGATGCCAGAATTATAAAATATTACAACTTTGAAAAACAGTTTTAAAGGTTATCACAAATCCAGCCATTTCATTCTTAGGTATTTATCCAAGATAAATGAAAGAATATATCCATATATCGATTTGTATATAGCAATATCTTTATTTTTAATCCCCAAACTAGAAAGAATCCAAATGTCCATCAATGGGTTCATGGACAAACTATGGCATATTCACAAAATAGAATACTACATAGCAACAAAACTGAATAAACTGATACAAGCTACATCATGACCGAATCTCAAAATAATTATGCTGATGATGACAAAATGAATATAATCTATATCTATATGATTGTATGTATACAAAATTCTAAAAGTGCAAACTAATGTACAGTGACCAAAAGCAGATCGAAGATTGCACAGACATAAGGAAGGTAAGGAGGGTTTAAAGGAAGGAGCAATGGAAAACCCTGGAGCACAGTGTATTGCTTTTTTTTTTTTTTTTAATTTATGTATTTGTCAGAGAGAGAGTGCGTGCACAAGCAGGCAGAGAGGCAGGCAGAGGCAGTGAGAGAAGCAGACTCCCGGCTGAGCAAGGAGCCTGATGTGGGACTCGATCCAAGGACCCTGGGATCATGACCTGAGCCGAAAGCATAGCTTAACCAACTGAGCCACCCAGGCGTCCCACACAATGTATTTCTATATAAACAATGGAAAAGTAAAAATTTTAAAAAGCAGTATCATATAAAACAGCATCAAATAATATAAAATACCCAAGAAATTTGTTGAAAGCTCTCAAGACCTCTACTCTGACAACTATAAAACATTTCCAATAAGAATTAAAGATCTGAATAAATGGATATACCGTATGCATAGATTTGAATTTTCAGCATTGCTATTTTCCATTCTACCCAAATAAATCTATATACTCAAAGCAAATTCCTAGAATACTTTTTGGAGGAATTAAAAAATTGGTTCTAAAATTTACATGGAAATACAAATGACCCAAATTACATAAAATAGTATTTTAAAGGGACAAAGTTGCAAGGCTTACACTAGCTGATAAAGTATCAGTGTATGACATTGCAGTATGACAGCTGCAGTATTGGCTTAGGGATAACATGGACAAAATAGTTCAGAAATACACCCACATGTATATGGTCAATTGATTACTGACCAATGTTGCATGTAAATTTACTGGGAAAAGAAAATCATTTTGTAAAAGGTACTAGAACAATTAGATATACGTGTAGAAAAAAAAATTAAACCTCAACTCCTACATTGCTCTATGCACAAAAAAAATCTAAGAGCTATAAATAGAACTCCACATAAATACTAGAACCATAGTGTTTCTCAAAGAAAACATAGGACAGTATTTTCACAATCTTAGACTTGGTAAAGATTTCACAAAAAGAACAAATAAAATCACTAACCTTAAAAAAGAACATCTTGTCCTTTTAAAATATATAATATTATCCAAAAGTATATGATATTATCAAAAGTTCCCCTGCCACCATCCAAAATACTGTCTTCCCACTCCCTTCTCCAATATAGTAAGCTCTTCATTGTTGTTGATAGTGGTATCAGTGTTGTGTTATTTGTGGTGGTAACCATGGTGGCAGATGCGGTGGTTATAACATCAGTGGAGAGGAGAAAGTAGAACCAGCAGAGCACTAGTAGAGGAGGAGAGGAGAAAGAAAAAGAAAGGAGGAGGAGCAGAATTTAGCTATTTGTTTATTAAAGGACAAATACAATTAATTCCAGTTTCTCGCTACTGCAAAGAAGACAATGAACAGCCTCATGTGTGTCTCTATATTTACATAACAAGAGCATCTTTAGAGGAGAAAAGTGAAATCTGATGATCATAAAAATTGCCCTCAAATGAACACAGGCAGCAATCTCTTCAATCTCAGCCACAGCAACTTCTTGCTAGAAATATTGCCAAAGGCAAGGAAAACAAGGGCAAAAATGAACTACTGGGACTTCATGAAGATAAAAAGGTTTTGCACAGCAAAGGAAGCAGTCAACAAAATCAAAAGAAAAGCAACAGAATGGGGAAAGATATTTGCAAATGACATATCAGATGAAGGGCTAGTATCCAAAATCTATAAAGAACTTACCAAACTCAACACCCAAAGAACAAATTATTCAATCACGAAATGGGCAGAAGACATGAACAGACATTTCTGCAAAGACATCCAAATGGCCAACAGACACATGAAAAAGTGCTCCACATCACTAGGCATCAAGAAAATACAAATCAAAACCACAATGAGATACCACCTCACACCAGTCAGAATGGCTAAAATTAACAAGTCAGTTAAAGACAGGTGTTGGCGAGGATGTGGAGAAAGGGGAACCCTCCTACACTGTTGGTGAGAATGCAAGCTGGTGCATCCACTCTGGAAAAACAGTGTGGAGATTCCTTAAGAAATTAAATATAGAACTACCCTATGACCCAGCAATTGCACTACTGGGTATTTACCCTAAAAATACAAATGTTGTGATCCGAAGGGGCACGTGCACCCAAATGTTTATAGTAGCAATATCCACAATAACCAAACTATGGAAAGAACCTAGATATCCATCAATAGAAGAATGGATAAATAAGATGGGTATGTTTTGACAATGTCCATAGTTTAGTGAGAGACAGACACATCTACAAATAATCATACAATGATGGAGTAAGAATTACAGTATAGATACCCAGAAATAAAAAGTAGGGAACTGTATAAAGAAGTCAGGTGAAGTTACACATGCATGTGCCCAAATACACACACACACACACACACACACGAAGCATCTGAACTGAATCTTAAAAAAACAATCTGCCAAAGAGAAACGGGGAAAAATCTTGGAAGAGGGAAAGAACATCACATATCCTCAAAAGGGTGGCTGCAACTGTCCCTTCAGATGACAGCTGGCTACAGGTTCCCCAGTAACTTCAGGAAAATCACAGATGCTAGCCAGAGCTGGAAACTCTTCAGCCAACTTTACATTTTATAGATGATGCATCTGAAGCCCAAGCCCAGACAAACCTTCCCCAAACCACAAGCTTGTTAAGTGGAAAAACTCAAGGGAAGAATTCAGGTCCACTTATTTTTAGTCCACTATTCTTTTAATTTCTTTTCAGTGTTCCAGAATTCATTGTTTATGCACCACACCCAGTGCTCCATGCAATATGTGCCCTCCTAATACCCACCACCAGGCTCACCCAACCTCTCAACCCCCTCCCCTCCAAAACCCTCAGTTTGTTTCTCAGAGTCCACAGTCTCTCATGGTTCATCTCCCTCTCTAATCTCCCTCAACTCCCTTCTCTTCTCCATCTCCCCATGTCCTCTGTGTTATTTCTTATGCTCCACAAGTAAGTGAAACCATATGATAATTGACTCTCTCTGATTGACTTATTTCACTCAGCATAATCTCTTCCAGTCCCGTCCATGTAGATACAAAAGTTGCGTATTCATCCTTTCTGATGGAGGCATCATACTCCACTGTATATATGGACCACATCTTCTTTATCCATTCGTCCGTTGAAGGGCATCTTGGTTCTTTCCACAGTTTGGCAACTGTGGCCATTGCTGCTATAAACATTGGGGTACAGATGGCCCTTCTTTTCACTCCATCTGTATCTTTGGGGTAAACACCCAATAGTGCAATTGCAGGGTCATAGGGAAACTCTATTTTTACCTTCTTAAGGAATCTCCACACTGTTTTCCAAAGTGGCTGCACCAACTTGCATTCCCACCAACAGCGTAAGAGGGTTCCCCTTTCTCCACATCCTCTCCAACACTTCTTGTTTCCTGTCCTGTTAATTTTGGCCATTCTAACTGGTGTAAAGTGGTATCTCAATGTGGTTTTGATTTGAATCTCCCTGATGGCTAGTGATGATGACCATTTTTTCATGTGTCTGTTAGACATTTGTATGTCTTCTTTGGAGAAGTGTCTGTTCATCTTCTGCCCATGTTTTGATGTGATTATCTGTTGTGTGTGTGTTGAGTTTGAGGAGTTCTTTATAGATCTTGGATATCAGCCCTTTTTCTGTAGTGTCATTTGCGAGTATCTTCTCCCATTCCGCGGGTTGCCTCTTTGTTTTCTTGACTGTTTCCTTAGTATACTATTTTTCTACTACAATGAACTGCTTCCCTGAGGCAACAAGGATTTATTAAAATAAAAAAGTACTCCTATTGTAATAAATGTCCTTTTATCCCAAATACATCGGGTTCAAATAAATACTACTATTTTCAAACAATATACAAAGGTAATTTTTTTGGTGTCTCTCTGGCCCTATAAAATTCTAAAAAATCTTTGATTCAAAATGGTTTATTGTTAAATATGGCTCTTCAGTCTAAATTTTAAAAACTGACAATCTATAAGTGTAATGTAGAATAACTCTAGATTTATCAAAATATTATTAATAAGTGGAAGCTTAATAAACTATTTTTGAAATCAACAAATTATATATTGAATATGTGGTATATGTAATATACTATACTAAGTGCTCTGGAGCATACTAGAACACAAAAGACACTGTAATTTGGCACCTGTTACCTACTCTGCAGTTTATTTGTGTCACTTAGGGCTTTAACTCATCAAATGTGACACCTGAAATATATAGGTGTATATTCTGGCTCCACTTAATTGCTATGGGACCTTGACCAAATAATCAAACCTCTTTTAAAAGCTTTGATTTCCTCCTCTATAAAATGAAGTAATACTGTTACCCAGTTTGTGAGTTATAGTGAATATTAAAAAAGCAGTCAGAGTATTGCTGGATGCATAGTAAGTAGTCACCACTAGGTATTGGCTGACATCACCATAATCACCATTTTTATCATCTTCATCTTACCATGATGATCTAAGTGCTTCCATGTCTTAGCTTGGGTTCCTTAGAAAACCAAGCCTGAATCCAGATGAAGGGCTGGTACTTACTCTGGGGCATAGAAAGGAGGGCAGTGAAAGCGAGGCACAGGGGGAAGAGGCAAGGAAGGACAGAAAGCCACGAGAAGGGCTTGTCTTTGTGCTGGCCACGGCTCCATAATGAGCTGTAGAAAGGCACAGCAGATCTTTCAGCAGATGCTGCTTGGCTCTGCATGGCTGCTTCAGATGTGCTTGTAACTACGCAGCTGGAACCATCCGTGGGAAAGGCAAAGAAGGGGACAGGAGCATTTACTTTCCCCTCCCCTCTCCATTTTCCTGTTGGTCAAAGTTTGTTCCATGGGCATTAGCACACCACAATTCTGTGCTGTGTCATCTAGCACTTTAGGTGGCCACTTGAGATGCCAGATACCACACCACTACTGTGGGGTTTCTTTCAAGTCTAAAAGTGAAGGGAGGTGTCGGAAATTGCTGAGTTGCAGCTGGGAACCCGACGGCGCTGCAGCAGTCACAGATAGAGACAGTGCAGCAAGGCCAGACCTCTGACAGCACGGCCCAGCACTGTCGAGAGAGTCTAAGGCAGGACATATCATCTGTGTCACATAACACTCTTGTTCTCACATACCAACAGCCTGAAATTAGAGACCTCTCTAAAGGTGTATTCGTCAGGTTTTGCGGCAATAATGCTGCATAACAAACAACTGCCAAATTTCAATGGTTTTAAACAAAAAACTGTATTTCTCCTTCACACATCTGCATGTCAACAGTAGATTGACTAGACTCAGTTAGGCTTGGCTTGATGCATGGTTAGGTTGGGTCCTTCTGTCTGACCCTGGGACCGCAGGCAAAAGGAACCATAGCTACTGGTGACATGTTCTTCTTATGGCCAATCGCAGGAGCACAAGAGAGGCCAATGGAAACTGGCCATGCCTCTTAAAGCCTTAACTCAATGTTGCTACACTGTCACTTCCGTGAAAAACAGCAACAATAACTCACAAAACAAGCTTATAATCCACATTCACCTTCTAAAATCCCTAGCAACACCGCTAGTAAAACTATCTCCATTGCTGATATTTTCCATTTCTTCAGGCTGATCTTTTTATTAACAACTAAAGCAGCACATAATCACATTCTGAATCCTCTGAAGTTCCTCTTCTTCTAAGTCATCTTTCTTGTACTAAAATTGACTGTTGAACACAACTTGAAGTCTACTTCATTAGTGATACCATTTGTTCCTATTAACACCCTGAGAGACAGAGAACATCTAGAGAATTCCAGCACTCCAAGTCCTATGCATTCATGAACTGGAATAAAAAGTTCCTAAGCAATAGGATTCTTGATACCAAGAATAGCCGAGCTGTTCTCGAGCCTTCTTCCAAGCCCCATGTGTTTGCTTAGTTAACACACTAAACTTTTTTTTTCTTTTCTTTTCTTTCTTTTTTTTTTTTTTTACTACTGCCAGCATTGCAAAGTCAAAATAGCTGTGGAGGAACAAGCTGTTCTGCCTCATGTCTCATCAACATTCCTTGCTCAGTGTATCAAAACACAGAGAGCATACAGAACAAATGCAACAACTCCAGAAAGTTCCCTATTGGGGTTTTTCTTACTGTGAAGCCATCCACAGCTGCCTACTCTGAGCATAGAAGGAAGGTGGGTCTCCTACTCAAACCCAAATGAAGTCACAGCAAGCATTCATTTCAATTCTCATGTTGTCACTTGAAAAATAAAAACCTATCGTGTAGGCCTGCATGAATTAATACCAAGATTAAACTTGCAAACAGGTTTACTTTCCAAAGGACTGATTCAAAATGATAAAGGGAAGTTACATTTCAGGTTGATTTTAAAAAGGGGCATTGATCCAACAATAACCCAAATCTCCTTAGTCACTAAAGAAAGATTTTAATTTCAAAGAGCAACCATTCACAAGCTGTCCTATGTCAAGTATAGAAGATAGGTCTATTTAAAGAAAGCTAAAAGGAAATGTTGATAAGATGATCAAAACTGTTTCCATTCAGATCACAGTTCAGCTAATCACCTTTATCTTTTAAAATAGAAAAAGATCAATAAGAGACTAAACTAGTTGTCCACATTTGAACATATGAAAAATTGAATATGTAACTTCAAGTCTCTTATTCATGATCTTGTAATTAAATTAATATCTATTCCAATGAAACAGTTCCTGTTTGCACAGTTAAAACAAATGACATTTTCATTAAACATGAAAATAGTTCAGAGTTAGAATTAGGTTAATATCTAAACTAATATTCAATACTTAATAACCATTACCTAGTGGCAATGAAAAACAGCCAAAGAGAACATTTGATAGAAAGTGGTGATTTTTTTTTTTTTAGAAGTTAAGAAGTTGTTGCCTTTCCAATAAAGGCCAAGATGATCTAAAACACCATTCCCTTCTACCAGTGTGTCTACCTTCCTACAGCATAAAGGGACAAAGTCTTTCCCAGGTGTTCTCAAATGTCTGCCATGCACAATCTGTATAGATATTGGGAAGAGAGGCACACACCCGGAGTTCCAGCAAAGCACTAAGAACAGGGAGAGAAATAGCTATAAGAGGAATAACGCAATAGGAGATACAATAGATCTAAAATTTGAGCACTTATAAATAGAAAAACTGATAATTCTCTGAAGGTAGACGTAATGCCTTTTTAAAAAAGGCCAATTTGGAGTGGATTATGAGGATTGTTTTTTAATACAGAATTTATAAGAGAAAATGGTATAGAACCAGGTGAGAAAAGAAGAGATTATTAACAAGATAGACCTTATCTTCTCAATATCCTCTTCTTGTTTTAAAATATTTTACTTATATTTTAGTAATGAGGTATTAAGAGTCAACACTAGGACTGTATACGGAATATATAAGAACCTAATTTTTTTGAAGTTTGCTGTTTTACTCATTATGTGGAGAATTCCTCTACTTACTATAGTAAAGGCTATGTATGCAACTATAATAAAAGCACCTAATGATATAATGACTGTAAAAAAAAAAAAGTTTATGTCTCTCATCAAAAACAGTTCTGAATTTGAGAAAGAAGACAGAGGATCACAGGGGAAGGGAGGGGAAAATGAAACAAGATGAAACCAGAGAGGGAGACAAACCACTAGAGACTCTTAATCTCAGGAAACAAACTGAGGGTTTGCTAGATGGGTGGGGAATGGAAAGGATGGGGTGGCTGGGTGGTGGACACTGAGGAGGGTATGTATGGGGAATGCTGTGAATTGTGTAAGACTGATGAATTACAGACCTGTACGCCTGAAACAAATAATACATTATATGTTTAAAAAAAAAAGATTTACATTAAATTTGTCTAGGAGGCGCCTGGGTGGCTCAGTGGGTTAAAGCTTCTGTTTTCAGCTCAGGTCATGATCCCAGGGTGCTGGGATCGAGCCCCACATCGGGCTCTCTGCTCAGTGGGGAGCCTGCTTCCTCCTCTCTCTCTGCCTGACTCTCTGCCTACTTGTGATCTCTGTTTGTCAAATAAATAAAATATTTTTTAAAAATTAAAAATAAATAAATAAATTTGCTTAAATAAACATCACTGATTGGGGAAAAAAAGAAAAGAAAAGAAAAGAAACGGTTCTCAGATGAGGAATCCAATTTGGTGGGGCAATTCTGCTCCAGTCCATCCTCTGAGGTTCCAGTCTTATTGTCCTTCCATCTTATTGTCTGCCCTCCCCAAGGACATCCTTGTCACCTGCATGGCTGAAGTTGAATGACCAGGAATTCTAGCTACAAGAAAAGGGAAAGAAAGCATGAAAAGAGGAACGCCCACTACCTTCAGGACTAGAATGAGTTTAGACACTGCACTTTTCCTCACATTCTATTAGTGAGAACCTAATCACATCCAAATGTAAGGGAATATGGGAAATGTGGTCTAGCTGCATTTTTTTTTAAGATTTTATTTATTTTGTTGACAGACAGAGATCACAAGTAGGCAGAGAGGCAGGCAGAGAGAGAGAGGAGGAAGCAGGCTCCCTGCTGAGCAGAGAGCCCGATGTGGGGCTCGATCCCAAGATCCTGAGATCCTGAGATCATGACCTGAGCTGAAGGCAGAGGCTTTAACCCACTCAGCCACCCAGGCGCCCCTCTAGCCGCATTTCTTTAAAAACACTCCTTTGCTGGGTCTTTCTGATATAGCAGCTTATCCTTTTATCCCAATTAATGGCCACACAGAGGAAGAAGAGAACAAATTTTGTTGGGCAACTAACAACCTCCTCCATATTTATAAAAAATGGTATAAAAAAAGATAATTTTATATTAGTGCCTTTAAGAATCTATACATGAAAGATTCTTTCTTTCCCATTCTGGTATAAGTCATATGGGAAAATTCAATGGAAGGAATTTTTGAAATAATGTAGTTTAAAGTTCTAACACATAATGAAATTGAGGCCCAGAGAAGAGAAGTTGCCCATTCAAGCACCTGGTATGAGAATCAAGACTGGACTCCACGTATACAGACTGCCAGCCCAATGTTCTTCACATCCTGACATGAATTACCTAAAATAGACACTTTCCTAAGTCATTTGGCACTCTAGACAATCTAGAAAGTCTGGGCTCCAAATGGATTTCTTCCCTTCCTAAATTAAGTCCAGAAGTCCCAGATAACTGCTAATGCTCTATTTTCTATTTTAATATAAATAATTTATTTATGTGTAAAAGGAATTGGGAAGTATTTTTAAGTACCTCCCCTAGGAGAGACAGAATAATTTTGATGTAATGGTCAATCTGCCCTACCCAGTATTTCCTTTCCACTGTTGAATCTTTCACCATTCAAAAGCAAGACATTCTGTTCGTAGCCTACAAAGAGGAATTTAACCGCAGAAAACAAAGTAAAAAAGACCTATCTTTCTGATTCTTTTTGTTTCAAGGATCTAAGCCTGGGGTTCGCAACAGTAGGATTACTGACATTTGGGACATCCATTCTTTGTTCTAGAGGGCTACCCGGTGTATTACAGGATCTTTAGCAGCAGCCTGAGCCTATACCCACTTGGTACCATTAGCACCCTCCCTGCTCCTCAGATGTGACAACCAAAAATGCCTCCAGGCATTGCTAACCACCCTGGCGAAACCACTGCGGGTTGAGAATCACTGATGTAGGCTGTTAGGGAAACAGGAAGAAGCAAGGCATAGATAAAACATCTCATATAAGCAGGATAAATAAGTCAGAATTTGTCCCGCCTTCTCCCCCACCCATTCCCACCTTCAAAACAATGCTAGAAAAATACCCCCAGTCTTAGTGATGGGGAGATAGGAAACGATAACAATATGCATCAGGAGAGAACTCAGCCATTGCTTCGACCAAGTCCCAGGGATCTGGCAATACCCCCAGACAGGTTTCTGAGCAGAGGAAATCTAAAATCTATTGTCCGAGTAAAGGCACGGGAGGGGTCACCACCCCAGAGAAGAAATAATTACAAAACTGACCTACGTAAACCACAGCATCGCATAGGAGCAGCAGAATAATGTCTGGTCATTCAAGAGTGGGCTGGATATAGTAGAGGAAATGCAGACCAGAAGGGCCCACACGGATGGAAGCAAAGTTCACCTCGACAGCAACAAGTCGGAACACTGATTGTGAACCGGGTTGGCCATGCAATGGCCCTGGGACACCAGAGTGGCCTGGTGGTACGAAGGATCTGAGAGTCCCCACCTCAACATCACATCTTGCTGACACTTGAGGCAACTCCAGAGAAAGAAGAAGGATTCCCCAACTTTTATTCCCCAGGGTTCATTTTTCTGCTATTCCAATTAAAAAGGGGCCGTATATTACTTTCCTAGGATGCCATAATAAAGTACCATACAGGGTAGCTTAAAACACCAGAAACTCATTTTCTCACAGTTCTGGAGGCTAGCAATCTGATATTAAGATGTCAGCAGGGCCATAGTTTCTAGGAAAGAATCTTTCCTTACGTCCTCCAACTTCTGATGTTTGCCAGCAATCCACATTATCTCCTTATTTGTAAGTGCATCTCTCCAACTCTACCTTCATCTTCGCATTTCTCCAGTTTGTGTCCATATTCCCTTATTATTAGGGCCCACCTTAACCAGCACGACCTCATCTTAAGCACAACCTCGTTGTCTCTGCAAAGACCCTATTTTCAAATAAGGTCACACTCAGATCCAAGGCGGGCATGAATCTGGGGAGACACTATTCAACACAGTTACAGGTTATAATAGAAGTTAGGCACAATTTAGAAAAATAAAATTATATCTTTTGCCTGTCTGAATTTGTGGGCTTATAGTTTGTACCCGTTGTAGGCAATAAAGAAGAATTTCCCTGCTGTGGTTCTTTTTTTCCCCAAGATTTTATTTATTTTTGCGAGAGAGAGAGGGAGAGAGGATAGTGCATGAGCAGGAGGGAGAGGCAGATGGTGAAGCAGGCCCCCTGCTGAGCAAGGAGCCCAATGTGGGACTTAATCCCAGCACCCTGGGATCATGACCGGAGCCGAAGGAAGACACTTAACCGACTAAGCCACCCAGGTGCCCTTCACTATGGTTGTTAAGAAGACTTAGATTCTTCTTTCAGTATAAGACAGCTGTATCATAACATGTGCTAACACATCCACTATAAAGGAAATCACTGTTGGCGCGCCTGGGTGGCTCAGTGGGTTAAGCCTCCGCCTTCGGCTCAGGTCATGATCCCAGGGTCCTGGGATCCAGCCCCACATCGGGCTCTCTGCTCAGCGGGGAGCCTGCTTCCCCCCTCTCTCTGCCTGGCTCTCTGCCTACTTGTGATCTCTGTCTGTCAAATAAATAAATAAACTATTTAAAAAAAATAAAGGAAATCACTGTCACATATAATTGATACTTAAAACCTTTTCTGGAAAATTAGCTAAGGAGTTAAAATGAAAAGAAGAGAGTATGAATAACTTTCACCCCTCTTGTTGTAGAAACCATTCTGTCGGGGAGCCTGGGTGGCTCAGTGGGTTAAAGCCTCTGCCTTCGGCTCAGGTCATGATTCCAGGGTCCTGGGATCGAGCCCCGCATCGGGCTCTCTGCTCAGCGGGGAGCCTGCTTCCTCCTCTCTCTCTGCCTGCCTCTCTGCCTACTGTGATCTCTGTCTGTCAAATAAATAAGTAAATCTTTAAATAAAAAAAAGAGAAAGAAAGAAACCATTCTGTCTCAGTGTGTGTTCTTCCCTTGCGAACCTGATTAGATGTATCATGGTCCCAACACTAAGAAAGAGCATTCGTGTTTAATGTGATTTTGAGCATGAGAAGAAAAGAAGAGCAAGAGGGAGAACATGGTTTTGACAAAACTACACACTCGTGTAACTCACAGATAAACTCCAAAATATGCTCACATTTACAGCAACTCATATTTCCTTGTATTTTTATCCAAACTGTTAAAAAAAAAAAAACACACGAAATAAAAGAACATCAGCATTATATCAGCTGAATTCTGTGGGAAATTCTGATGGAAAGAGCACAGGTTTCTGTAATAGTGTTCAGCCTGTTTTGGTTTGTTTTGGTTTGGTTTACTTCTCTATTTGCACAGGGCAGGAGGATAAAAGACAAAAGTGAAGAAAACAAAATCATCATTCCCCAACCAACAGGCAGACTGGGTGGTGCCTGACTGAGGGTAGGGAAACTGCTCTCCCCACTCTACCCTAGCCAGCACATGACTACTACGTCCACCACCAAAGACATGCACGTTTGCCATTTGCATGTACATAAATTATATGGACAGGATATGGCTGGTCAACAAATATTTTCTGAGTATGTACTATGTACTAGGTCCTGTTCTGTACAAGTAAGATGGTAAAAATGGACATCAAGAATAATAGTGATGTGGGAAAGAATCAGCCAAAGGAGAGGAGCCAAAACTAAGTTGGGGGCACTGTTGCTTGGTGGAGACTCTCAGTTCCATCATTGATACTGTAAAAAGTTGGCAACGAGAAGACTTAATGTTAGTGGGGTTAATATTTCAATTGAAAATGAGCTCCACAAATCTTTTTAGGACTTTTCCTCACTTACGTCATCCTTGATCATGTCACTGTAGTGTTCTAATCACATAACCTTTTCATTAAAGGGACAAGAAATATAAAGAAATCTGATTGAGGCTTGTGATCATGTCATTTGCCAAGCCCTAGGTAGAATACTGGTAATATTTAAGACAAATGAATCCAAGGAAGCAGAGTTCATAAAATTTCTCAATCACATTCACCACTTATTTTGTGGTAATCCATCAGTCTGGTCGATTGTTGAAAAATGTGGCAAGTGGAATCAGTTTTCAATACATCCAAACAGAGCATCCAGATCAATTACCGCAGTCCAGTTGTCTGATCATCCAGATATGTCCTTAGTACCTGAAGTATTTACGAAGTAGTAACCTAAGATAGCCTCCTACTCATAAGGAAAAACATAATCACGTAATTTATCTATCTATCCAGCAAGCCACCCAGGCAGACAACAGTACTTATCATCTACTTGTTAAGAGCCAGACATTATCCTAAGCAATTAGGAATATCAAGAAGAAAAGATATTATCTCTGTCCTCAAGTAATTCATAATATTGTATGGTAGTCTCAATTTTTTTTCTTGCATACCACCAACAGGAAAGATCTTCAAGCACATACACCCAGTACCAAAAATATACATCTCCTCATTTAAAATTATAAGTAATACTGTATTAATAAAGTGTGCCTACATTATGCATAACAATACTACCATATTCATATAATACATCTACATAGAGATAAATTACATCAGAAAACAATATGCACAAAAACTGAAGTCAAAAGGACTAAAATGAGAAATAAATAGTTCTAAACAGAGTAAGTGAATGAGTTCAAAGGGAAGAACCAGACTCTTAAATCAGTAACGTCAGGAACTACTGTCCCCGTGACCGAGGACACAGGTCACAGCTCTTTTGCAAGGGTACTCCTAACGTGTGCTCTACAAAGCACATCAGTGGACTCCCTGGGGTCCCATCGATTGCTCATGCTAGACTTCCCCATTCCATGCAGCAGACAACATCTCTAGGCATAACAGAGTAATGTCAGCTAGCTTGACATAAATGATTTAGAACACAAACTTTAGGGATAGAGAAAAATAGTTTTGCTTTGGAAAATTCAAGACCACCTTAGTTTTAATTCTCTGTAGAAATTTAAGAGAGATTTCAGAACCCTGACTGAAGCCTAAGTAGAAAATAACATATTACCCACAAGTTCTTTTTTGCAATCATTAATAACATAACAATGAAAAGCCAAATTCTGCCACGTTATTGGCAACCATCCTTGTATCACTAAAAAGAATGATCTTATCATTGACAGATGCTAAGACTCAGTGGTTTGAATCACACCATGTGTTACAAATTAAAAGGGCTAAAATCACAGTAATGTTAATATGGAAAAGAATAGGGAAAAAAAAAACAATTGTTAGGAGCTACAGGACCAACATTTAAAAAGTAAAGTACGTATAACCAACCCAAAAAAGCTGTGCAAAAAATTCAATGACACATTAGTCCAGATGGTGCTCTGAACAAGTCAAGGGCCACTCCACGTAAAGTTTGCCATGAAGAAAAAAGTAGCCATACTATGTTACTATTTCCATTAGAAAGATAGAGGTAGGTTCACACATAGGAAAGACTGTAAGAATATATACTGAGTTGTTAACATTACTTGTATGTGAAGGGACTGGAATGAGGAAAACTTTTACCTTTTTAAACATCCATGTCTCTAAATTTGAATTTTATAAGGATAATTTAACTATTCTTGTAATCAGGAAAAATATATAATTATTTTAACAAATAAACAAACAAACAAAAACCTTATTGAAAGCAAGCATAATAAAAAAATAATAAAATATAATAAAAAACGTACTGAATTAGTGGACTCGGGTTCAAAAAATCAGTGCTACCACTCACCAGCCATGAAATGGGTGGTCATTGATATTGGTGCTGGTGCTGGTACCGGTGCTGGTAGTGGTTGCCATTGCAGCGAAATGTTTCAACCAGCTGATTGCAAAGGAGCCCTTAACATTGCCCAAGGCCCCTCTCTATGAATTCTGCCTCTTTCATATATATTGTGTCCCAGCATTGCCCCCTACCCACTACATGTTGCATTACAGCCTGCTCAAAAAGATGGGGTTTTTTCCACTTGCGAAAGAGTAACACACATACTAAAAATATCATTTAATGGGTCTTAGCCTTTACAAAAGCCTCTTATATCCCTGCCCAAGACTACAGTCAGAGGATGAGCAAGCAAAACTGCTTGGTGGACGGTGACATGTGTGTACTGAATGGTCATCTCTGGAGAGTGAGAACCACCTAATGGTCCTCGCTGGGAGGTGCCCCAGCCGGTGACCCAGGAGAGTGTCTCTCCGCTCTGTGTCTGAATGATTCCTCTAAGCCTGAACAGCCCTGCTTTCTAGTTTTCATTCCCTCTAAATAGTGAAGCCCTCTGGACAAGTCCCTTAATCTCTCTGCTCAGGAGAACATTTCAAGCACATATATAAAAATGAGGCTATCTTTTGTTACTGTACTACATGATGCCACATAAATTAATTCGTGGGTATCTTCCTGAGTTGTATTTCAACAAACATTTAGCTCATGTTATTCTGCGCTAGATATTGTGCCAAGAACTGGACATCAATAAGATATAGCCCCTACCCTTAGAGTTCCACACAATAGTATCTCAAGTTGGTATATGGAAAGAAAAGTAAAATATACACATAGGTTCATTTCTTCACACTAATGGACAAAGAACCCATAGACCTAATCCTCAAGGAGCCTACTTGTTATTTGGTCTACATTGGTTTACAGGAACAGAAGTGGGAGGTGAGATTTTTTAAAATCCTTTAGTGAGTCAACACGCATTTATTAAGCATTCCCTATGTCCGTGCCAGGGATACAAAGGCTCCATGCCAAGGATACAAAGAAGATGAAAACTACTTGACGTGAAACTGATGGGAAACAAACAGATTAAAGAAGGAGGCAGTAAGTGCTTGGCTCTGTAACTGGTCAACCACATCTTTCTGGAGGATTTGAGGAATTTTCCCAAGAACAGACACTGGGACAATCTTGAAAGATCATTTCTTGCTAGGTAAAGAACACACACAAAAAAAGGGATGGCTGGGAATATCACCAGACTAGCGAAAGGAAAGAACAAAAGTAAGCATGAAGTTCTGACTGTACAAGGTTTAGTATAGGAAAAACATGCCAGCACTTAGGGTCCCCTGAAGCTAGCACTGGCAACGTTATTAAAATGCACTGAACTCTGGGGGATTCTCAGATCATCTTTAGTAAATAAAGACCCTGAGGATAAACTCTGAGGATGAAGAATGTGGGAGAGCCCTAAAGAGAACCCCCAGTGAGAAGGGACAGCAGTTGGAGACAAGGACCGAATCAGATTTCTGATCTGCTTGGGAAACTGTTAGCTCCTGAGAGCACTCTCTGTCTTTCAGCAGTTTTCCAACCTTAGTGAGAGAAAGAATTGATGTCGTTTCTTATAAATTATCCAGAGAATCTAGTTCTATACTTGTGAAGAAAGATAGGTCTAAGGTTCTGCCCTTTTTTTTTTTTATTTTAAACAAACACCCCCGTAATGCAGATGCAGACCATCAACAGACCACACTCGAAACACTGCCTCAGAGCTCCACCAAGGGATCTGAGGAAAGAGAGAAAGATTCCACAGAATTTTTCTCTGGGATATGAAACCTTAAATGTTTCAAAAATGTATCAGAGAACTAGAGGCTGTCACTCAACGTGAACACTGAACACTGGCCAGCCGTGCAGAGCGGCAGAGCTCAGACCGGGTCTGTGCATTTGCCCAGAAGCATCAAGAGAGTCCTGTGAGCCCAAAAGCGTGTTTTTGTGAATACCACGAGATAGTAATAAAGACGTTGCTATTTTTCTGGGCATGTGGCTCATTCTGCTTCACTCTTCAATCCTGCAGCTGCGTGTTTCTGAAAGGCTGTGGAAATGGTGCCAGCTACGGCCACAAGCTGGAAGGAAAAGCTAAGGTCCGGGGGGAACTAAGGCTGATGCGCTGGGCTTCCACGAAGGAACCAGTGGCTTTGACCACTTCCCCAAGCTCAGGCGCACACCCCACCCCAAAAGAAGGAAATCGAGTCAGAAATGAGATACAGAGGGCAACACACAAGGAAACACAGGGGAAGGGAGGAGCTTTCCATCCACTGTCTGAGCCGAAGACTGCCTTTCAAAAAAATTCTGTCTACTGTTCCTGAGGGAAATAGGACAAAAAATTGTCTTCTTTTATGATAAAGATAAAGGTAAAATGAAAAAACCATTTAAAAGGTGTATGAATTGATCACCAAGTTTTCTATTTTAAAAGAACTTTTTATAGTAACTTTCTAGTGGGAAGGCTGATTCTTCTTTAGGAACATCAGTTCAAATATAGGTAACATGCTGATTTTTTTTCTTTTTAACCTTAGTACACTGACTCTAAAATCACTCGTCTCAGCCCCGTCTCAGTGCTAAGACTAAGTTCTCAAGGGGTAACATTCGGCAGGGAAAGAGTGACATCTGCAGGAAAAACTGTGTTGCTACACAGTAAAATCCACAAGAATTCTCAAAAATCAAGTAATTCATCAGCACACAGGTGACACACTCAGCCCACTGCCTGGCATACATTAAACGCTCAACAAATGTTATTGTCGCTTGTGAGATGATAATGGCAAAGCTTTTGCATTGCACTTCTTGAAATGAAAAAGCAACACAAACCCAAGGAAGAAAAGGGCCAGAGGCTATTCCAATCACTCAGATGGATCTTCTGTTTTTCACAGGAACCCTTCCAGACAGATAAGAATCTATCTTCTTTTTTTCTTTTTTTTTTTTAAGATTTTATTTATTTATTTGACAGACAGAGATCACAAGTAGGCAGAGAGGCAGGCAGACAGTGAGAGGGGCAAGCAGGCTCCCCACGGAGCAGAGAACCCGATGTGGGGTTCGATCCCAGGACCCTGGGATCATGACCTGAGCCAAAGGCAGAGGCTTTAACCCACTGAGCCACCCAGGCGCCCCAAGAATCTATCTTCTTTTTAAAGACCTTGGAGAAGTAAAATTCCACAGCCTCCCACATCAGCACTGTGGCTCTGTAATCTTCCGCAGGGCCAAGCTTAGGGAAACTTAGTCAAGCATGTAAACTTAGTTTAGAAACTCCCCCATCTCCCCTTCCAGAATAGACACCGCCTCCCATTTTAGAACATACCCTCCTTCTTCTGTCCAGTGAACATTTGTTACGCACCTACTATGTGCCAGGCACTGTCCTCTGATCTGAGTGCAATGCTGAACCAGATATGTTTCCTGTCCTTGACGGGTTCACTGTCTGCTGATCATGCAAGATTTCAGGTGTTCCTGCCTCCTTTTCCCTGTCTCCCACCTCTTTTTTTTTTTAATTTATTTTATTTTATTTTTGAGAGAGAGAGAGAGAGAGAGCATGTGAGCAGGGGAAGGGGCACAGCGAAAGCAGCAGACTCCCCACTAAGTGGGGAGTCCAACACAGGGCTTGACCTCATGAACTGAGAGATCATGACCTGAGCCAAAACCAAGAGTCAGCCACTTAAACTGCTGAGCCACCCCAGACTCCTCTCACCTCTTTTTTCAGCTCCTCATTTGTTCTTCCTTATAAACACTGCATGCTGGGAACTTCTCATAATCTTCCTCACTCCCAGCAAAACTATCCTACCAAGGCCAACACTCCAGTGGAACACTAAAATAAAAATTATTTTCTATAACTTATTTTCTACGGGAATAGAAAAAAAATGAAAGGACTTATGGTTACATCTTGAATGTACATTCATGGTTAACAAGCTATGCATCATTTATGGGGGCTATTAAATATAATTTTCAGTGTGCAGCCATTTGGAGATTAAAAATTTTAGTGTAGTGTCTCTATATCATTTGTGAGAAATTAAACCTCACTACCGTTGTATACAGTTTAGCCTAAAAAACCCTGACCCCTAAAGTAATGAAACACCTATCACATTCAAGCCTTATTGATTTCTGCTCTGTGGTATCTACCAGTATATTCAGAATGTTCTAAATTCTAAATGAACTGTTCAGAGCAGTTACATTTATAATAGCCCAAAACTGGAAGTAACCCAGATGTCCTTCAACAGGTGTCCGGTTAAACACATGGTGGCACATAAATGTCATGGAACACTATTCAGCAACTGAAAAAAGAATGAACTGGTCATACACACAATATCTTGGGTGAATTTCTAAGTTACCATCCTCAATGAAAAAGGCCAATTCCAAAAGGTGATTTATACACGCGGCATGATTCCATGTGTATAACGTTCTTGAACTGACAAAACCAGAGAAATATCGGACAGGTGAGCAGTTGCCAGGGGCTAAGGAGGGAGTGAGAATAAGAGTGAAGTAGGTGTGGCTATAATAGGGCAACGGAAAGGATTCTGTGGCGATGGAGAGTCCTAATCAGGGCCGCATCAATGTCATATCACGATTGTGACAGTGTCACCACTGTAGCAAAAGGCACAGGGCTATCTCTATATATTATTTCTTACGATTGCATGTGAGTCTACAAAGACCTCAAAATAAAGAGTTTATTAAAAAAAAAAAAAAGATACTGAACACCTAAGGCGATGGAACTACAAAGACCCCTTAAAGGACATTAAATACCTGTAGGAAAGAAGGCAATTACCCTGGAGTGAGGTAAATTCAATTCTATAGTTTGCACGGATGCCAGGGGGACACAGAGGAAAAGCACTGAACCTATAACTGGAATAAGGGACACAAAGTTTCCCAGGGGTGTCTGGGTGGCTCTGTCCAGTGAGCATCCAACTCTTGATTTTGGCTCAGTCATGACCTCAGGGTTGTGGGAGTCAGCACCACATCAGGCTCAGCACCGGGCATGGAGACTACCTAAGATTCCCTTTCTCTCTCTCCCTCTGCCCCGTGTGTGTGTGTGTGTGTGTGTGTGTGTGTGTGTGTGTACGCCTCCCTCTCTTTCTCTCTCTCTCTTTCCCCTTCTTAAAAAAAAAAAAAATAGAAAAGTTTCCCAGAAAAGTGATGCTGCAGTAGGGACCTCAAGGGTTAGCGAGAGTATCCTGGCACAGAAAGGAGAGAAAGGGTGAAGAGCATCTAGCAGAGGGAACAACATGTGCAAAGGAGACTGAAATAATGTGGTGCATTCAGGAAACTCTGAGTAGTTCAGTATCTCATTTGAGTGGTGGGTAAGGCAGCTGAGTGAGACAAGGCTCACTGTAATCCAAACGCAAAGTCTAGGTCAAGCCCTTATTTTAAAGGGCTTGAAGTAAATCCAGTAGGGTATAGCCAGAAACTACAGGTTTGTCTCTCTGCTTGTTTATAGCAATAAACAAGATTTAGGTTCTAAAGGGCACAGGGGAAGAGACTGGATTGAGTTGAAGATGGGGACCAGAGGGAGCTGGTGAGACATGGCTGAGATTTAAACGACAGCAGGGACCACAGGAATGAAAAGGGCGGGGGGGGGGGGGTACTGAGAGACTCAACAGGGACAGAATCCAGCAGCGCACAGCGATTGCCTGAAGATTCCCTTCCCTGAGAAGGGAAAATGAGGAGGATCTAGCATGCAGCTGTCAAGGAGTGAAACTAGGATGCTACCCCCCACCCAGGGCAGACATCCCTATTAATTACTGTACACTTCACAGCTCAAATCAACTCTCCCAGAAGCCCCTACTTATCTATTGGGTCAGCAAATAAGTTGTACTTATTTTCTACCTCTTACGTTAGCTGACTTCTGAATTTCTAGATGGATGGTGGTACTATCCATAAAAATAGGTGAAACAAGAATTGAAGAGAAAAATTTTGAACTTGCTTTGGTATGTTCCTGAGTCCGATGGTCATGAGAGACAAGCGGAAATACCTAGTAGGAAACTGGATATTGAGGTATGTGGCCAGGGTAGAGATTTGGCTATCAGTACCCATATACGTGGAAATTAAACCACAGAATCCAGAAAATTAAAGTCTAATTACAATGTACAAAGAGTGAAGGAGAAAAGGATCAGGAGCAGAACCTTCAGGAACACGGGTATTTGTGAGACAGACAAAAGAAGTGACCACAAAAGAGACCGAGATAATATGTTAAGAAAAATAAAAAGAAAACCAGGAGAGCATGGTTGCTGAAACCAAAGAAGGAAAGAAAGGCAAAGTGGTTAGAAAAGAAGCACTGCAGATAAGTCAGGAAAATGAGGATTAAAAAGAACCTGTTGACAGAGACATAAAGAAGACGGCAATGGTGGTCGCATCACAGATTTTGGGTTTTCTGCAATCCTTACGGAAAAATAGAAGAGCTAAAGAGCAAAACAAAAAATACATGAAAAAGTTATAAAAATAAATACATACTATAATATCCCTACAAATCTCAAAACACGAGCAAATAATAAGACTTGTGTTCTTTTACAGGTATATGTGAGGGAGAAAGCAGAGGGAGGCCACGAGGCCCCTGACAGACCGAGAGATATTCATTGGAAAGGATGCGGAACAAATTGAAAGCCACAGATGAACCCAAGAGGGACTTTGTCCAGCCTAGGGAACATAAGAGGTGTGCGGGATGACACTGAAGGGCTGGGGCATTCTAGCCCTTATGAATGCTTAAGATTGACCCCCCACCCCACCCCCTGCCAAGGCTCTCAGCCAGGACAGAGCTCCCACCCTATTTTGAGAGAGCTTGCCAAGAGTACAATGGAAATTTAGAAAGACAGATACAACCAGACAAAGAAAAGAAAAGGTGCAGAGAAAAGTGCAAAAGATGAGCTGAGTCGGGAAAGGTCAGGAAAAAACTCTCCATTTTTGTATACAGAAACAACAGCAGAGGGAATTCCAAAAAGTTAGGAACACTGTCTAAAACAAGCAGCCTTCTAAAGTTCAGGAAAAATAAATTTGCATAAAAATGAACAATAAAAAATATAGAGGTCAATGCCAAACAAAGTTACTGTAATAAAAAAAGAGAAGAGGGGCGCCTGGGTGGCTCAGTTGGTTAAGTAAGCATCTGCCTTTGGCTCAGGTCATGATCCCAGAGTCCTGGCATGGAGTCCCAGCATCGGGTTCCCTACTCCACACTGAGTCTGTTTCTCTCTCTCCCTCTGCCTGCTTGTGCTCTCTTTCTAATATATAAATAAAAATCTCAGAAAGAAAAAAAAAAAAAAAAAAAGAGGGGGACGGGGAGGGAGAGAAAATCCTGTAGTGCTGAATTTTAATTGGAAATATCAGTATGAACTCATATGGTATCTAATCTTTAAATATAAGTATTTCAATGTACCATATTGTAGTCTTGAAACACTATTTTCTATTAAGGAAAACCAAGACTGTATTAGATTCCTAGGGCAGCTGTAACAAATTACCACAAACTTTCTGGCTTAAAAGGGTAGAAATTTATTCTCTCATAGTTCTGGAAGCTAGAAGTCTGAAATCAAAGTGTCAGCAGGACCAGACTTCCCGTCAAAGTGCTAGGGGAGAATTACTCCTTGTCTCTTCCAAATTTCTGGTTCCTTCAGATCTTCCTTAGTTTCTGACAGCATAACTACAATCTCTACCTCTGTCTTCACATGAACTTCCCTATGTGTCTGTCTTAACCTCTTCTATCTCTTACACGGAAACATATCACACTGGACTAAAGGCCCAACTCAACCCAGAATGATCTCTTCTTCTATCCTTTAATTTAATTGCATCTACAAAGATCACTTTTCCAAGTAAAGTCACATTCACAGGATCCAGAGGACATACCTTTTGAGGAGCCACCACTCACCACACTAGTTTGCCCACTAAAATTCATGTCCACCAGCATACAAAATAAGTTCACTCCATGCCAACATCCCCAAAAGTCTCAGCCAATTACAGCATCAACTCTAAAATCTCATCTAAATATCATCAGCCCAAAAGGCCCAAATTTCATCAAAATTAGGTATGGATGAGATGCCAGGTATGATCCATCCTGGGACAAAATTCCTCTCTATCTGTAGTCCTGTTAAAGTACAAAACAAATTATCTGCTTCCAAAACACAATGGTAGACCAGGCAGAAGACAGACACTCCCACTGCAAAAGAGAGACACTGGAAGGACAAAAGGGGTCACCAGTCCCAAGCAAATTCCAAAACCAGAAGGACAAATTCCTTTAGATTTCAAGGCCTGAAAATAATCCTCTATGGCCCAATGCTAAGCCTCTGAGCCTATGATGGGAACTCGCCAGCCTCTGTGCCACTGGGGCTCTGCCCTTGGAGACATTCTTCCTTTTTCTCAAAAAATAACACACGGGGGCACCTGGGTGGCTCAGTGGGTTAGGCCTCTGCCTTCGGCTCAGGTCATGATCTCGGGGTCCTGGGATCGAGCGCCGCATCCGGCTCTCTGCTCAGTGGGGAGCCTGCCTCCCCCTCTCTCTGCCTGCCTCTGCCTACTTGTGATCTCTTGCTCTCTGTCAAATAAATAAATAAAATCTTAAAAAAAAAAAAAGATAACACATGTTTGCAGCCAAGTAACTCTACTGGGCAGTTTCCTACCTATAGGATCTTGGAAGTCCAACAGCCTTCCCTCATTTTGTCTCTCTCTGTGCCCTTCAGTCCGAGAAGTCAGTGTTTCTGCTAATGTTACATTTTCAAATGTAGCCCCTGTGGCCCCTCGTGGGCCACCTATGTGTGTCACAGAGGTCTACTCCATTAGACAAGAGAGGATTCTCCACAGATGTTTCCTGGATTCTGCTCCTGGTTTCTGCTGAGTTGATTGAGTAAATCCACAAGTCACAAGCCTAATTTTTTTTTTTTTTTTTAAGCAAAAGGCTGCCCAGCTACATCCCTGACCCTCTCTCTAGAGTATATTTTTCCAACAATGAACTTTCTCATTTTGGCATCCTTGTGACCTAGACAGTGGGAGAACCTCCCAAATCATCAGGGGCTTGAATCTTTTTTGCTTAACAGCTCCTTTCTTCCATTTATCTCCTTCCTTCACATTTTAAACAGCAATGAGAGAGCAGGTTGGACCTCTAACACTTCACATGCCTTCTTCTGGACCTCTGTCTTTACATGTTCATCCTCTGGGCCTGCATGTCTAAAATCCTCCTCTCCCTTCTCTCATAAAGACACAGTCATTGAATTTAAGGTCCACTCTAAATCCTGGAGATCTTAAGCTTAACTGCATGTGCAAAGGTCCTATTTCCAAAGTAAAGTCACATTCAGAGGTACCAACAATTAGGACTTGAATACATCTCTTGAAGGCTACAATTGATCCCTGTGTAAGGGCTTTCTGGGGAAATGACTGATCACAAATCTAGAGCAGCAAATTCACATGATGATCCAGGACCATCTCGACACACCAGAAAGAAGCGATTAAGACTACTAACGGTCACACCATAAGGACTGAGGAGCCAAATCTGCAGAGGTTCCCACTGATCAAAGATGAAACAATTTAAGTATCAATGAAGAAATGAACCATAATGAATTAAAATGATTAAAAACCCTTAAATTCATGGGTTCAAGGTAATGTTTTTAATTAAATTGGTCCTTGTGAAGATAACAGGAACCAACTTGCTCTCTTGAAACCTAGGTAGATAAAATGAAAGAATCAACAATCTCACTTTCCTTATTAGAACTATAACACTAAGTAACCAAACAGTAGATGAGGAGTATTTCCTTATGAAAATTATTCCAGTTAACATATGGAAACAAAGTCACAAAATTTTATCATCACTATTTTGCAAACACCATGAATTAATGGATCCAGGCACTGAACGTCAATGGTTGGTAACATCAAAAAAGAACAAAACCGGACATAGGTGTCTTCAGATGAAAGAACACCTTACCACCTATAGTCTTGCCAGAAGTATCAAACAGGAATCTGATTGACCTTCTGCATCTCACTGGCAATTTGCAGAAAATACAGAGGACAGAGGAACATATGGAACTGTGCCGTGGTTCTACAAAGAGCAGAATACAGACTATGAGAAAATGTATTAGTTCTTTCACAGATAAATTGTAAGTAATGAAAGGAATGGAGGAAAACCTGTACATTTAAAAAAGGATTCAAAGATAGATCAGGTTTTTTTAAAAATGGGCGGACTAAAGCTACCATGTCAAGGGATGTACACTTGGATTAAAAAAAAAACCATCAAAAACCCAAGAAGGGGGGGGCGCCTGGGTGGCTCAGTGGGTTAGGGCCTCTGCCTTCGGCTCAGGTCATGATCCCAGGGTCCTGGGATCGAGCCCCGCATCGGGCTCACTGCTCGGCAGGGAGCCTGCTTCCTCCTCTCTCTCTGCCTGCCTCTCTGCCTACCTGTGATCTCTGTCTGTCAAATAAATCAATAAAATCTTTAAAAAAAAAAAAAAACCCAAGGGGGTGACTTTTGCCTTTTTGTTTTTTTAGTTTTTTATTATGTTAGTCACCGTACAGTACATCATTAGTTTTTAATCTAGTGTACCAAGATTCATTGTTTGAATATAACACCCAGTGCTCCATCCAATACGTGGCCTCCTTAATACTCATCAGCCAGCTCACCCACCCCCCACCCCCACCCCTCCCCTCTAAAACCCTCAGTTTGCTTCTGGGAGTCCACAGTCTCTCATGAAAAGTCAGGGTTTGATTACTTTAGAGGAAGGTTAAAGATTGTGATTGGCATGAGGAACATGAAATGGATACAGGTGTGACTGGCCATTTTGTTGTGGTATGTTTGTTCCTGTATTTTTATTTTAGAATTAAGAGGGGTTTTATTTATTTATTTGACAAAGAAAGAGAGTACAAGTAGGCAGAACAGCAGACAGAGGGAGAAGGAGAAGCAGGCTCCCCGCTGAGCAGGGAGCCCAATGTGGGGCTCAATCCTACGACCCTGAGACCATGACCAGAGCTGAAAGCAGTCGCCTAACTGACTGAGCCACCCAGGGGCTCCTAGAGTTTTGTTTTGTTTTGTTTTTTAAGTGTCCAATGAATGTAGCATTTCTGGCAAAAGAAATTTCAATAGAACTGTAGAGCAAAAGTGAGACTGCAGTGAGGTAAGGAACAAAAGGAAAGTTAGAAATGGGAACAATCAATGTAGGCTTCTGTTGGTAGAAGTGCGGCTGAGAATGGAAGCAGAGAGGTGTACGTTTAAGATGACATAGGGCAAAGAGAGAGGTTTTCTCTTTTCTTTTTGCTCATTTCATTTATTAATAATTTTTTCTTAACATACAATGTGTTATTTGTTTCAGGGGTACAGGTCTGTCAACCATCAGTCTTACACAATTCACAGCACTCACCATGGCACCTACCCTCCCCAATGTCCATCACGCAGCCCCGTCATCCCCCCAACCCCCACCCCTCCAGCAAACCCTCAGTTTGTTTCCTGAGATTAAGAGTCTCTTATGGTTTGTCCCCCTCTCTGGTTTCATCTTGTTTCATTTTTCTCTCCCTTCACCTATGATCTTCTGTCTTGTTTCTCAAATTCCTCCTACCACTGAGATCATTTGGTTTAAAATGAACAAGACTTGAACAGGTTTATGTGCCAAAGGGAGATAAAAAATAAAGAGCGGGACATTGGAGATGCATTTGAGAGGACAACTGACAGAGCAAAATCCATGAGGAGACTAAAGGGAATATGATACCAAAAACAGGCAGCAGGTTGACCCTAAGTAGGAGGCTAAAAGTGGTCATTTCTACTGAGACAACGGAAAGGAAACAAAAAATCTGTGGTGAACTTAGAGACGGAGGGCTAACAGCAGAAAGTTGAGGAAATTCCCACTCTCTGTTCTCTATTTCCTCTGTGAAACAGGAAAGGGGTTATCTCCAGATATGGGGGGTGAACATTCAGTGAATGTTTAAAATATCCAAAGTGGTGTTGGAAGTTCCATAGAGATGGAAAGAGGAATTTGTAGTGATAGTAACCCATGCCATTTCGTCATTGTCTTCAGAAACCTGAGTGTAGGATTAAAGAGGACACAGTTAAGTTGATGAACTCTTTGTTGTTCATTTGTATTTTCAGATCAGCCTAATGAGGCAGGGCAGCTGACATCATCGGTGAGGTAAAGGTGATGAGGAAAGCAGAAAGGAGAATACTAATAAAATGGGGCCGGGGAGGAAATAACTCTGAGGCTTAAAACACTGAGTGAATAGGGATAAGGGAGAAAAAACAGATTTAGGAGAAAAGAGAATGAGTTCGTTTTTAATATTTCAAGTTTCTATGCCCAGTTCTAAATGTGAACCCAGACGCCCAGAAAGGAGATCTGGCCTGAAGCTCCAAATGTGAGAAGCATTACCTTAAAGAAAATATATACAGTAAAAATAGAACATTAAAAAAAAAAAAAAAACTGAAGAAAGAATCCTGAAAAACATTGAGGCTTAAAGATCAAGGAGAGAACCTACAGGTATCAAATTTTCTGGGAAGGACAAGCCAGAGTGGTAAGGGAAAAATCCAGGTGCAAGAAGATGTCCCCCAAAGTCCAGAAAGAGAGTTTGGGGGTGGGGAGTGGTCAACATGTCGATGCTGCTGAAATGTGGAAAAGACGCCTTAACTCATCTTTGTTCTCTTACCGTCTAGGAAAACGTGTGGCGCGTAGTTGGAACTCACTGTTGTGCCCATTTCGATACCTGTAAGTCTCACTCCAACACCGTTAGAGTTGTAAAAAGCACGAAAAGGGTATACAGGAAGGAAAGAGGAAAGGTAAGGGAAAGAAAAGGAAAAAGAAAGAAAAAAGAAAAAAGGTACGTCGCTCACCCAGCTGCCCCATGGCGGTGCCCGTCTCCGTCCCAGCTCGCCGGACGTCAAGGCGCGTTCCGGCTTCTCCCCGGCCGCGCGCGCCTGTGAGATGCCGACGGAGCCACCGTAAGGGCACAGACTCGGTCTCCTCGCTCCTGGGCCCTGCGAGAACGTGGGGCTTCCAGCTCCCGAGAACGCCCTCCCCTCACCACGAGCATCTCTAAACCCTGGGACGCGTCTCCCAGGGGCTCAGGGCGGGCAGCTGCCGTTTGCCACTGTGTCTTCCCGGGTGGTTCAGTTCTCCGTCCTGCCACTTCGGGGCCACGGAGGTCTCCTGCTACGTGCGGCTGCGACCCCCCACCTCCCCGCAGGCGCCAGAGACCCGCCAGGAGGTGTTAGGCCTCTGTCGGGCCGCTCAGGCCTTCCGTCCAGCGCCGCGGCTGAGCGTCCACAGCGCTCGCAGTTCCAGAACCCCACGGCTCTCTGTGGGGACCCGCGCCCTTCCCTTCTGGGTCCTCATCTGTTAGATGTGCCCCAAGGCCATGTGGCTCCTGCTCCCGTCTTACAGCCTGAGCGGAAGAGCTCTCAGGCTTTCGGACTCGTAGGCCTCTTCTTCCCCTCCCCAGGCCTCAGATATGGGTCGTGGCGACGTCCAGCGCTTCGTGTCTGCCGCTCATTTCATTTTCCCAAGCGCCTGGTGTCCACGAGCGCTTAATGTAGCGGCTGACCCACCCGAGCGAATTAGAGGGAGCCGAGCCGGGTTGGAAGTTGCGGAGGCCGCACCGCAGTCGGTCTGCAGCGGGGGTCACGGCGCACCGCCGCGGCCAGGGCAGCCGCCCTTCTCAGCTCTTCACGCTACCGTCCCGCCGCGGCCGGGGCTCGGCTACTGTCCCAGCCTCTGACCATCTCCGAGCACCTTCCGCCTCCGGTTCAAGAAACAGACCACGGGCTTCCTCCCCACGTCCAGGCCCAGTTCCCAGGGAAGAAACTGGGCAGGCCTGGGTGCCGGGGTGGCTCAGTGGGTTCAGCCTCCGCCCTCGGGGGCGCCGGGGTGGCTCAGTCGGTTCAGCCTCTGCCCTCGGGGGCGCCGGGGTGGCTCAGTGGGTTCAGCCTCTGCCCTCGGGGGCGCCGGGGTGGCTCATTCGGTTCAGCCTCTGCCCTCGGGGGCGCCGGGGTGGCTCAGTGGGTTCAGCCTCTGCCTTCGGCTCCGGTCATGATGTCAGGGTCCTGGGGTCGGGCCCCGCATCGGGCTCTCTGCTCAGTGTCCCCCCCCCCACCCTGCCTACTTGTGATCTCTCTGTCACAGAAATAAATAAAGTCTTTATAAAATAAAAAAGAAAGAAAAGAACCCCCCCCCGTCCCAGGCTCCCCGGGGCGCCTCTGCGACTTTCCCGCCGCGCCGCACCAGGCGGCCCAGGGCGGGCTGCGACGCGGCCTCATCACTCAGCGCGCATTTCGTCACGTCCGCCGCGACGTCCTCCTCAACCTACGGGCCACCTGGAAGCGGTTTTGCTCAGTTCCCGACCCGGGGGAGGTGCTGACCGTCCGGTGTGTCTGCGCGGTCGGAGAACGCGCCCGGAACGGCGTCGGCGCTCGGGACGCCGCCGGGTTCGACGCCGCCGGGTTCCCCGGGGCCGGATCACACTCCGTCGTGTGCAGCAGCGCGCACCGGCTCTCCTGCTCCCGCCGCCGGGTAGGACCGGCCGCGGCTCGGAGAACCGGGTCCGTTCGACGCCGCCCGCGGATTCCCACCAAGCAGCCGGGAAGGAGTGCGCTCTCGCTCTCCGTTTGCTTCCAGCGAGCTGTCGCCTCGTCCCCTGAAGAAAACGCCGCGGCCCTCGTCCGCACGGCCCCGCGCTCTTCCCACCGACGAAGCCAGCGGCGCCTCGGCCCCGCGGCTCTGAAACCTCCGGGACGCCTCCGCGCGCGCATCCGTTCCCGCGTCGCGCCAGCCCCGCCCCCGGCCCTCCGGCCCCGCCCCCGACCCTCCGGCCCCGCCCCAGAGGAGGCCGAGGGGTGGGGCCCGCCGCGGCGTGCTGACGTCAGAGAAGGCTGCGACGCCGCCGGGTCCGCCGCGGCGCTGACGGCGGGGGCCGGCCGGTGTGAACGCGGAGCGGGGCCTGGGCAGCGGCGGGGCCGTAGGACCTCGCGCCGCGTTCCCGGGCTCCGGGGCGGGGGCGGCGGCGGCGGCGGCGAAGCCCCCTCCCCGGGGAGGCGGGGCCCGGACGAGCTCCCCGGAGCGGGGGCGGCGGCGGCAGGGAAGGATGCACCAGAAGCTGCTGAAGAGCGCGCACTACATCGAGCTGGGCAGCTACCAGTACTGGCCGGTCCTGGTGCCCCGCGGCATCCGCCTCTACACCTACGAGCAGATCCCCGTGTCGCTCAAGGACAACCCGTACATCACCGACGGCTACCGGGCCTACCTGCCCTCCAGGCTGTGTATCAAAAGGTACGGGGTCGCCGCCGCCGCGGGGGGCGCGCCGCGGGGGGCGCCGGGAGCCGCGTCCCCACCCGCACCTTTGTCGGGGGTCCCTGCGCCGCCCCGAGCCCGGCGGCCCCCCCCTGCGCCGTCCTTCCCATTCCTTCCCCCACGTCTCCCGTCTCGTTACCGGTCTTCTTCCCCCGCCCGGTGCGTGGCCCACGGAGGACGAGTGGCGGTTAGCTGGGCTTCCGTCGCCAGCGCAGCAGTTTCCCCTGCGGCGCTGCGCCGCTCCCGGAGAGCTTCGCGGCCGGTGCCGCGCTTGCTGCTGCTGGGAGCCCCCCCGCTGACGACGGCCGGGTGGTCCTTGCCCAGTGTACACCCAGGCTTTGTTTATTTTTAGATGAGCCCCGTGGAAATCCCGATGGGTTGGGCCCAATGTGACGTGTGATAGGAAATTATATTAAGATAATAGGACACAGGTCACGGTGCCATGGGCATATGCGTAAAGATGTATATACACACACGTGTGTGTGTGTGTGTGTGTGTATCTAGATAGACGGACAGATGTGTCGGAGAAGCCCTGATTCATTCATTCAGCAGGTACTGGGAGCCCCTCCCAGGTGCCAGACCCTGTACCAGGCCATGCCCAGAACAGCAGATATTGCCCTGTTCTTGTGAAACTACGAAGGTTTGGTCTGAGTGACACACATTAAAGAGTGATTACTCTATTGCATAATAACCGTTGTGAAAAACGCTGTGTAGGAAAAGGACATAGCAGAGAGAAGCTGTCACGGGCACCACCCTCCACGGGAGCACCCTAGAAGCACTTCTAAGAAAGGAATCTCTTTATCATCTAAACCTTTAAAAACTTGTGTCCCCTGAGTGCCTGCATTTTAAAAAAACAAAACCAAAAAATCAGTGTTCTGGTTGTTAGACTAGATTTATGTTAAAACTCACTATATGTACTTAAATATAGAACCCCACTTTAAGGGAATGAAGGAACAGGTATTGGTTAGTTCTAGGATGTGGTAGTCACAGGCTCTGGTGCTGGCATGTGGGCTGTTGAGTTGCTCGGGAAGCAGTCACACACCTGATTCTTGGTCTTCTTTTCAGCAAGGTCCTTCCCCAGATCTTTCTGCCCTGCCTTGAAAGTGTTTTGGGGGGCGCCTGGGTAGCTTGGTGGGTTAAGCCTCTGCCTTTGGCTCAGGTCATGATCTCAGGGTCCTGGGATCGAGTCCCCCATCGGGCTCTCTGCTCAGCAGGGAGCCTGCTTCCCCACTTTCTCTCTCTGCCTGCCTCTCTGCCTTCTTGTGATCTGTCAAATAAATAAGTAAATAAATAAAATCTTTAAAAAAAAAAAGTGTTTTGGACTCATAGTCACAGGTGACATTACATTCCGCCCATCCCTACTCAGTGGATGGCCCACAGGCCTTCACAATTTGAATCCTAAGTACTATTTGCCTCCCCAGTGTCTCCTTTGCATAAGTTATACATGAAATCAGAGCCGGGCCCTGCTATGCAGGTGAAGTTCACAAGGACACAGCGGGTAGTGAATTACCCTAAGTATTCTATTACCCACATAGCAGTAGTCCTCTGGATTCTGATGCTAGTGTCCAAATCTCATGGACTGAGAAGTGGAATATATGTAATGCTCTGATCTTGGGCTGCAGAGTCAAAAAGTCCCCATCTGCCACTTAACCATTTCGGGACCTTGAACAAGGGCTGACCTCTCTGAATCTTACTTTACCCTTTTGTAAAAACGAGGGTAATCACAATTCCTGCTTCAAAAAGTAGTAAGGATTAAGTGAGATTATGTATATAAAATGCTACACAGGGCATGACCCCTAGCAGGCACTCAATTAATGGTGACTTGTTACCACCCTAATTACTGATTTTGAAGCTGAACAGAGAAGCAGAACTTCTCACAGAGTAAGAGTAGATTCTCCACAGGCAACCTTCTTCCAAGTGCTCTTCCCACCAGCTTGGTCTTGGCCAAGTTCAGCTTTTGCCCTCTCTTCTTTTAGCTGTCAGAGTGACCAGGAGAGATTTTGGATGTAAGGAGAGGTTTTGCATGTCACAACTGTTCTGCCAGCCCTCTGTTAGTTGGAAGGAGCGTGCCAAGGTTCTGCCTCTCAGTTGAGTCAATCAGGTCACGCTGAGTTTCACGAAGTGAGAAGTTCTGAGGCAGAGGCAAGAGCAGAGTACTGACCATCGAGCTAGTCCTGTAGTTAACACGTTCCTTCACATCCCTGTGTCTTCACCCCTGCCCCAGTGTAAGTAGTCCTTACACTTGATGCTTGTATAGGATAAAGCCTGAAATTCATGATAAGAGGATTCACTTTATTCTTGGTGATCGTTTGATAGTGTGAGACCCTGTTATGTTTATGGTGTGTAAAAACGGGAAAATGAGAACCATGGTGATTCCTACAAATTCAGTAGGTCAGAGTGATACATTGATGCTTATTAATAAGGAATGTGAACCGGCGAATGTCAAAGACCTTAATTCAAACAAAAAGGTTAGATTTCACAAGAGAAATGCAAAAGAATTTTAAACAATAAATAATCAATTGCGTTCTGTCCAAAGTTAGAGAAACATTTCACAAAATGAAGGAGTTAGAAGGGACTCGCAGCAGCCTCTCATTCCCCTCCATTGTTTTGTATTGAAGAAATGGAAGCCAGAGAAGTTAAGTGACTTATGATCACAGAGCTACTGGTGGTTGAGGGTGAGAGTGGAGGGGCAGTGAGCCTTTTGACTCCTGGTTGCTGTGCTCCAGTCTACACCACCCTGTGCCGCTAGGACTGCTCAGACCAGCTGGGCATTTAGTGAGCAAACGGCACCGATACTCAAAGTAACCTATTATTGGTGAAAAGGAGAAACTCATGCCACCTAGGAACTAGTTTGGTTTCACACAACCACAGCAAAGCTGTTCCAGCACGCCTATCGTAAGAGCCTTTCCCGTGGAACAGTTTGTATTTATTCTGCTTCTCTCGTGTCTGTTTAGCTTTGCATTTGCATTTAATGTGTGCTGAAAAGGTACTTTAAGTTTGTGGCTAACCTTATACTTAGCAGGTTTTCAGAAACCTGCGTTTGAACATGAAAGTATGGTAGCGAACATCCAGTTTTAATCTGCACATTCATTTCTGAAGACACCTAGCATCCGATCTGAGCAAAGTACTCTGCCAGGGACAGTGGTGTCATAAAGACGGATGGTGCCAGCCATCAGGGAGTAGATAGGCTGGAGGATGAGATGGAATTTATACATCAATAACTCAGAGGAGGAAGGAAGTAGTAAATATGATAATAGAGGTGAGCCCCAAAAAAGCTCCAAGACCTCAGGACTGGTGGAGACGTGGAAGAACGTAAACTAAGCGAGAAATCCTTTTACAAAGGCAGAGACACGGTTAAGGGCTTCAAGTGGCGAGTGTTGGATAACTGCCCCCAAAACTGTCCCTAACCTTCTAAATGCTGATGGTGACAAGCCAGTATGAATCTGAGATGCATGTCTGTTTGTTTTCCAGTTTGTTTATTTTATCTAATGAGACAGTAAACATCTGGAGTCATTTGCTGGGTTTTTTCCTCTTCTTTACCCTGGGAATATATGACATGACATCAGTATTACCTTCGGCAAGCGCGTCCAGAGAAGATTTTGTGATTTGTTCTATTTGTCTCTTCTGCTTCCAGGTAAGTCATTTCAGAAACATTGTTACTAGTAAAGAGAGCTTTAGTCAGACAAGCTTGGGCAGGTGATCTTACATCACAGCCGCCACTTGATTTAAAGAGCCCCCAAAATAGCACATAGGTTAGCTTATTCATTTTCATAATACAAGCAGCGAAAGTGTTTTTATGAGAGTATATTTGGGCCGTACTGTTAGAGTATACTTGAAATCCAGTAGATTTTAAAGATTGAGAAAATGCCTTTCCTTTTCTCCTTCCCTTTCTAGAGATTTCTGTTTTAAGACTAATAATGGGATAGGAACCTCTGTACTCTATTTTCTGGCTGAGATAGAACACTAGTTATGCTTAAAACTTTTTTCAGACGATTTCCCATCTTTTTCCTATTTATATGTCTGTGATTTCTGTATTTGTCTTAATTTTATCTTTAAATTTAAGTATATACGTACGTAAATGTATCTGTCTTAATTTGAATGTCTTATTTTGCTGGTAGTGATCTTTTGTATTGCTTTAATGTTCCTTTCCTTTGGTCTTTTTATGCTTGCCTGGTTTCAAATACTTTGTTTCTCCTTTCTACCTTTTGTATTTGTTAGTTCTCTAGCACTTTCAGTTTTCTTCAAGGATTGGTAAAATTCCTTTAAAAGTTATATAGAATAGTTTTAAAAACAATTCTAAAGAAGAAAAATGTGGGCTGAAATCCTGCTGACATTTTTAAAATTAAAAAAAAAAATGCAGAGAGTACAGAAAGCATAAATTGAAAGCTGTCACCCCCTCCCCGCTTCCTGCAAACGCTGGCCAGCACTCCCTGCAGTGAACCTGTGGCTACCGTGCGAAGGTGCTTCTCTACCAGACTTCAGCTGCTCAGATGTTGCTTTCAGGAGACATCATTTAATCTCAGACCATCATTCAACTCAAGTTCAGACTTCGGAGTTAAAAGACTAAGAATACATCGGGAACATCACCCTTCCCCTTTTTTCCTAATTCTAGTTTTTGGAATAATATGTTGAATTTCGTTAAGGGAAAGAATACTCTTGTATCTTTGTTATTATCATTATTTGATTATTTATACTTATAAGTATACTCATTTTGTCCTCATTGCAGCCTAAGCCTCTGTTAGACTCCATCTCTGGTTTTAAAACGGAAGTGAATCAATTTCTTTCTACTTTAATTTTCAGATGTATCTTACAGACTAAGATGCTCTTAATAACCATTAATAAGCAAAGCTGGTTTATACTCTCCTGTTAATTATATGAGTAGGATCTCCTTTGAAAATCCCACATGTTTTCCTCTACCCCCCGGGTCTGCCCTTTATTCCTTCACCATCCAGCCACGACTGACTAAATTAATTCAAGGAAAGCATATTAATCTTCATACTGGCTTAAGAAAACAATGCATTGCAGAACTGAAAAACAAATAATTAGAACTGCCAGTGAAGAAAAACCCAAAATATGTTACAGTGACTTGCTCAGGATTATTCAACAGGACAGTAAAATAGTACAGTGATCTCTGTTACACACTGCAGAAGTTGCTAAAGGCAGCGAGATACTAAAGACAGCTAAGGACAGCAGATTTTCCCAATTGAAAACTGCCATCTCCGTTATTTTTATTTTATTAAATTTATAACTTGTTGACTCAGTTTTCTCAAATTCTTAAGAGTCAGCAGGCAGCATGGTAAACCACAAATTAAGATTGATTTACATTTAGGGGCTCCTGAGCGGCTCAGTCAGTGGAGCGTCCGACCTTTGATTACTGCTCAGGTCATGATCTCCTGGTCTTAGGACCGAGCCCCACGTTGGGCATCTGCACTGCGTGTGGAGCCTGCTTAGGATTCTCTCTCTCTCCCTCTCCTCTCACTTTCCCCTTCTCTCTCACCCCTCGCTCTCTAAAAAAAGGAAAAAAAAATAATTGATTTACATTCAGTTGTAATTTAAAAGACATAACATTTTTTTCTCTTTCACTTCTACCATTTTATATGCTCAGTACCTTCCACGAACCAGAGTGCATCCTGAATAGTAGAATGAAATTTCAGGGACTTTGAACTTTCCCAGAGGTCTTTCTGACTTAGGGAAGAGTAGAATCCAGGAATGCCTTTCCCTAGATTCAGTTCATTTGCATTAAGTTCCATCATGTGCAGCCAGGCACTAAGCTAGGCATTGTGAGTGTAGTGCTGAACAAAACCAGCCTGTCCTAACGATCGAGTCACTTAGGTAGGAGGGCGGAAGGGAGAGTGAGGCAGGGATTTAAGCAGATAAGAGTAGTTTGTGTAAAGGCCCAGAAGCAAGAGACTGCCCAACAGTTTCTGGACTGGTAGGGGTTGGCCTTTGTGGTTGGCTCGTGGGAGAATAGGGAAGGATGAGGCTGGAGGGAGGCAGGAGCCTGAAAGTATTTGAAAAGTGTTTGGTTGTCATGCCAAGGAGGTTAGATGTAGGATGTCACCCTCCAATGATCTCTCTGCCTTGATGGAGTGAGATAGTCCACAGAAGGAAAGTTTCCAGAAACCTTTATTATCTAAATTCAATTTGCCAGATAATTTTTCAGTTTTTTTAAGGAATTCTGATAATAACATGTTTCTTTTAAAATGGATTTCTTTTAATTTTTACAGCAGATACTAAGTATAGGTTTACTTTTTAAAAACTCAGCGCTCTCTGTTAACACTATATATTTTAATTTCCTTTTAAAAAGTGTAACTTTTCTCTTTATTTTCCTTTTCACAATGAAATTAGCCCTGTTGTTTCTTACTATTATTACTATAAAATATACTCACATTGGAATTCAAACAAAACAGTGTATGCAGGAAAGTAAAAGCCCTTGCACTTTGCAGAGGTAGCCATATTTGGCATTTGTGTATGCACAGCTGCCTCCCATCTACCTGCCTACCTATTTCTGAGCTGTGATCATCTCTGCTTGCTTTTTTGTGTCACTCAGCATTGTGACAACGAGATCTTTCCTTGTCAACAATACACACCGTGGTATCCTCTAGACTTAAACGGTGTTTAATCTCAAGGGTAATCTGAGAAAACAGTAACCAAACGTCCAAGAGTTGTGTCTCATTGGGTCAGCGAACCCGGATTTGTGGCTTACTAGCCCAAGCCACAGACTGATGAAGACTTCAGACTGTGGACGAAGAAGTGACGTTGTGGCTAGGTACGTTGTTTTGAGTATTGATATTGGAGCGGTGGGGCCTGATTAGGGTTGTTTAATGACCAGACTATAGACTGGCGAGCTGACCATTTTGCTGCCTGAGCAGCTGCTCACAAAACATCTGTTTGACCCACTTCCCGTCATTCATGCTCCCTATTACTTACCTGGGCCATTTGCTGCACCCCTGCTGTCGCGGGCTTCGTACGCTCTTGTCGTGGCTCTCCAGGGCTCCTCCTGTAACCTCCCATCTCAGCCTTTCTGTACGGCGGCACTGAAAAGCTTCCATAGTATCACACTTTGTCCATAATATTGACATTAAAACTCTGTCATAATTGTGTTATGAGGGGCCACACGACATTCCTTAATGATTCTGTGCCTCTCAACTCCGCTTTTCCCGTGGCCCCTGCAGCACACACGGGGCCGCCCGCATTCGTATGTTTTCTAGACGTATCCTAGATGACCGCGGGAGCCGCCTTTCAGGATCCAGCCCTGGTGGCAGCCCTTCCGTGAAGCTCTTCTCCCCCCCACTCCCCCCGCCAAACAAATGCACACGTACACCCACAAACCCAGGCCCCTCCCTCCTCTGTTTCCTCACTGTGACTTCTTACGTCACCACTTGTTTGTCCACTTGTTTCCTGAGAACCTTTCTGACAGTAGAGGTCTCATCCTTGTATCCCCAGGGCATGACACACAGCAGGTATTTAATGGCTGGAGGACGTTCAGCCTTGGAAACCTTGTCAGTCTTCAGAGCAGCTGCTTGAATCAGGTTAGCTTTGCTCTCAATTTGGCAACGCAAAAAGTCAGCGTAAGTCAGTTAGTTTTTTCTTGGACACAACAAATCTGTGTTTAACTTACATTCCAAAAGTAAACTGTAGACAATGAAATGTCATTGGGACATGGAAAGTCTTAAGCGTAAAAAGCAAAATTGTAGAACAGAATGTATTATGGGATTCCATTTGATTAAAAAGTATATAGCGTGTGTTTGAATGTGTGGACTTGTAGACCATAGGTGTTTGATACATTCGGTGAAGATATCTAGGACACATCACAGATGTTATCAGGAGCTGCGGCTGGGGAGTAGCTAAGTAGGAGGACCTTATGGTTTTACATCATACAATCTGATGTTCTTTGATCTTCTAGTGGGTACTTTTTAAAAAAGAAACTCATTCGTGAGTCCAAATAAGCTTCAATATTTTAAAAACATGGACATTTTATCATTTTCCCACTGCTGTGCTACTTACTTAAAATTTTATGTTATAAAACAGCTACCATTTTAAATTTCTTTATTACTGTTAGCCTCATTTTACCCATGAGGAACCTGAGACCTAGAAAAATGACATGGCTTGCCGTATGGCACAAAGCCAGAATCCAGGTTCAAGTTTGTTTGTCCAGAAAGCCTGGACTTGACCTGACCACTTCCCTGAACGTCACGCATGAGTTGCTCTCATTCCTTTTTGTTTCACGTCGCTAAGATTTGTTTTATTGTCCGTAGGTCTGTATGCTTTGCTCTGTGGGATATCATCTTTTTTCCTGCCATCGATCAGAAAAAACCTGTCGAAGATGGATGGCATTAGATTATGCAGGAATTTCTATTGGAATACTGGGATGCTACGTCTCTGGGGTATTCTATGCATTTTATTGTAATAACGTAAGTAACTTAAAACGTTTTACATTCTACCTTTCCTATAGGTCTTGTGTTTTCTTGCCATGGTTCCTTTGAACTTCTGATTAAACACATAATTAACTTATAGAAGAAATATGAGTCTTATATATGTATAAACTCATTTTTCAGAAGGTCCCTGTGATCTCTAATATCTATGACTAGATCCAAACTCATTTTACTGATTTTCCATTGAAATATATATTTAAAGATTATTTCTGAAAATGGATGTAAACACTAAGTTATTAATGTTTCCTCTAAATCCCTGTAACTACATGATTCCTCAGATGCACATTACGTGTCTTTTATGTTTATAGAGCTGAAGCTAAAGTTAGTGCTTGATAAAATTATGAAGCTGCCTGCTGCTTTCCATTTTCCCTGATCTCTGTGAAAAAAATCAAGGGCTTGTCTGTGAGCGTGTTGACTAAGTTCTTCGTAAGAAATACGTTTTCCTTTCTTTAGTCTTATATTTGGAGGTAAGCGTGGAGACAGACCAGCTGGGTGATGAGTGACTTAAATAGGTGTCTCTTCTGAGTTAGAGATCAACTCTGCTTTTGATTCTGATGTCACAAAAGTTGCTTGTTGCCCTGTGCAAAGCAGCATTTGAAACACTGCTTTCGGATTATGTTGGCCCAGCAAACTGGAATATACTCCTGTCTCATCACCTCATGTCCCCGCCAAGGAGGTAAACAGTCTTCCCCTGGGCCCCGTACCTCTGCAGGCCTCCCATTCCGGAAGCCCTCAACAGCTCTGTTCTCTCTGCTTCCTGCTCGCCTGCGCTTACCCCTTTCTTTTTCTTTTGTCTTTTAGTTCCTTCCCTTTCAGAGCCAGGACAGAGCTGTGCAGGGCCAGTGTACACACTAGGTGCTTGTAGTCCTGTTCGCAAAAGACCGGAGCCTTCCTCCCCACGGGCCCTCACATGTAACAGGTGCTCCAAGCCGTCCTCCCCAGCCTTCGCGTCCTGGAAAGATCAGCTGTAGCGCAGGATTCCTCTGAACTGAGAATTCCTAAGTGGGACCTTTGTCTCTGCACAATCATAGAGATAACTGAGCTAAAGTGTAAAACTAGCAAAGAGAAACATCATAAATTTGGTTTCAAGTAAGAGAATTATTGATTATAGCCACTTAACATACGAGCCATTTGCTTTTTAGGCCTAATTACTTTGGAACATAAGCATTTAATTAAGTATATGTGCAGTTAACCTTGTAAATTGATTCGATTTTAATAGTCAGTTGTTCGTATCTGCTCAGGTTTCACTTACTCATTTTGCAGGAAACCATTTGTATCTTTTAGAAAATTTGGTATAAGCTGGTCAGTAGGAGCTTGTGAGTGCAGTCATGTCGTATTTGAATTGTTTTACTTATTTTAGTCTTTCCCTGAAAGCTGACCTTTTCCCAAATAGACCCGATAATTCAGGAGGTAGTGGGACTAAATCTCTTTTAGAAAAGCTCGGTTTCCAAGAGAAAAGAGAACCACCAGAGCTAATGATCATTTAAAGGAAAATCATTTTCTTGCCTCTGGAGCCTCATCATTTCCGAATACGCAGTTGCTGTAGCAGCTCTTTAGCTCTGTAGGAACTCGGGCTGCTTTGAGGGTGGGATGGGAAACGCCGACCCCTGCATCCGGCGTGTACATGTGGGCGCGGGTGCCCCGGGCGGTTTGAGCGGTTTCTGGAAGCTCACAGCTCGCGGAAGTCCCCGGGGCCCAGCTGAGGCCTCTGCGGCTGCTCGGTTCGGTACCCAGACGCTCCGTGAGCCCCTCGGACGTCAGACACCCCAGAGCGCGCGCTCCTGCCTTCCCGTTCGGCCCCCCCCAACCCCGCACCTGGGTGATCCGCGCGTGGGCTCCGTGGGCAGAGGCCGTGTGCGCGGCCTTTCCTGATGGAGTCGGCCTGGCCGCCCTCTCCTGCCTTCTCACGCGTCCCGCCTGCCGTTCAGCTTTGGGTTTACGTTGAAAAAGCCTCCTGGCGCCGCTGCTCGCGTCTGCGTCTTCCTGGTCGCGCGGGAATCCCAGTCGGTCCCCGCGCACCTCCCAGCCGGCTTCCCGCCGCCCCGTTCTCCTCCACACCGACGTCGGAGTCACCTGGACAGTCGGCGCCAGCGGCGGCCTGTCCTCACCCCGAGAGCCGCTCCTCGCCCGGCGCCGGCCTGTGAAAGCCCCGAGGCCCGGGCCTCACAGTGCCCGGCCTTCGCCTGCCCGCGCCGGGCCCGCTGCCCGCTGCCCGCTGCCCGGGCTGTTCCCTTGCCCCGAGGACCCGCTCCCCGCCCAGTCGCGTGCACTCCTCGGGCGTCGTCGGCTCAGTCGCCTCCTCTGTGGCGCACCCGTGCCCCGGCCGCGGGCCCCACTGCGTTGGCTCCGCGGCTCCGCGCGGGTCGTCCGGCCGCACCGCCTGCCGCTGCCCGCGCCTGCCCGGGTCGCGCGCTCCCCCGCGGGGGGCCTCGCGTCCTGCTCAGCTTTGTCCGCGGGACTTAGGTTGTCCCTGGCGTGTGGCAGGTCCTCGAAAGTGCTTGTGCGACTAAACGGGGCTCCCGCCCGCTCTCCCTGGCATCCTGGGACACCTCGTGGTTGTGGGGGACGCGCGGGGTTTTAAGGAAGGAAGTTAATTGTTTCGAAAGGGACAGAAACCGTGAGTAGGTGGGGAACGTGGAATGGAGAACCCGGGGCGGCTCTTTTCCTTCCCTCGTGCGCGCGACAACGAAAGCTCGGTTTCCCTCCGTGCAGTACTGGCGTCAGGTGTACCTGGTCACGGTGCTCGCCATGATCCTGGCCGTGTTCTTCGCCCAGATCCACCCCAGTTACCTCACGCAGCAGTGGCAGCGGCTGCGCTCTGTCATCTTCTGTTCCGTTTCGGGCTACGGAGTCATCCCTACGCTTCACTGGGTCTGGCTCAACGGAGGCGTCGGGGCTCCCATCGTACAGGTAGGCTGAGCGTCGTCGGTGTTTTTCCTTTTTCTTTTTTTTTTGTCCTTTCACTGTATTCATTTTGGGTAAAGTACTGTAATCAGACCGGGTGGGTGGGTCTCTGTCGTTTGAGAAAATGCTTGTATTTGCATATTAATGCCATCGTGTTCACGTCCTTATAAATTAGCACGCCTTGCAGGAGAGAGAAGTGTAACTGCTGCTTTTCTCCGAGATGTCTTTATGTGCGATGATGTGTTCTTAGTTCTCCTGCTGCTGCCGTCAGGGTATTAATGCCCAAGTGCTTATCCGTGCAGGGGAACTTCTGAGTTTCCAGCTTTGTTAGCTGCGGCAAGGGTAACGCCAGTGAGAACACAAATACGGAACTAGGAGGGACTGATTGATTGATTGATTGATTGATTGAATTGGGGGAGGAAAAGGAGCTGGAAAAGATTCTTCCTTGGACGTGTTGAGTTGGAGGCACCTGTGGGACGTAAAGGTGGAGATGGAATTGGAATTCAGGTCACAGTTGGAGACTGGTGATCAAGATTTGAAAATCGTTACTGTATTGGTAGCTGGAGCCCTGAGAGCATGTCCCACCCACCAAGGACAACGTACGGGCAAGTAAAAGAAGAGCTTTTAGAGTTAGGTGTTACGGGGCGAGTCGTGAGAATGCCTCCATATTCTGGAGAAGGGGATTAGAAATGAGACTTAAGATCTCAGAGATCCACATAAAAAGGCTTTAAGAAAGCACTTGAGACTAAACTTAAGAATTTTTAACATCAGTAAATATGCCAGGAAATCTAGCAGAAGTGATACACACTTTTCTGGAATATGGGGATTTAACTGCAGGTTTTATACAAAAGGATCACATATTTTTGAGAAGACAGAATTAATAGTAGGCTTACATGTGCTTGAATGAAGTTGGCAACAGCATGGTGGAAAGCATTTGGGTATAAAACTAGAAAGAAAGGAGATTCTGTGACCTAGCAAATCGAGCGTTATGACTTGGCCACTTTGTCAGCTGGAGAACAGAGTGATGCTTTCTTCATAACATTAAGAAATTGGGAGAAAGTGAGACAGTGGTGATGAGGAACTTCAGTGATCCTGATACCTGAAAACCTCATTTCTCTGCCAATTTTAACTCCCTGAATATAAGTTAAAGAAAGTACAATGGTGAACTACAACTCTAGATTTAATTCTAACCCGAAGTGAATAACTGGTTATTGACAGAGAAGGGACCGGAATTTGACATGACATAAACACATCCCTTTTAAGCTTATAATGAGAAAGAGAACCAGACCTATTGAGCCAGTAGATTTTTGAGAAATTCAGAAAAATATGGGTGCTTTCCTGGTTTCAGAAATCTTGCAATAGAAGTATGGTTTAGGAAAATAGTGGTTCTGAAAGACAGAAATCTAACGTGATCACAGATCATTCCAGTGAAGAAGCAGAGGGAGACTTTCCGAGAAATTCTCCGATAAGCTGTAATTTTTAAAAGATGGGGAAAGAGAGGGAGACTTAACCAAAGATGAAAAGTTCCAGAAGGGCTTATCCTGGGAAGCAGGGTATGGTTGTGTTCTCATGTTCATTATTCTAAGAATGTAGGATTTCAGGAGGGCCAGGATCATTGTCAACTATGTGTAGAGAGAAGTAATTTGCCTTTATTTCTTAAATGGCTTCTTGTGAATTTACAACCAGAATTAGGATCAATGTGTATCAATTTTAGCTGGCTAATTTTCTTAGGGCAAGGAAAAGTTTTCTAGTTAGAGCTGAGAGAGGGATTGCTTCATATAGTAGTTTCAGGAGGACTACTTATCCAGGTTGGTGAACAGATTTCATGGTTGGGCCAAACTTTTTTTTTTTTTACATTTTATTTACGTATTTATTTATTTATTTGAGAGTGAGAGAGAGAAAGAGCACAAGCAGGGGCAGAGAGAGAGGGAGAAGCAGGTTCTCTGCTGAGCAGGGAGCCTGATGAGGAGCTCGGTCCTAGGACCCTGGGATCATGACCTGAGCCGAAGGCAGATGCTTAACTGAATGAATCACCCAGGTGCCCCCAACACTCTTGTGTCTTTTCTAACCACAAGTCCCTGATCTTCAGTTTTGGAGGGTTTTGGTTTTTTTTTTAAGATTTTATTTATTTATTTGACAGAGATCACAAGTAGGCAGAGAGAGGAAAGGAAGCAGGCTCCCCGCCAAGCAGAGAGCCCGATGTGGGGCTCGATCCCAGGACCCTGAGATCATGAACTGAGCTGAAGGCAGAGGCTTAACCCACTGAGCCACCCAGGCGCCCCTGATCTTCAGTTTTTGCTTGTTCAGCTGCTAACTCCAGTCCCCATGCACTCCACCCGCGCACCTCTAGTTGGGGTGTCCTTAGGACCTTCAGCCGTGGTAAAGTTCTGGCTCCCTTAGTTCCCTCACTGTTAGCGCACTCCGCTCCACTTCTGCGGGCCATTTCCTACAGGGAGGAAGAAGGAGAGGGAGAGAATCGCAAGTAGACTCTGCGCTGAGCAGGGAGCCCCACAGGAGCTCAGTCCCACAACCCTGAGACCATGACTGGAGCCAAAACCAAGAGTCAGACACTTCACGGACGAAGCCAGCCCGGCGCCCGTTTCCTACAGTAGTGAGAACAAGACTTCCATAATTGGAGCCTGCCTACAATTAAGATTTAACAAGGTTAAAAGCTTCTGCAAAGGAAACAGTCAATAAAACAAAGAGGCAACCCATGGAATGGGAGAAGATATTTGCAAATGACTACAGACAAAAGGTTGATATCCAGGATCTATAACGAACTTCTCAAACTCAACACACACAAAACAGATAATCATGTCAAAAAAATGGGCAGAAGATATGAACAGACACTTCTCCAATGAAGACATACAAATGGCCATCAGACACATGAAAACATGTTCATCATCACTAGCCATTAGGGATATTCAAATTAAAACCACATTGAGATACCACCTTCCACCAGTTAGAATGGCCAAAATTAACAAGACAGTAAACAACGTGTGTTGGAGAGGAAGTGGAGAAAGGGGAACCCTCTTACACTGTTGGTGGGAATGCAAGTTGGTGCAGCCACTTTGGAAAACAGTGTGGAGATTCCTTAAGAAGGTAAAAATAGAGTTTCCCTATGACCCTGCAATTGCACTACTGAGTATTTACCCCAAAGATACAGATGGAGTGAAAAGAAGGGCCATCTGTACCCCAATGTTTATAGCAGCAATGGCCACGGTCGCCAAACTGTGGAAAGAACCAAGATGCCCTTCAACGGATGAATGGATAAGGAAGATGTGGTCCATATACACTATGGAGTATGATGCCTCCATCAGAAAGGACAAATACCCAACTTTTGTATCAACATGGACGGGACCGGAAGAGATTATGTTGAGTGAAATAAGTCAAGCAGAGAGAGTCAATTATCATGTGGTTTCACTTATTTGTGGAGCATAACAAATAACATGGAGGACATGGGGAGATGGAGAGGAGAAGGGAGTTGAGGGAAATTGGAAGGGGAGGGGAACCATGAGAGACTATGGACTCTGAAAAACAACCTGAGGGTTTTGAAGGGGCGGGGGGTGGGAGGTTGGGGGAACCAGGTGGTGGGTATTACGGAGGGCACGTATTGCATGGAGCACTGGGTGTGGTGCATAAACAATGAATTCTGTTACGCTGAAAAGAAATTTTTTAAAAAAATGGTTAAAAAAAAAAAAGATTTAACAAGGTTAAACTCCACCTATGACTTCTACCTAATCTGTGAATTAGATTCCTAATAACTGAGGAATTCAGTCACAGGAAAAAGATCTGTGAAAAAATGTTTTGCTTTTCAGGACTTTGCACCCCGTGTAATTGTGATGTATGTGATCGCTCTTCTGGCTTTCCTGTTCTACATCTCCAAAGTTCCAGAGCGGTACTTTCCAGGTAAGTATCACTTTCATAGTGATCTCACGACTTTTTTCTACACTTGATCTTAGCCAAAAGGCCGAGAAGCGATTCACGACTTTTTTTAAATATATGGTAGAAGGATACGCTTGAGTATCAAAAGTTAGATTTTTTTCAGTATTGCTGGTTACAGAATAGCTCTCCTATTGTCAAATGTTATCTAAAAGCTTAACTTCCAAAGGACTTCCACCAACTCGAGTGCAGTAGATGAGCTCACCAGCATTTCCTGATTATGAGCTAGTGACAGAGCTGGGAGTCTTCTGACTCCCAAACTCTGCCTTTTTTGTGGAATACTAATTATCAGTTACCATTGACTTCTTTATAAACCAACTCATCTTAAAAAATAATTTGTGTATGTAGAGATCCGCAAAACCAGAAGTAAGAAAAGAGAGGAAAATACAACAACGAGAAGCCGGGGCTAGGATCACTTCACCGTGTATCCATCCTGAGGTTCTAAAAGTAGACAAAGGCCGCCAGGCTGCCTTTCAGCTTCCTAATACCCAGTGCTAAAGAGAGACTAACCTAAGTTAAGGGTCTTCACGTCTGCAAGATTTACACAAGCTAGGACCTCAATAGAAGCACAGATTTCCCTGATTCTTCAGAAAAAAACCCACCTTTGATAGAAGATAACCAAAAGGACACTGGGTAGAGTGAATAATGTTGTCCAAAATCTGTATTCACTTGTTTAGGAACTTAAGTCTGCAGTCAGACTGCTGGGCTTCAAATCCACATCACCCTCTTGCTCGCTGCATGAGCTAAAGAAGTTACTCGTGCTTTTTCGGGTCATTTCCTCATCTGAGCCTGGAGATCACACTTTCTTTCATGGTGTTATTGTGAGGATTACGTGAGAAAGTGCACATGAACCATTTAGCAGGGTTCCTCACGAGTAGTGAGCACTCAGTACAAGTCAGCAGGTATTGTGATGGTCCTTCCTCGACCTCAGTCCCGGAAGTGGAGGATGCGGTTGGGTAAGGGGCAGCGTGATGGAAGTCTAGTGATCTTTGGCTTGAGTCAAGAGATCAGATCAGAGTGCGTAGAGCAGTGATTTTTTGGTGTGAGGAGCTAGAGGTAGGACAGTGTTCACTTTCAAACTGCAGACTTGTCCCGCCTTCCTGGGTTAAGAATGTCTTCCACAGTGAATTGAAGATAGGATTATGCTACTCATAACGCATGTTGGGAAGAAAAAGGATGAGAAGCCCTGATCTAGAGAATGTGTAGATCACAGGCATTCTTCTGTGCACTTGATTGTCACCGGTGAGTTTTAAATAAGAGTAAGAAGAACCTGAGAGTAAACACTAGGATTCAAGAGCATCACTGGGACAGGACCCTACATTGAAGACCAGCCCTCCTGCAGGGAGAGCCACAAGTTTCCTCAGGAAACGGTTCTAGCAAAATACATTTTTATAGCACTTTATTAATAAATTCTTTTTTTTTTTTTTAAGATTTTTTTATTTATTTACTTGACAGAGATCACAAGCAGGCAGAGAGGCAGGCAGAGAGAGAGGAGGAAGCAGGCTCCCCGCTGAGCAGAGAGCCCAATGCGGGGCTCGATCCCAGGACCCTGGGATCATGACCTGAGCCGAAGGCAGAGGCTTTAACCCACTGAGCCACCCAGGCGCCCCTAATAATTCTTTTATTACTTATTTTTTCATGACAAGTACATGTAGAAAACTGAACCATGACATTTTTCTACATTACGTAATTTTGGCCATAGTATTTTTATGTCAGAAGTTCTTTATGCCAGACCTTTCATACCGGAAGTTTCTAGTTGTCTAACATAGGATCCCTGTAAAAGGTCAAATGTTACGTAACTTAACATTTCTACCAGATGAGCTTGACATAAACTGTGCCCCCATGTTGCTGAGTGTGTGGCGGAGTGGCACGGCGGGAGCAGCGGGCACCCGGAGACCATACGAGATGAAAACTTCACGGAAAAAAGTGATAGGCTCAGATGCTCTTGAATGAGTGGCTTAGAAACCGCGTCTCCCCAGTCCCCATTTATGACCTGGCTGTACAGAGAACCGTGCAGTGGTGAGAATGGTGGCTGACTACTATGAAATCAACAGATTGACACCGAAGAACTTACCTTCGGCTCAGTTACATTTTTACAAATGTAGAAACAGCACAGTGGTATCTGACAGGGCCCAAGGATCCCCAAAGGTGTCCATGAACACAATTAAATATATCTACGATACTTACCTGACAATGTGATCAGTTTTCTTTGTAATCCTCTGTGTCTTGTGCTTTTTTGAAAATGAGTCTGTGGGTTTCACTAGACTGTCACAGTACACCATGGCACCAAAAAACGGCTAGGAAGCCCTACAGAAAAGAGTGTGTGGACTTACACTTTAAAATCTACGCACTGTACTGTTTCTCTTGGTAAGAAGAGACAGGGATGGTGACTGGAGAATATTTACATGACATGACCACAGAAGCACCATGAGTAAGGAAAAGAGATTTACATCTAAATTTCTACAGCTCTGGATTTCATTTATTTTGTTCTTTTTCAAGAGGCTTCCCACATGTTAATTATCTAATCTCCTTAGAATTTAAGCACAAAGAGAAATAGTTCTAAGTTGTGTGTGTGTGTGTGTGTATATATATATTTTTTTTAACTAATCAACCTCAGTAACGATGAAGCCATACTAATTACATTTTGTGGATTAGTCCATGACACATAAATCCAGATAAGTAAGACATGAGACAGGGGAGACGAAAGATCAGATTTCTGAAGTTAACCAAATTAGTTTGGAAGACACATTTGGAATAATATTTCCAGAATTCACCCATGTCCTTAAAGTAGACCCAAATATGAATTCATCCTTTTTAAAAAAAAAAAAACCTCTGCGTTTGAATGAATCTTCTGTCAGTCTCCAGGTGCTCTGACGCTGTCAAAATCTTTTTGCTGCGAAGCCGTATTTCCAAGTCCAGAGATAAAAATATATTCGTATTTTAATATCCAAATATTACAGTCAATATTTTTGTCTCTCTGCCTTCCCTTCCAGGACAACTAAACTACCTCGGATCAAGCCACCAGATATGGCACGTCCTTGCAGTAGTGATGTTATATTGGTGGCACCAGTCTACAGTGTACGTCATGCAGTACAGACACAGCAAGCCATGCCCGGACTATGTTTCACATTTGTGAATGCAGGAATGGCCGCCTGCTGTATACAGTTGGTAAGCAATATGTCACGGGGAGTTGTCTACCCCACTGTTTCTAAGAGTCACATTAGTTTTTCCTCTATCCTCCTATTTAATATATCATGAGTAATACTTTATAAAAATGGAAAAATATACTTGGGAATCTGTAATAATAACTGCTTTCCGGCCCTTAAAACTACTAAATTGCTGCTTGTACAGAAAGTGAAAATTAGTTGACAATTACAAGAAACATCTGAACAACAATGAACGTGAAACCAGTGTAGAAATAGCATCAGTTTTACTTAACACCAGCTTCATTTCCTTAGGAAGGGCTTCACCTCCGTTATAAAACGGAGTCATCCTGTGTGATTCCTTTAACAGAAGATACAGTAGCGGATCCAGTCGAAGTGCCTCCTTAAGGCCAGGGTTGCCGTAGCCTGTGCTTAGCACAGCCGGGAGCACGGTCTGAGGCATGACTCGCCTTTAAATACACGTTTGTGAGAAACTGACACTTAAGGTATGATTTCCTTTAGCTGTAGGCTCCCTTCTCCTTAGGAACGTTGGATTTGTTAGTTTGCTAGAACAAAAACTTTCAACCTTCCCTCCTCTGAGTTGAGAGAGGCATTAAGAGGAATAGAACTTGCATCGTCTTTTCCCATCCGGTAAGAATCACATTAAAAACTGACGATATGATCAGCAACAAATTCTGTGGTCTAATGACCAAGGCTTTTCAGCTTTTTTTTCAAGCTTTTTAATTTCAAGGACTATTACTAAGTTCCATATAATAACGGCACTCTTGCCGGTGGATTACAGATTTTTGGTTCCAAAATTCCTGTAGCAAAATAGAGTTTCGCCTCTCGGAATTTGCAGTCCTACTATACTTCTTGATGGGTGGGGGTTCCCAGTTATATGGGTGCTACTTTCAAGGCCACAGAGTCCAGATGGCCCAGGGTTGACCCTGAAATGAACCTTAAGCCTTAGAACAAAGTCATGTAGATGCCCCAGTTGATGACAGGATTATTCCCCCGCACTCTGGTCTTGCCCTGTGTCCGCGCGTGCGAGCATTTTACCAACAGCTCAGAATATTGGTAAACACGATCTCATACTTGGGCCTGAAGCATTTATTTATCTTTATTGTATACGCCTAAGAAATAGATCTCACCGCCCCAGCCTACAATGCTCTTCTCGTTCTTTGGTCTTTTCATGTGTGTAAATTAGATCCCTTTGGACGCATTCACAAAAACATGTTCATCGGGATATAAAATATTATCCAGATTTCTTAATGGGTTCACATGAGCTGGTTTAAATACTGGTGTAGCTTCAGAGCACCAGAATTAGTGTTGATTGAGGGTGAAGCTTACTTCCACATTGCCATTTCTGTATCTCATATTAGGGATGTTACTTTAATGTGCCTCAGTTTATACATCTGTAAAATTTTGGTTTCTTTTCGGTATAGTGTTTTTGGAGTATAAATTCCCCATGCTAGCATCTCAGCACGGAGAATCTTCCCAGTAGGCTAAGGGCGCTGTATTGTACCATTATGATGATGAACACACTACTTTGAAAATGGCTACTTTGCCTCATAAGGCCACAAATTTGATTCATGTGCTGAGTGATAAAAAGACTTTGCTGTAATGATAATAGGATGTATCTTCCCCAAAACAATGCTTAGGGGTCTAACGTGGTATTGTTGATTTTAAATAAGATATTTTGTCATTTTGGCCCAATAAAATACACTGAGAATAGTTACAATTAATTTAAAAATAGAAAAGTCTAGTTATTTTAGGCCTGGTACCATTTTTACTATAAAAACTTCTCAAAATAGAAGCATTGAACTTTAAGTTCTATTTTCTCTAAATTTTTTAAAAACATTCCTGGTTTTTTGTTAGAGTGTATGAATTATCTAATACTTGCCATCCTAATTAATGGATTAAAAGGGCATACTGTGTTTGTTTGTTTGTTGTTTTTTTTTTTTTTTTTTAATTTAAAAGGCATACAAGTCTGACTGTAGGGAGAATTCTACCATGGGAACATTTCATCTTTTTATGAAAATGTTAAATATTGTCAGAAACCTATCCTGTCTCGTTTTCATCTTTACTATGAAATATTTTATTATAAAGTAGGGAATGAATGGATGAATGTGGATTGCTGTCAACTATAAACACTTCTGTATGTCAGCATTTACTGACCACCTACTGTGTGCATACCACTACTGGCAAAATTTGTAAGACATTGTTAACATGAGAGAATATTTAAAAATTGCCTACAAATCTGAGCCTTGTAATATTATATATTTAAGTTATTTTTGTTTTTATAGATTTATTAAAATAAGATTAAAAGTACACTATTCAGCTACCATACTAAAAAAACTGGTTTTAATTTTACAGGGTGTAAACTAGAAAAAGCTCTTTACCTACAGACTTTACACGTGCATTTTAAAACTATCCGTGGTGGTTTTAAACGGTCTATTGTGATTTATAAGGTTGTAGCTAACTCATTGGAGCCAATTATCTTTCTATATAAAGCCATTTTCAAAAGATAGTGCTTGTCTTTTTCGTTATGACACGGAGTGCAATTCAGTAAGCTGCATGGCAAATATGTGTGATGTAAATAAACTGGTTTACTAAATGTATTACGTGCTGCTTGTCATTCTTTATAATACATAACAGCTTCGAAATCATACTTTAGAATCAGGAATGGAGACTCAGGGAATCTCCGTCCGATCCGTTGGCATCCTGCCCGGACAGAGTAACCGATTTGAAGATTGTGACCGACTGGCATAAAGCTGTGCAACCATTCGGCAGGTACCTCCCTAGAGCTATCCTTTGCCCTGTGGTCAAGGTCAAAGGGCAAAGCCTGCACTTCTGGGTTCCTGCCGGCTGCTGGGCTGAGTGGATGTGTATCCACCCGAAGTCGTCATTCCGGGTGGTCCCAACCCTGCCAAAGTGCGTGAAGAAAGAGCTCAGCTGTTCAGGGAGGGACGGAGTGTCTTTTTCCCAGCATCATCACAGTTACTGTGTGTCCTCAGAAGAGGTGCAGAGGCCGTTGGTACCGATGTCCCCGGAAATTCCGTGTATGTCCTGAGTAGGGAGTGAGGGAGTGACCCAAAACCGAAACTACCTTTAAGGAAACACTTTCACAAGGGACAGGTGACAGCAGTAGATAGGGGTTCTCTAGTGGAAAGTGGCAACTCTCGCCTTAGAGGGTAGGAATGGCAGCCACCAAAGCCCTCGCCCAGCTGCGAAGTCTGGGATCAGAAACTCTGTCCGGAACGTGCGTGTAAGCGCAGCCGTGCCGGCCGGCTGTTTTGCGGAGGCCAGCTGGTTTTTAAATGTGCAGCGTAAAACTCCGCTCTGAGAGTAACTAACGACATCTTACCGATGATGCCCGAGCTGGCATCGTTTACATCCTTTATATCATTTATAACCTTAAAAGGGGATATAAATAGCTCTAATCACGGGATATGTTTTTCTCTAAAGAAGTTAACCACAACTCACCTTGAACAGTGGTGCATTCCACACTTTGTACCATTTACTAAAAACACAGGGCTCTTACTCTTCCGTGTAACTTTAGACGTTACTAAGTCAAAAAAAGAAAAAAAGTTCATAACAAGACGAATCTTAACACAAGCCAGCCGTCTAAAGCCCCCCATTTGTGAAATACTACCTAAGATGATGTGGTCTTGACGCCAGACATAGCCCCCACCAGCACCGGTCCAATAAACAGGTTTTCTCTTTAACATCCCAAAGCCTCTTTTCTGACATAATCAAGGATTACAGTATTTTATTTAACCAAGTATTTTTTAAGTTATATATGTTACCAGATTTTAAGAAGCTTAAATAAATTAGACACAATGCAAAAACAATGCCGGACGTTCACAAGGTGCTTGAGAGGCAGGCTTTGCCTAGACCTTCGTCATTGTGATAATCCGTTATTGTAGTTCCCGAACAGATTGTGCTATGCAGTAGTTTTGCTGCAAGAATGCTAGGTCACAGTGTTTTCCTACTTAAGTCCTACGCTGTGAGCTTTACCCTAAGAACAGAAATCTAATCCTGTTCATTTTTCTGTTCCACTAGTTGGAGCATAATAGGCGCTTTCATGTCTGTAGTGTGAATAAAAGAGCTGAATCAAAGTCTACATCCAAAACATTTAAGACAAATAATGAAAAACTCCACAGTCACTAATTACAAAGAATATGCAATCCATTTGGGATTTATTGCATTTAAAGAAAGCAGATTATTAAAACAGTAGGTATGATAAATACAGTAAGAAAATAATTTTAAATTTCAAACAAAACAAAGTGAGGGACAGAATTCAGTCAATGATAAGCAATGTAAAGGCAATAAAGTAGTAAAATCAGTTAGTGCTTAATTAGATGTAGAAAGAAAAAAAAAATCAACTGATTCTATCTCATAAACAGTTTCCCAGCTAGATTTGAGGACTGAAGTTACTTTAGAAATATAATAAACATGTAAATCAGGTTTATTAAAAGTTAAAGTTATTTGCTTAGTGGTACATAAAAGGCTTCAGAAAATTCAAGTTTAACAAAAAATGGAAGTGTAATCAAAGAAAGTGCACTTAAAGCTGTTTGCCAGCAATTTAAAAAGTAGCTTCCTACTACTATACTGCTTACTATTAGATGACCTTTCAATCACAAAAAGAGAGTAGTAATAAAAACAATTTTCAAAGTAGCACAATTTTTAAATAAAAATAACCCCAAATGACAACCCATTGCATTTTCATCTACCTCATTCTTTTAGTGGCTTTTGTAAAACCTCCCTAGGAGTGAATGTTCTTTTAGTAAATGATTGTGGTTGCAATTCCATTTAAAATTAAAAATTCACATTAACTCCACAGTAGAGAGATGTGACATCTGCATGCATGTGTGTGTTTATATATTTCCCTCAATATATAAACACCCTGGTGCATAAAAGTTTTCAAACATAATTTTTATTCTCACAGTAGATATGTCATCTCATTGTCACAGTAGATCTGTCAGCTCAGTATCAGACCTAACAATGATGAGTGAGTTTGCTAAAAGGAAGAAAAAGTTTACTGCATATTCTACACATATTAAAACAAATGTACCAAACTCCTCAGAACTAGTGATACTAATACATGTGTGTACCTTCTGGCAATGCTTATATGAAGTACCAAAACTTGAAGCAAGCAGAAAACGGCTCTGCCTGATGAACATCAGAGCGGAGGAGGGGTTCCACCTGACTCTTCTCCACCAGCCGGAGGAGGACAAGAATCTATCACCGTTAAAACAACAAACAGGTGGGATCAGAAGGTGTTATCTGTCTACAATTCCAAATAAGGTCGTAACTGCGCCCAAATACATATGCAGGGAGGGCGTGGGTCTTCTGAATTTCCCAATCGATACTTCTGAATAGTCAACTTTTCATCCGGCCTAAAACCTTTCTTCCTCTACCTAATACATACACCAAGCAACTTTCATGTCTCAGCAGATACATTCTTCAGTGCCATAAAAGCTGATCTTTTAAACACCGTTGTGCTGAAGTGACATTTAAAAAGTTAACTGAATGGCCCACAACGATTATTCAAAATCAACAAGCATTATTAAAGCTGTTAGGACAGAAATAACTTTGGCCTCAGATTTTTGCTAGTTTCATAATATACTTCCCTTAGTGATGTTCAAGTATTACAGGTTGTTAGGACTACGTACAAAAGCACAGAGGACACCTGATTAATAACAGGAAAAATAATTTCAACTTTCCTTCCTTAAACGAGAATTGGGCCATCCCATAACAGTACCAAACGTTTACTGAAAGCTGTGTCCCAAGTATGGGTTAGGCTCTTTCCCACGCCTTGGGAGCTCCAAACTCCTAACTCTCATAAGGGAATTACCTGGGCATTGCTTGAGTGGCCTACATCCTAACAATAGTGGGAGGAGATAATGAAAAATGGAAAGCAACCCAAATCCTATACTCCTTGGAAAATGCCTTTACGTCAGCACACAGGAATCTCCCTATTTCTATCCTGTTAGGTCACCTGTTGAATCCTAATATTTCCTCTGAGCTATAATCTCAAAAGAGGAAAGTCACTGGGCTGTGATATAAGAAACATAAGGATGGAAATATTTTAAACCATGTCAAAACTGTTTCCTTAGAATCCATCCAACTTTATAAGCCCGAAGCATCTACATCAGTGTCTAAATCACTTAAAATTGTTCAGTGTATTGAAAAGCAAGTGTAAGTAAGGCCTTGGTATCAGACACAATCTAAGTATTTCATGTTTACATCCCAAGGAGACCACATTAATTCATCTACTACCTCTTTTAAATTAAGAAACGCATGAGGTCTAGCAGAGACCAAGGCCAAAGACTAAAATAGTCAACATACGGTGTACACATCAACCAACAAATTTTCATTAAAAAAAAAAAAAATCCGTTTGATACAAACCTACTATATATAGTTCATGAATTTACGAAATGAAAGGAAAGTATCACTTGAGTCTACCTTGTAAAGTTCTGAAAAACATCTACTTGAGCATTTGCATTAGCAGTATTAATCAACCTGAGATCGGGGGGAAAAAGGTGCAAACATAGTATTTGCCTTTGGCACAAGGACAAGTAATTGGTGCAGTCGGGGCTCTAAAAATACGATTCTTAAGCAGTAACACAATGCTTGGTCTGCCTCTGCTACACTGTGATTCACATATTGCTTCCCTATTTAACGACAAATTTATATCTGATTTAAAACGTCAAAGAAAAAAAACAATAAACATGAATATATCGTTTAGTCACATATACTTTGCTTCTTTCCAAGTTTAGAACTGTGAAAACAGGCAAACAGCTCATCCCATCTGGGGCACTATAATTAAGAGATTCTAATAAGATTACTCATAAAATAGACTTTAATTGGGTTCAAAGAAAGTTCGTTTAAGGTATAGCAATCAAGAAGAGTGCCAGTTAATTAGAGTTTCCACCCCTTTTTGTAAATAGCTTTAACAGTTCTAGAAACTTCTAAATGTTGATAGGGAAGGACAGTTAATCATAACTTAAAATAGCCGGAGACACAGGAAGCACAGATACTGGATTCACATTAATTCATATAGTAATTTCTATCTTATTAAACAATTTCTACAAAATCTCAAGTTTCTAATTAGGATTTGGGGTGTAAAAAAAAGGCAATTTGGTAGCTGGGTTCTCTGGTCACCGGAGACGGACGCGTCAGCCCGCAGAAGTGAGAGGCTCGCGCCTCGCCCGCGCACCCCGTGGCGCCGCCCGCGTCCGCTGGGGCAGGGCGGAGGTACCGGCGGCGGGACGCGGGGTCCCGCCCGTAAGGCTTCGTGGGTTCCGCTGGTCCGCGCACCGCGGGAAAACCACTCCCCGCCCGAACCTAGCCGGGGAGCCGCTGCTCGTGACTCGGGGACATCCCGGGAAGGTGGTAATTCGGTGAAGTCCATTACTCGATGCAACACGATTTTAGGTTGCAAACGGCTCAACAACTCGGGGTTTCGGCTACATGTGGTTTTCCTGGAGCAGTTTCCCTACAACCCTGTCCTCACTGCCCGTTTTTCCAACAATCTGCTTTATTCCGGGCACGACGGTCACACTGGGAGCAGGAAGCCTTTCGGGAACCAGAGTGTCGCCGAAGGTCCCGGTCTCTCCTCTGGACCCCGTGAGCGCCCCGTGTCCCCCGGTCTTGTCGGGGACGCCCGCGGGGTGCTCCGTCCTAATGGCACTTGTTTCGGAAAATGCGACCGTCCGAGGCGCCACAGTCCGTCGCTCTGGCTCGGCGACGCCGGGGACGGCGCGAGGACCGGCACCTCCGCTCCCCGCAGACGGGAACCCGGCGCTTCTCCAGGAGAACCGGGGTCTGCACCGCGTGCGGCGGGGAGAGGCCGAAAGCTCCGCGAGCGCAGCCGGTGCTCGGACCGACGCGCCCGGCCTTCACGGCCGCATCGTGCCAGGAGCCCGGAGCGCGCGCACCCAGGGACGCGGCCCTCGGAGACGAGGGACTGTCCAGGCCCGCCCCGGGGCGATCCGGCTGCAGAGGTGGCCCGCGCCGGCCCTGCATGCCGGGGACCCCGTGCGGGCGCCGGGACAGCCGGCGCGCCCCTGCCCTGCGCGGAGCCTTCCTCTCTCCGTTTATTGAAAATGGCCTGTTCCGACGGGCTGTGGACGAGCGACACACGGACAGACGCGTTTTCTCGCGGATTCACAAAACCACTCGCGCCCCGGCGACGGGCGTCCGGGCCCGCGCGCGTCGGGGCCGCTACTGCTTGGCGGGGAACGGCGCGGCCCCGAACGGGTCCAGCTCGGCCGGCGCGGCCCGCAGCACCAGCTCGGTGAAGGGCACCGCGCCGAAGTCGTCGGTCCGCAGCGCCTCGGGGCTGTGCAGCGCGCCCGGCCGCGAGCTCGCCCTGGGCCGCCCGGGCAGGACGGGGGCGTGGTCGGCCCGCGGGTCGCTCAGGCCCGGGTGCGGGGCGTGGTGCGGGGGGAGCCAGGGCAGCTCGGGCGGACGGAAGGGCTTGGCGCCGAAGGGGTCCAGCAGGCTGTCCTCGGGCTGCAGGCCGCCGCCCCGGTCCCTGCCGTCGGGCATGGCCACGCTGATGTTCTCCTTGGAGTCCGAGATGGTCAGGAACTCGTTGCTGCTCTGGGAGTCGCGGCGGCCCGCCCTGCGGGGCCGGCGCGCGCGCTCGGGGGTGCGGAAGGCGGGCTTGGCGGGCTTCCTGGCGGCGGCGGCCGCGCCGTGGTGCCGCTTGCCGTTGGCCCTGGCCGCGTCGGGCTTGGGGCGCCGCTGGCGGGACGACAGCTTCTGCAGGCCGCGCGGCTTGGCCCGGGGCGGCGGGGCCCCCGCGAGCTCCTCGAACGGCACGAGCCCGAACAGGTCCTCGCGGCTGCCGCTGCCGCCCGCGGGCGCGGGCACCGGCTGGAAGGGCGTCGCGCCGAACGCGTCCACGCTTCGCGGGCGGCCGGGGCCGTCCTCCTCGCCCCCCCGGCGGCCGAACGGCGCCTTCGTGAACACGTCGGGCTCCTCCGGCTCGGGGCGCGCGGCGGCCTGCGGGCGCGGCTCCTCGCGCGGCTGCCGGGCGCGCACCACGAGGAACGGGACGGCGCCGAACACGTCCACCTCGGGCCTCGCGGCGTCCGCGGCCCCGTCCGAGGGCGACCGGCCGCGGCCGACGAGGGCGGCTCCGCGGCCGCCCCGCACCTCGGCGCGCTCGTCGTCAGAGTCGGAGCTGCGCTTCTCGTCGTCGTCCTCGTCGGAGTCCATGAGCAGAGGCCGGTGACCCAGGTTCTCCGGCTCCGTGTCGTCGTCGTTGAAATCCCCTGGTTCTCCCCGGAGAACCTCTTCGTCCTCCTGCTCGTCCTCTTCGCTGCTCTTAGGAGAAGGCGGGTCTGACTCAAAGTCACTGTCGGACTCCTCGGTCCGCCTCTGCGCCTGACCCCGCACCGAGGGGCTCTCCGCGCTCTTCTTCCCGGCCCGGTGGTCCTTACCGACCGGACTTGCTCGTCTGTTCCTGACGGGGTCCGCAGAGCGGTCTTCTCCACCCACGGATGAACGCTCAGTTTTCTTCTCCGGGGAACCTGCAGGTGCAAAGAAAAATTACTACGGCATTCCAGCACACCCCGGGACCCCACTGCTCCAGGCCGCACGCGAGGACACAAGGCACGACAAGTCCCTCCTTCCCGCTCACCTCCAGAAAACTGTGTCAGTTACCGCTTTGGTCCCTGGGCTTGGGGAAAGCACTTGGGCTGCACCAGGCGGTCCGGTCCTCTAGTGCAGAGACATCTACTTGCCTACACACCACCTACTCACCACAGGCCCTCCTTGACGGCTAGGTTTGATGGATGGTACCCAGAAGGGGACTCTGAATATAGCACAGGCAGATTTTCTTCTCCCACCTTCAAAGGAAGATTATTCAGCGAATGGCCCCTCCTCAGAATCCCACATTTACCAAACCCCCTTCTGCTTATATTTTAAGGCCGTTATAAAGTCTTCCCAGAGAGATCAACAAGCAGGAAGAGCTTGTCTGCTCAGTTGTGTTTCACTGTAATTTTGTAAATCAGCATCTGGTCATCTTAAGACTTAGGCTAACATGAATGCATCCCCATAATCTGATCAAAGACAAGGACCAGGTACTGAAACGAGACCATACCAAGGACACATCTTCCTTTAACTATCGTATCTTCACTACTAAACATTCCACTAAAAGCATGCTACCTTTAAAAAAAAAAAAAAAACTTAACTACCAATATGTTCACTGTACAATGCATAAAACTGCATCAAATAGAGTTCCTTACGATTTCACTGTATGGCATATAATAAAGACTGTATTAGTGACATGAAGATATCCTGCCACCCCGGTACACTGATGTATTGAATGGATTTTCCAGATGTAGGGATCAGTTTTAACTGATCCAACCACATGTCCAATCATCCCTTCCCTTCCTTTGACTAAGATCAGATATTTTCAGAATAATTAGCTAGGGCTGCAAGTAGAGTCTGTAGCCATGAAAGCTAATCAACTTCTGAGGGAAGGACCATTACTTTCCTGTTATTAACATGGTCCCTGTGGCATAGGACACTCCGAGTTCTTACCTTCTCTTTAGAAGTCAGTACTACTGTCTTCCCACCTCCCTGACTATTCCTTCTGGATCACACACACAGAGAGACTTCTCTTTCACGAACATCTCCAAAGGCATGGATGCTCCCCCGGGTTCTAGCCTTGGCTCTCTCCTTCTGTATGTCCTCCTGTGGTCTTAAATACTTACATGTTAACCATCACGACTGGATCTCTCCACTACTGACCATGAATACTTATCTTACTCATCTAATACTTATGAATATGTATCCTACTATTACTCCAAACTCAGTAATTTCAAGAAAGCGTCTTTCCTCTTAAAATGTGCTCCTCACCAGTTCCTACTAAATTAGTAAACAACACGTCTAACTAGTTCTGCAAATCAACAGAAGTCTCGAAATCATCTTCCTGCCTCACCAAAGAGTTAGTGTTTTTAAACTCTTGAATCTGTTCCCTCCAGTACCACGTCCCTCAAACTGCTCCTCTATCCTGCCACCAGAATGACTTTTCTAAACACTAATTATGTAGCTACAGCCTAAACCCATTCAGTGGCTCTCTAAAGTCCTAACCCTTAGCCCAGCACAGGGCGCCCTTCTACAGATCCTGTCCTCCCACATCTTTAGCCTCAGATCCTGATGTCTTCCACGAGTATATAACTCTGAGTTCTCCGGCTACCCAACCTCTTTCCGTTTGCTATCAGAGACCGAGGAACCCAACAGATCTGGGTTCCAAGGGGCACGCTGCTGTTTTAGCATCTCCCTACCATTGTCATACCACCCCTTGCAGGAACATCCTTCTAGCACTCCCGCTCCCAGCTGACTTGCCTAGGGGACCTAGGGGACCCGGCTGTGTTTCAAGACCCAGCCGACCTGCAAAGACACCCCTAGAAAAATACCCATATTGGGGGCTCCCGATGAACTCAGAACCATCCTCAATTGCACTGTATTACGATTACTGTCTGCTTGTGTGTTTTCTCTACTCGATTATGGGCTCCTAGACACGGTCCTATGTGTCATTCGCCTCACTTTGCACGAATCAGCACCTGTCGAACGCACAACAGTGACTACTCTGCGCTCAGAGCCACGGGCACACCCAATACGCTTGGAACACCATAAAGAAAGTCACATTCAAAAATGAACTCTTGACATTTGCAGATTTTTTTCAGCTCAGGATTCAGTCACTGCATTTTTTTAGGTTTAATTTAAAAAAAAAAACGTCGGTTACACTGAGAACGTCGGTCACCCCCGTCTCGGCCTTCCGGAGCGCACCGCCAAGGGTGGGAGCCGGCGCGACACCGACACGAGTACAAGCTCGCTCTGCAGGAACCGGGCGGCGGCGCGGGCCACGGCGGGGCAGGGGTCCAGACGCCTCCTCCGGGGAGTCGGCAAGGGCTTCCCTGAGAGGGCACGGTTGACACTGAGCAGTGACAAGGAGCCCGCCACGCAAAGGACAGGCAGCAAGCTGCTCCGCGGAGGAGCCAGGGCGCGCGGGACGGCGACGGCAAGAAGGCGGCTCGATCGAGGACCTGGCGCCAGGCGAGCGCGCGGAGCCGGCGGACGGGGCAGGTCACCGAAGACGCCACGGAAGACGCGGCGGGAAACGGGGGGGAACTACCCGGCCTGGGAAGGTGCCTCTCCGGCCACGAGGAGGCTGGATGTTGTTCTACATTCAGTAGGGAACGGACCGCCGCGACGGGCCTTTATGTGCAACGGGTGTCCGGATCCGCCTGGGACTCGGAACGGGACCGCGCGCGGGCCGGGAACGAGGCCGCGGAGAGACACGCGGGAGCGAGAAGATCGGGGAAGAGGAAGCGGGAGCGAGCAAGGCCCGAGATGCTGGCGGCCTGCGCGGGGGCGGCCGAGCGGCAGTGAAGGACGAGCGACCGCGGGAGGGAACTCCGGGGGGTCGGGGGGGTCCGGGCCCTAACGAGACAAGAGCGGGCCAGGCGTGACGGGAAAGCAGAGACTACCAAGACGTTGGCTTTGGACACAAGGCTCGAGTCACCCGTGAGGCACCGAAGCGCATCAGATACGGGAGACCAGAGAGGTGGGCGCCCCCCCGGCGGGAGGGCACGTAGGGGGTTTCGAGTCTGAGGACAGTCACCGAGGAAGCGGGCGCAGAACAGGCGGACGGGCCGCAGCCCTGAGCCCTCCGAGCCAGAGGAGCCCCAGGGAGCGGGGACCACGGAGCCAGGGAGGCAAAGAGGTGCCGTCGGCTGAGATCAGGCAGTGGCCCCCGGCTCCGGTCAGCCGCGCACCTGCCGGCAGCCGGGACGGGAGGAATAGGGCTGCGGAGGGGGAAAGGAGACACCGAGAACTCCGTCAGCTTCTACTTCAAGGTCATCTTCATCCATTATTCACGACCAGTTCCGTGAAACCAGCCAAGAGCTAAATGCTGTATCTTTACAAACTTAGGGCAGGCTTATCTTAAATCCTAACAGATTAAAACCCAATCAGATGCAGATTCTCAAGTTTGACTTCTCCTCCATACAGCTTACTTTTACTTATTAAAAACAAAGATTACTTTTAGATTAGCTATAGAATTTATTTTTGTGAATTTTTATCCAAAAGAAAAAAAGAGTGTAATGGCAAGAATCATCCCTCACTGTGGGCAGTTCCTCTAGGATAGAGTTTAACTTATTACTTCAAGCTTCTTACCTACCCAGAGAGCCACAGTGTGTACCCATCATGCCTGCTCATGGACACCTCCGGGAACCTTCCAGAATGTTGTCCAACCTGTATCCACAGAACATGTTTCTTCTTACAAGAACCAAACAGCTCTGTGGTCTCAGGTACCTGAGTTTATAAAATGCTGCCTGTAATATGCCTCTACCCGGAAAAGGCTCATTAAAGGTGCTGCCACGTCCTGTACAAAAGAATCTGCTTAATCATATGAAACCCAGGACTTCCCAAATTTGTTTCACTACAAACACTTCTATGTACAAGTAGCACCTATTAACTTTATAAACAATTTTGCAAAATACACTCTGAAAAAATACTATTTCTACAACTTTTTTCTTTTTTTGAAGACTGTATTTATTTGAGAGAGGAAGAACACAGAGGGAGTGCAAGGGAGAAGCAGGCTCCCTGCTGAGCAGAGAGCCCAATGGGTGGCGGGGCTGGATCCCAGGACCCTGAGATCATGACCTGAGCCAGAGGCAGATGCCCAACCGACTGAACCACCCAGGCGTCCCTGTTTCTACAATTTCTTGGAGAAATTCCATTTCTAGAGCATAGAGATCTTCTAGAAAATTTAACATAGGACACAGTCCTGCAGTTGACTTTCTCTTTGTTATTCTAGTTTAATCCCAGTCTTGTAAATTAACTGTTTCCTTTACCCAGCTGGCCACTAGTGCTTTTCCAAGACACATATGTCATTTCCTACTCATTCTGTCCACACTGTTGGTTTCTCAAAGTTGTTTTAATATAGACATAGATTTCTTTGTGTTAAGTGCTATACAGATTTTCTTTTTAAAGAGCGAGCGAGCACTGGCGGGGTGGGAGAGGTGGGGCGGGGGGTAAAGAGAAAGAGAATCTTAAGCAGGCTGCACGCTCGGCACTGTGCCCAAAGCGGGGCTCGGTCTCACATCAGTCTCACATCACAGACCATGACTGAGCTGAATCGAGTCGGTGCTTAACCAACTGAGCCACGCAGGCACCCCCAGTTCTATGTTTTTAATTTTCAGTGTGAATAAAAATTTGTGGGGTTTTTCATTTACCATTTTTAATGCATGTTCACAGGTATCAATATACTTATTATTAATTGACAGGAACATGATAAAGCATTGTATATGAAACATTTTAAGATTTAACATTTCCCTCTAGGTTGTTAACAGTACCTCTAGGTTGTTTCTAGTTTTCGGCATTTTAAATAGAACCATGATCGTGTACTTTTTCATTGAGGGGAAAAAGGAATAAGAAAACTTTCCTTTTTTTTATCAATTTCACTTTATAGATTTACTGTTATTCCCTCATTCTACATATTCATTACACATAATTAATACACAGCTAATGAACTTTAATCCAGTAACAATCTCTGACAAGATCGTAGCTAATACTCGGTACCCTCAAGCATAATATGAAATATATAAATTATCACGATATGAAGGAATAATATGACAATTCCAGGTTCTACTCATAGGACTGTTACAAAGAAAGGACTTAGAAGACGGCTCGACACACAACAAGCCCTCCGGAGGACACGACCAGCACCACCTCCAGAACAAGACCACACGCAACTACTTCACTCCCCAAATTCTGCCCTTCCAGGGTCTTGTCTGGACCCAGAGGTCAACAGTGAGTATAAGTGCAGGGGGGAGGGGTGCAATTCTTTCTTTCTTTTTTTTAAGATTTTATTAATTTGAGAGACAGTGAGCACACAAGTTGGTGGAAAGGGAGGAGAGGAAGCAGCAGACTCCCCACTGAGCAGGGAGCCCAAGGTGGGGCTCGATCCCAGGACCCCAGGATCAGGGCCTGAGCCGAAGGCAGACGCTTAACCAACTGAGCCCCCAGGCACCGCAGAGATGAGTGCAGCTCTATGTGGCTAATCCAAGAGGCTTTCAGGTCCACCTTAGAAATGGCCAGAAAATGAGTGCCCGGGTCGGTCAGTCAGAAGAACATGTGACTTGATATCAGGGTCGTGAGTTCAAGCCCCACACTGGGTGTAGAGATGACATAAAACATGTATTTTTTTTAAATGGCCAGGAAAAAGTAGGCACACAAATGCATATCCACATACAAGGGTGCATACTGGATCCTGGAAACTGTCTCTGATTTTTAAACTGCTATAATTGGGGGCACAGTATAAGAAATTGAAAAGACTGCTTTCAAAAACCCAAGAACAGACAAACATAATGATCTATGCCATCTTTGTGGTTTCAGATTACAACCCTGAAAAAAGTATGGGCAACGGGGGAAATTTTCTGTTGGTTATAGAAAGACGGGTTTTGTTTCTTTTATTGTCTCCCCTTTATAAAACTAAGACAAGCAAGGGTATTAATCTGAAGTCCTTTCTTCTCCCACATTTTCACAAGAGAATCAGGAGCAGCTGTGAACTTTTCGGACAGCATACTAAGAGCAACTTAAATGGTAAGCACCATAACAACAATGTAATTGTTGTAATTGTAATTACAATTGCAATTGTAATTACAATTGTAATTGTAATTGTAATTTACATTGTTACATTACAACAATGTAAATGCATGCAGTCCTCCCTCTCCAGTACCTCCTGCTGAGGGAAAGTTAAATTCCAGGCTGCGTGTTACAGCAATCCTAGAGAAGGATCTACTTTCTGCGGTAAAAGTGATCTACTGAAGCATCCCATCGACACTGTGAAACTATAGCACAACTGAGAAAGAAATGGGAAGTTTACAACATTTGAAGTTATTTCATATATTCTAAGGCTTTTAGTCCTATTCCATAGGCACGGAAGACTGTCAAAGTAACTACTACAGATATAAAGTTGGCTATCAACTGTACAATGTATAGTACTTTAAAATGTGGCTTCACGGAGGCGCCTGGGTGGCTCAGTGGGTTAAAGCCTCTCCCTTCAGCTCAGGTCATGATCCCAGGGTCCTGGGATCGAGCCCCGCATCGGGCTCTCTGCTCAGCAGGGAGCCTGCTTCCCCCTCTCTCTCTGCCTGCCTCTCTGCCTACTTGTCATCTCTGTCTGTCAAATAAATACATAAAATCTTTTAAAAAATAAATTAATTAAATAAAATAAAATGTGGCTTCACAGTTAAATGCCATCAACTTTTACATTCTATTTCTTTGCCTAAACATAGTCCTGTAATTGAAAAAAAAAGAAAAGAAAAGAATTCAGATATTCCTACTGTTTGCTCCTGGGGCCAGACTGCTTCTTCTAGTTATTAGAGTAAATATTACACATGTGATTTACTATGAAATTTAAATCAGGATTATTTCACTACTTAATTTCCCCAAAGTACAGCCTAAATATGTTTCCTTATAATTCAATATATCCTAAATCCTAATAATCCCTATATTTACTGAGAACTGTATTAACATTAAAAAATGGCTGTTTTTCAAGTGGGTGGAAGGGAAGCTATATTTAGAATAAGCACTAGAAAGATATATTTAAAGAATAAAAAATGTCTAGAATGTGCCCAGAAAGATACCTCAGTTATCTATGAATCAGTTTTCATAAAACACTGTACATTCTCATATACTGACTTTTACTTTTTAGCTCTGGGTAGGGCATTCTTCTTCCCTTAAACTAAGTATGTTAGAGGACCTGGACGGCTTCTAGTCAGGATATTATTTCTGCTCTGTGCCTTGGAACTACAAACGACAAAATTTCAGCTTCTTGAGTAATGCTTATCTTTAGAGGTTGGTCTGATTTCTGCAAACAGCCAAAATCCAATCAGAACAAAATCCTGAAAATAAAGGGAGTGACTGAGACCATGTAGATCAATAAAGGGTTATAAAAGTCTTTTATTATCTTGTGCAGCATGTAAATGGTCCCTCAGGAAAATTCCAAGTAATGTGCTGGGGGGAATAAAGTTACAACAGGGGCACCTGGGTGGCTCAGTCAGTTAAGTGTCTGCCTTCGGCTCAGGTCATGATCTCAGGGTCCTGGGGCTGGGATGGATCCCCGTGTCAGGCTCCCTGCTCAGTGGAAAGCCTGCTTCTCCCACTGCCTCTGCCCGTTCCCTTGGCTTGTGTGCTCTCTTTTTCTCAAATAAATAAAATCTTAAAAAAAAAAAAAACTCACAATGTGAAATCACTAAAATGCCAAGAGAACTAGTATACTTAAACACATAGATCCTGCTGATTAAAGCTATTTCACTGGCTTAATATACGTCACATATAGAACTGCAGGCCCGAGTTCCGAACCAGCTGGAGCGGTGCTTCAGTTATTCAGGACTGCGAGTAGAACGCGTCTACTATCTATCTAAATGCCACATTAACCATCTGCTAACTGTTTATATAAAAACACATAGCATCCTTCCCTTCCTTTATCTGCAGAAGATACTAAATGGAAGTGTCCTAGGATGACCTGGATTCGTGCACTGCCTGGTGTCTCACTTCCCTCATCTGTAGAGTAGGGAGGCCACGGTATTTGCCTCTGAAACTTGTAGCAAGGATTAAAGCGAGAACATATGTGAGGGGCTTCCCACACTGCCGGCGGGTACTCAGGGAAGGGCGGTGTCAGGACTGCTGGTGTGACGCGCCATCATTTCATGATTATTTATGGAGTACCCGCCATATGCTTCCAATGACACTGAGAAATGAATCAGAGAGGACAGGAACTAATACTGTCAAGCACACAAACGCAGTGCCAAGGGCTTTTCAGACGTTCTCTCTTAACTCCCCACCATGAGGATCCCACAACAACGTTAGGCTGAAAATGCTTTGAAAGGTTTGTTATAATCTTTTCACCTTTCTTAACTACATCTTCGAAAATGTCCCCCCTGCCCTATGTCAGATCACTGTCATGCCCTCCTACCACTTCGCAGATGCGCATTGTTACTCTCCAGCTCTCTGCCTGGCTTTCCCTTTTCTCTCCAGTTCTTTCTGTCGATGACCTTAATCCTATTTCATAGCTGCAACTATATGTGAAAGCAAAAAACAAGAAGGGATTTTTAGAGATGGAGTCTTTTTATACACCAGGCATATGAAGCTAGGAAAAAGTTGACTAACATCCAAGTAAGGCCATACACATCAAAGTTGGAGTGACTTCTCTGCTGACACTAGTGTAAAACTCTCACCTGTAAATCCGACAATTAAACTACCAGTAGACTATCATCACCAGCAAATACTCAACACAGCTCAATGTCAACCCCCGACAAAATGCAGCCATAGACCTGTTCTGAACTTCTCTCGATTTCCTTTAGAAAGCTGTGTCTGGGGGGGGAAAGAAGCCCCATATTGTTTCCACTTCAGCAAATAGTGTTTGGTTGAACTGTACAATACGTATCTTGTGCTGAGTGTTTTATAGTCTGTAGGCCTGAGGTCTAGAACTACTATAAGGCTTCATCACCAAATGAGCCAATACTCAACTTTACAAAATCCACAGAAGATAAACATCCAAAAAAGCCTCCATTTCCTCATCTATAAAATAAAGGCAATAATGGAACTTACGTGATAGAGCTGAACATTAAATAATATTCACTTTACTTAGTAAAAGCTCATTAAATATTAGGGTATGTGTGTGAACAAAGAGAGAGATTATATTCGGTTACTAAAGTAATGAACTTACTTCTCAAGGTCCTGTTCAGCACACAAAGATGAATAAAGCATTTCCTGACTTTGGGAAGCTTACCGTTCACTCTAGCAACAGTGAAACTCGCCTACTACTCCTGATCCCAGTGATCTGGGAAGTGACTAACCCGGTAAAAACAACTGGGAGGTTCTGAAGAACAAGCGTAACTCACCAAATGAATTTACGGACACGAATCTGCCAAATTATATCAGAACATAATTTCATCCATTTCATGCTTGACTTTACATAAAAGGAAATTTCTAGATGTTAAAATTTCAAAAATACCATAGTCTTGCCCAGCCCGAGAGGATTCCAAACTCAAAAGTTAAATTTCTAAGGTCAGTTTTCATGTATTTATTATAGTATTCTTTTATACTCTTTGGGAAGAAGAGTGAAATCCTAGTTAATGCCACATTATTTTAAATAAATATGGCAAATAATGTATTCTTCAATCACATAAATCAACCTTCATAAACTATATCAAAAAATTCAAAATATTTAGAAAATGTCAAAAAATGTGGGGAGGGGGCATAGTTTGCATCATACTCTTCTAATCAGGCTTCCATCTTTTAGAGGATAGCTCTTTTAGTTATAAAACAGGTGGTACATTTTTAATCATATAAGAAGCTTCCGGCTTCAAGGAAATTTTATTTTGGTGTTCTTTTCTTTGCATCAGATTATAGAGGATGAATGGCTGGAAAGTGCTCTTGTAATTACATGCCTTCTGTTGTCTCATCATTGAGGGTCCGAGGGAGGGGCTGTAGGACTCGAAAGCCCGCTCGGAGCTGACAGCACACTGCCTGCCGTCAGCTCCCCGCAACGCGCCATGCCAGGCCCGAGCATCCGTGGATTAGGAGGCTTTATCCAAATCTGTACTGTTTCTCCGAAGACAGGCCAAGTGACAAGGCCTGAGTATAAAAAGAGAATCATGCTAGTTGTGAACAGTATTTTCCAGCCAGATGAAAAATGCTACAAAACTGACATTTTTGGCCACTCAACATCTTTGTTTTGCTACTATTTACAGAAGAGAGAATAGAAGCGGACAGAGCTGGATTCCTACTTATAAACGTAAACTATCTGACCGTAACCAAGTCACTGACGCTCCCTGGGCCTCGGTTTCGACTGTATGTATAAAACAGAACTTAATAAAAGGTGACCATTATCACCGACACCCTAAAACAGCAAAATTCTTGATCTTCAAGAGTTACTAGAATCTAAAAATAAAAGCAATACATTCATCATCACTTATAAAATGACACAGCATTTGAATTGACGATCCTGCAATAGTCTACGTCCCAACAAATATTCGCTATAGACAATGTGACCTTTCCTAACCTGCAACTCAATTTAGCCTCCTGTTAGGTAATGAGAACCATGAAGTGGATCTGGGATTTGGAAGAGTCAGTTCACCAAACCTAATTAAAAATGAAATGCAATATATGACATCTAAAACTTCAGTAACTTAATACAGCCTGTCAACAAAATTCTTCAAATATTCTATGTTTCAGAAGTTGTGTTTAGTAAAATCAAGCAGTTCGCACTTCAATTCCCGTGTTGGTATACTAACTGTAAAATGATGCCTGCGGGAGAAGGGAGAGTGTGTGGGTTTGATGGGGAATGAACCTTCAAAAACAGATTGTACATGGTATTTAAAAGTACCAGTACTTAAGAGGATCCTAGTTTATTATTACTGGAATTTTGTAGTACTACTAGCTGGACAGCAGCTACAACTTATTTAACACAAAGATTTTTAAAATTTAGTGAAGAGTAAACATTATGTAATAACACTACCAACAACAGTCACGATAGCAACACTGAGAATGTTGTGCTTTGTGTAACACTCTCCTCTTTGATTCTTTCAATAATCTCGTCAAGTAGCTAATATTATCTCCAGTTTAAGATAAAGAAACCCTCCAAGAAACTTAGGCAACATCTTCTATCACACGGCTAATCTGTGACAGAACTAAGATTTACACCCAGGACTTCATAATTCCAGAGTTGTTTTGGAATTATAGTATTATAATTATGATATACCACTCTACTAACAGTTTAGTAACCTGACATAAAAGGTAAATATAGTTCCATGATAATTAAAATATCATCTTAATTACTCTTACATACAGCACCAAACATATTCTTGATATAATTATTTGATTTCTGCATAAATGGATATGTACAAAATTTAATTTGGCCCATAAAGAAATGTTTAAAAACAAGAACAGGAAAAGCTCGGTTTGAACAATTTAAGACACGGTCCATCAAAATGTTATCTCCACCTAAGCTTCCGAAAAGCCTGAAAAAGTGGTAGCATGATCTAACGCACCGAACGAATCAGAAAGATGCGGCTGTGTGAACCAATCAAGGTAGTCAGCCGACTGTACCAGCTCTGGAGTACACGCAGCTGTTACAGAAATGGGGGGAAAAAGGTATGTTGGAAGAGGCTAATGGGACCTAGGGTAGGGACACAGGGAATATTCCCACTAACTGAAGCCTTTTTTAAGCTGCAATGCAATGAAGCAATACCTCAAAAATTCACAGGGAGAATTACATCCGGTGTAGAATTATTTACGCAAATTATCAATCAAGCGTCGGTTAGGAAAAAAGATATTTTTAGGCAGAAAAGCTTAAAACTTTTCCTCCCACGCACAACTTCTCAAGAAACTAGTAGAGGGTTGCTTTGCTAACAAACCAAGGGAAGAAAGGAGATTCCCGCCCCCCCCCCACCGGCCCCCGGGTGTAGAGTAAGCGTAAGATAGCAGAGGAAGTATGATACATTAAATACCAGAAGTGAAAAATCATCTCTACGGAATCTGAACAGGGATGGGGGCATGGAGGCAGCAGGCAGAGAAGTGAATTTTTTCATTATAAACGTTGTTAAATCTAACTTTTTACAGAAGTATTTTGATTAATAAAATTAAAAACTAATTTTGTAAAATTATGATAAACTGAAGAAAAACAAAGCAAAAATTAATCCATCATAACTTCAAAGTTAAGATTAAAAGTTCTCACAGAAATTTTGTCTTTCAAAATAAAAAGAGCACAATTCCTAACAAAACCAGTGTCAGGAGCACTAGATTCAGGACAATGGCACTTCCTCTTAAATATACTTTCCCAATTGAGTTAAAACTTGCTAACTTCTTACAGCATTCTGTTTCATGACTAAATTTACTTCATTCTCAAGTAGCATTCTCCATCTGGTTGACCGAAAATACAATTATATTCAGTAATTGTCAACCCTCAGATTGAAGTAAGATGGTTTATCACACACACCTATCATTCCGCATTCTGTGTACACACACACACACACACACACACACACACGCAAGCACACACACGCACTCTCTCTCTCTCTCTTAGTCCTATGCACCTCCAGATGCTCACAATGTTAGGTGGAGTGTATTTTCACTGAACAGAATTCATTTTTCTTTTTCCAGTTTCTTCCTAAATCTTACAGAAGACAATATTTGTTCCAGTAGATTCGATTATTATGAGGAAAACGAATGACCCCAAATAGTTTATTTTTACTGAAAAATTATACATAACAAAGTATATCTAAGCTTGGTAATGAATAGTTCAGTCAGTGGAAATCTGTTACTTTTAGTTTTAACTTAATTACATACTTTAGATCTGGTGAATACAAATTAACAGTGCTGATGAGCCAAGCAACCACCCTTCCCTCTCTTTCTAGATGAACATCTCACCTGTGACCATTCCATCCTTTATTCCATTCTGTGAACTCAGTTCTTCATAACCAAACCATTCCAATGCTCATGGTTACACTAAATCTAACAAGGTTCTTTTGGAGGGGTACATTGAGAGTAAAGATCATTTCTTTGGGCGCCTGGGTGGCTCAGTGGGTTAAAGCCTCTGCCTGCAGCTCAGGTCATGATCCCAGGGTCCTGGGATCGAGCCCCACATGGGGCTCTCTGCTCAGCAGGGAGCCTGCTTCCCCCTCTCTCTCTGCCTTCTCTCTGCCTACTTGTGATCTCTGTCTGTCAAATAAATAAATAAAACCTTAAAAAAATCATTTTTTAAGGTCACTTTCTTAACACTTACAAGTATGAATTTTTAGGAATAGTCAGAATTTTTTCATACACCCAAAAACTGTTATTAGATACTTACTGGGTTGGCCACTGAACAGGATTCAAAGACAGACAATGCACGTTTTCCACCCTTGATAAGTTTAAAATATAACGGAGAAATTAAATGCCCACAGTGAAAAGAAAAACTAACAGTGACAGCAATCAAGCTAAAATCTGTGAGCCTATTTCTTACTATCAAAATCTTAGGCCAACCCCAAAACAAAGGTACCTAGGGAAAGAGCCAGTCACTGAGGCTTACTCTAGGCCCTGATTCCAGTCTTCATTTCCCCAGGGTTCTTTCAGAAACTTCTAAAGAACAGGGAAGTTGCAGAGATGCACGTAAACCTGAAAAGGATTCTACAACTCCTTCCAGGGCCTAAAAAAGAGCCAGCAGTAAAGAAACCATTTTCAACCACCAACAGATCAATACCTACGTTCTTGAGAGCTTCTAATGACCATTTTGAGATATTATTCTTCGTTTGAAAAAAGAAACAGCATGAGCATTGGGGGTGTGAGGGAGTACATGTGTGCAGATTAAGTAGAAACAGTAAACTGTCTTCCCCACTCAATTAATGTTGTCACGCCATTCATTAAAAATAATTTGAGGGGCACCTGGGTGGCTCAGTGGGTTAAAGCCTCTGCCTTCGGCTCAGGTCATGATCCCAGGGTCCTGGGATCGAGCCCCGCATCGGGCTCTCTGCTCCACGGGGAGCCTGCTTCCCTTCCTATCTCTCTCTCTCTTCGTGCCTCTCTGCCTACTTGTGATCTCTATCAAATAAATAAATAAAATCTTTAAAAAAAAAAAAAATAATAATAATTTGAAAGAAGCAGGCAGAAAATGACAACAAAACGGACTGTTTTCAATAAATGGCAAAGAGTAAAACATGGAACATGAAAATATGTTGAAACTCCTAAATTATTTTTCTGCATATCCTGAATAACCAAATCTAAATACTGAAAAGCTATTAACACTGCCTCGATGTATTCATCAGAAATCCTGAACACCGGGGCACCTGGGTGGCTCAGTGGGTTAAAGCCTCTGCCTTCGGCTCAGGTCATGATCCCAGGGTTCTGGGATCGAGCCCCGCATCGGGCTCTCTGCTCGGCAGGGATCCTGCTTCCTCCTCACTCTCTCTGCATCCCTTTCTGCCTACTTGTGATCTCTCTCTCTGTCAAATAAATAAATAAAATCTTAAAAAAAAAATCCTGAACACCTATATCTTATTAAACTTATATTTTAAGTTTTTCTTTTGTTTATAAGGTGTGTCTTTTTTTGTTTTCTCACTTGGGTGCATTTTTAAATGACAGCAATGATGTTATTACATATCCATAATGTGCCTGAGTGAGAAGTATTAGGAAAAGAATGCTAGAACCGTCTGTCAACTCATTAGTTCTTCTAATATATCTCCTTTTTCTATGATCAAACTCATTTTTTCCCATTAGGAACACACACACATTTACAACAAAGCAGGACCCTATTCCAGTCTAGTATCTTTGACGGTGCCGACTGGGGGATTACTTAGAAAATATTACTATAGTTTTTTTAAATTGTAATAACAATATTTAAATTCTAAATTGAAATCAAAGCAAAACAAAAAAGAAATTGAAGTGAAGATATAAGAAGAACAACCTGATACAAAATCACAAATACTTTTTAAATACAGCTACAAAAGAGAACGTATAAACTAGGAAAATACAGGATTTTTAAGCAAAAGCTGAGCATAAAAAGATCTTTAAATGTATTTTAAATATAGAAAAAGAGATATTCATGCATGAATTTGTTTCACTGATACCCAACAATAGAGAGAAAAAGAGAGTTACGGCTCTACTGTGTACGTCGGCATTTTCCTATGTTGGCAAAAGACACACCTGAATAACCCAATGGAAAGGAAGACTACGAAGACGACTACGGCAGCGAAGGTAAAAATAAGTTTCTGTTTTCTGCACCTAACACCTAATCTTTACTTTGGCCTTATATTAATAAGGGTTTTTTTGTTGTTATTTTTATTATTGTTGTTCTCGCGTGTATTTTTTCATGATGATGATGTTACATATGTAACTTGCCTGGGTGAGAAATGAAAGGAAGAGAACCAAAAGGATCTTCTGGAGGACGGTTATGTGGAGCAGAAAGTGGGTCTACATTCTTATCTGGGGGTGCTCTCTCCTCGAGCCTGTCTGCAAAAATAAGATGAAACAAAAAAATAAAATAAAATAAAACGGTCTTCAAATTTAAAAAAAAAAAAAGTGGTAACAGTATAAATAAAATTAAACAAAGCAACAGCCTTTTCGACAAATACCAGAGTCAGAGTTCATTTTTACAAGGATGAGGGGGTAGCCCTGAGTGAACAGATACTTGCTGCTACAAAGGCAAGCTTCACAACATCATCCGAGCGCCAGATTTCACAAATACCATTAACCCAATAAGTAACTTAGTCTGCTTTATCTAAATCCCCAGTTTTCTTTAACTTGTAACATACTGGACCTGAACTTAAACCCAGCTTACTAAACAGAGGCAGATTTTTATTATTATTTGGCAGATTTTCTCCCAAAAATACTCAGGGAAAAAAAGATTGCAAATGGTCATTTGTTCATAAAATGGGCAAATCTTATTTCTCAACAGCAATAAAAAGTAATCGACTATTACACTGATGTTCATTTCGCATATTAAATCATTCACATACACATACACACAGAGACTATGAAACGCGTAATGACAGAGTTTAGACTTCATCCCACGGATATCTGAGACCCAGCGTGTGCCAGGCACTGTTCTAAGCAATGGGCCGGCAACATCGAACACAACAGAGAGTCCTGCCTTCTTGGAGTTTATATGCCGGTGTGGAAAAACCAACAGAAAGCAGTGAGCATAACGAGACGTATATACAGTATGTTACAGATCAAGCTACAGAGAAAACTGCAGTCCCGGGGAAAGGAATTAAGGGAGTGGACACAAGTCACAGTAATAAACAGAGATTCTGACCGGGATCAGGTGAGAAAAGACGTCAAGGAAGCAGCAAAGGGACACCTGGGGGAGAGCACACCGGAAAGGGGAAGGGCTGGAGCAAAGGCTCCAACTCCAGCAGACGCCGCCCTGCCACGTGTGACGACAGTAGCCGCCCCTACTTCCCGCAGTACGGAGTAGCTTTCCTTGCTCTGACACCGCGTGTCACAGGCACTCAAGCGGCTGGGAACTCCTCGACCTCCGTGAGCTGTCTTCCTAGCGTCTGATTCTTAGCAGTCAAACATACACTATTAGGAACACATTCTGCTGTTTTCAGGAATTTTAAGTACTCTCAGGACTACACCCTTCATGTTTAAGAAATTCTATGGGTCAATTATGCTGGTTTTGTTTGAGTTTTAAGACATTGGAGGGTAGGGTAGGGTAGAGAAAATCCAAATATAATTAGAATTCCCTAAAAATGACTTGTAACTTCAGAATGAAGCAAAAAGCCCCAAGTGAAAGCAGCAATCCCTTAGGACAGTGCTTCCAAATTGAAGGTACATTCCAGTGAACTGTGCATTTGTTAAAATGCAGACTCTGATGGACAGTTCTGGATGGTTCTGAGCTTCACTTCATAAGCTCCCAGGTGATGTGATACTGCAGGGTCAGGGACACACTCTTAAGAAGGCGGGGCCCTGGTGTCTATAATATCCTCAAGACACTGCAATGGACAATTCTTTAAACACCTTTATGACAACGGACACACTTATCAGCTTTTATGGCTAAAACTAATATCCACATGAAACTTTGTGTTATCTGAAATTTTACTTAAAGTTCCATCGGTAATATAATAAACGATAAATATTTTGTTAAGGCAACATATCTGACAACTGATTTATGCACAAACAGAATTTCCAAGACTTAAGAGCTGCTTTTCAAATCCAATACTGTAATGGATAACAATGAAAATTCTGGTGTGGACAGAGAATGAGGACAAAGGGAAGGCGAAGTAGGAAAGGACAAATGGAAGAGACTATCTCAGAGTGATAGCCACAGGATATCAATATCCAAGATCCCTCGTTCTTGAAAATCAAGACAGTATGTGTGGGTACTCAGGTCTAAATTAGGACCAAACTTCCTTTCTAAACCATCTGCAGTATAATTGCTAGGATTCCTGTCTAAAACTCAGTTACCTGGGCACTACATCACAAACCTAATGCATCAGATTTATCTGAGCAGGACTTTGGAAATCTATACTTTAACATACTCCCCAGATTTATAAAAAAAAAACAGCACTGTACCAACGGTTCCCAGCATATAAAAATGCAGTTACCACTAAGGTTCTTTGAATCCTCATGCATTGGTAGATTATCTCTATCAATTTATGGTTTCAATTCACATAAATGTAGAATAGCACCGTGTAGTTAGAATGAGAATACAAACATTACCATGTGGGGATAAACTAACATTTTTTATATAGTGAGTCCCATAATTTTAAAATATGGAGACACTATTCTATGCAAAGTTCATTCCCCCAATTATTTCAAAACAGGAGTCAGAATAAACTCGCTATAAAATGAATCACATTCTCACTGTTTCACAAAACAGAGAATCAATTTATCCAAGGAGGACTTTTGTTAAATCATCTAGATTTCTAGAGTTCACAGGGTTCACATCTGGGTCCCAGGGCACAAAATACAAAATAAATACATATATTGTTTAAATTATTAATTACCTATAATTAGAAACTAATGAAATGGTATGAGAGCTACTTTTCAAATACACAGTCACTCTTAAAATGAATTTAAGTTCCATTTTCAAATCACTGGTTTATGTTAGAGCAAAACCGGAGCTTGATTTCCAATATTAAGAGACTTACCTCCTCCTGCCTTCCCAAAAGAACTGTGTTGGTGAATAAAGACAATATCTTTTCAGGATTTTTAATTGATACAGATGGCAAAAAATAAAGGATTTAAAAATCCTAGAATCAAGTTATATTCCACAATATCATCAGAAAATTAAAATATTCTAATAAGTTAATTCCGCAGCTTATTTGGATAATGGCTGGAGTAGCCAAAAAGGCTAATGAATAAATTTTATAAGTCTAGTCTTCATCTGATACTTTTGAAACTATTCTATTTGAAAAGTTCTGTTATTTTGCACTAAAGGAACAGCAATATACCTGAATTAGCTTAAAATGGTGAGAGTTAATGCTTTACAACAAACTAATACAGATGTTTACATAGATTTCTTTCTGTGGCTTCATAGAAAACAACAACACATTCAGTAGAATTTGCAAAGCAGCCACAGTCTTTAGGTTCTTCTATTCTTCCTTTCAGTTATTGTGATGCAGTTTGAAAAAGAAACAATCATCATTAACAAAAAATAATATTCCATTAAGTATTACTTTTAATTAGCATGCAGAGCTACACAACTATTTGAACAAAGGCAAGTTAAAAAGTTTCCCAAAGCAAACACCTGTAACCTAGTGTTTAATGTATTAAATTTTATCACAGTTAGATTTCTAAAGCTTACATACTAATCTGGAAGTTCTGATATGAAAGACAAAGAAAAATACAAGTTTTTAAACTTTAAAAATGTCATTGAGCTCAACTTACATTGATTTAATATTTTGATTTTAAGTAGAACAGGTGAAAAATTCTGAACCATAAATAATATTCAGTTACACTGAAAGCAAAAGCAAGAATCTGGTTTATTTTATATGTTAAACCCCTTTGCTAATTGGTGTATGGATGGAATCAACAACTGTTTTCTTAAAGATCACTGAAAAACTGTTTTTTGTTAACAATTACTAATATTTTGGAATTCTGGTATGTCAAGATATATTATGATTTTTAAATCACCTTTTGGATAATACAAACACGTAAAATATTTCCTAGACACAATATCCTTTTTCATTTTAATAAATAATATTTCCCGTCTTAAAAATAAAAACTCAAATGGCAATGTACTCTTCTGAACAATCATTACATGGGCAATGCCTATATTTTTAAGGACCATACATAAAGGTATTGTTTCTCACTGGAGAGCATTTCAGAAACCAAATATAAATTATTTTAGAAAAGACTCTGGAAAATTGTTGATAAAATCTGTGCTGAGATAAAAGGTAAATTTGCTATTCCAAATGCATCAATAATTTATGTATTTAGAAAAAGTTTTTAAGGACAAAAGAACAACCAGTAACGACCAAAGTTCATTTCCATTACACCATCAGTCTTCCGCCGAGTTAAGGTTCCGAAAGACCTTTTTTCGTGCCGCAGGTAATTTAGCCCCTATCAAGCGGCTCAAATATCAGATGCCTTATTGCTTGTGAATGGAAGAGCTGTTAAAGATGACTGAATATAGGGCAGTGAAGTTACACTTCGGGAAGAAATCTTTCTAAACTACACTCCATATGTCAATGATTATTTCTTTATAAACTTTAGTAAAGATATTTCACCTTTTATGAGCACCATTATTAGGACTATCAATTATGAAGGAGAAAGCAGATACTTTCCATCGTCTTTCTTGCTGTCATATATCACTTCTGCTGTTGATGTCACCCACCCACAAAGCCCCTTCTAATCTGGTTTTCTAATTGCCAGCTGAGAAACCTGATAGTTTAGATATAATTTTTAAATGCCAGTTAAAGGGCAATAACCTTGAGTTGGAGCCTAAAGATTTACACAGAAGACGAGGAACAGGGAAGTGACATTTATGGAGTACGCACATGCCTGCAAGACATTATTTCCTTTCATTTTCCTGATCATCTTATGAGATAGGCATCACTATACCCAGCTCGTAAGTGAGGAAGTGAGACAGCAGTTAAGAGACTTTACTGAGATTACAACCTAGGTAAGTGGCATTGCCAAGGTTGAGAATTCTGGTGCTAGATGCCTATTTAAGTACATCAGCCTTGTGACAGTGAAATGATTTCAAAAGCTCATCTAGACACTTTCCCAAATGGCTGAGTTGCTCCAAGTCTGACCTTCAGATAAGTTCCTCTCCTGTACTTTCATCTGGAACTTAATATCTTTCCATAATTAGCATGCAATGAAATCTAAATTCTTTGGCACACACATGTGTGCACAGATACACACAAAAATGACACGTTATCTGACCTTGAAGTCTGAAAGCAAACATGAATATTTTATATGCCATTCTTCCCTACGCAAAGTAAATAAAACTTGCTTACCATTACAAATTCTATGGAGCTTAGAATGATATATTTTTATTTATAAGGTACAGAATAAAGTGAATATTTTACCCATTCCATAACTGATGGGAAGAAGAAAAAGGACGAATTTTACCCAAATAGTAGAAAACCGCTTTAGCAAACCCTCAGTTACTATCCTGGAACACATTAAAATGAATATTTTAACTTTACCTTTTGCTTTCAAAATAACCCTAAAAATTATATTGATTTGGTTAACCCATATATCACCCTGCCATCCCCCCAAAAGAAAGAGATACTTTATTTCCTTTTTTAGAACTTAGCTTTTCGGGCTACTCAACATAAGGTATACTAAAAATGCCAAACAAAAAAGTCGTGGTTTAAAAAAAACTTTCTTTAATAAAAAGATGTAAGTCTGGTTTTACCAAAGTTGACAAACCTTTATTAAAGGTTCAAAACTCAAGTTTATATATGCATTAATCATCAACTTAATTTCTCATAGTCATATAACCAATATGTAAAATACAAATTTAAATCTCAAACAACTATTCTTACATGAATTAATAAGGGCATTTATAAATTTTACATAAAATATATATCATTTGGGAACAAAGCAACTCATCTAATAATTGTTCTCATAAAGCCAGCTGCCTAAAATAGAAGAGAAGCTCAGAACTATGATGATAGCCCATTAGGACCTTTTCACATGCAATACAGGAAAACACACTTGGATATGCGTGCACATGCACGCCCGCACGCGCACACACACATACAAGCCTCTGAAACCTGAAAATTATCTACAGACTCCAGAAGTGAGTTTTTGCAACCTCCTCAAAACATTCCACATTTCCCTTTTCCAAAAAAGAACTTTTCTAAAATACGTGCGGTAAGGCTTGACATATATAGTAGGTAGTTTAAGAAAAGGCAAAGATTCCAAGTAAAAACATTGAGATATCTGATTCAAAGTGGAAAATAATTTATTTAACTTTTGCCATATCAGGACAACAAAGCAGCCCTTTTATGTCAGCACTCATTAAAAGGGCATTACAAAACATTAACATAATGTAGTAGCCCAGGTTTTCTTTCAGGCACTTTCAAAGGGCATCTCAGACCCACAGTGTCTTCTACTACATGTGCAAGAAAAGAGAGCTGCAAAATGATTAGTAAGCAAGAGTCGGATATCTCCCTTTTCATTTAAGTATCAATTTTCCATGTTTTAGAGATATTCTGAATTTAACATTCAAAGATATGCAGTATTTCAGTGCTAGGAATCAACATGTTACTAGCAATCCTGAGTGTAATAACTACTATCAAGCAATTGATTTCAAATGCACACAACATAGTTCGATGGTATACGTAAAAGACGGCCTGATTTTTGCCCTCAAACGCGCAGAAAGAATTTTCTATTTACCACCTCAAAACAGTCTTTGGCCTTGCTGAATAATTATAGAGCTGTGATTTTACTGTGAAGCAAAATAAGCCTTCAAGTGTCCCTTACTTGATCTCAGAAGGTCAAATTCTCTGTCCAACAGTTCCTCTTCCGTTAACTTGGAGAAATTATCCTCTCCGAAAGGATTCCACCCTGACATATCAGGTGGGTTACTGAGATTCTTCTGACTTGTAATATGTGCAACTGCCTCTTTATCAGCAACTGACCTGTAGTAATAATTAAGAAAGGAAAAGAAGAGAGAAAACATGAGAATTCAAAATTCTCAAGTGCCCTAGTTCACACTTCCTAACTAACTTGGAAAATCAGATGCTTTTATTATGATGAAGATGGCAGATCTGGACACAGATGGGACAACCCCCCTGGGATTTGAACTGGCTTGCTGTGTACCCCTGGGCAAGCTCCTTAAGTTCCCTGTCTCAGCTTCCTCATCTGTACAGTAGGAGGCACTCGATCTCCCTCATAAGGTTACGGAGAAGATTACTTAATACATAAAAAGCCAAGAGAATGGTGTCTAGAAAAAGAAACCAGCACTTAATATGATGATGATCCTAGGCAATCGCCCTAAACGATACTCAGGTGCCATGTCAAACAGGATCCGTCTAAAATCACCACGGAGGAAGACGGTCCCATGTCCCGGCTCTGCTGAGACACCGCAACAACTCTCCGTTTACAGAGGCATTCTCTACATAGCTACCAAGGAGTGCTTCATTAATTAGCTAAAACTAGATGAGGGTTATTTTCTACATCATAAATAATTCATCGTATTTTACGTATCCACATAGTCTGGAGGCCAGAACCTCTTGTTTTATTAAAGTTATCTACTAGGCCTCTTGGCTCTTAAGAGAAGGTGAGAGTCTAATGATTTCTTAACTTCAAGAACCCCTGGTTACCTCTCTTTCAACCCAGCCTGGAAATACTAGAGTAGGCAAATAACAAATAGTTTGGCAAATACCAATCTGGATCTTTAAACCAGCCTCTGATCTGATGCCTTGCTCTGCACTTAGACATGCTTGTCCTAATTCCTGCATCTAAATGTTTGATTTAGGAAAATTCTTCAATAAATCCATGTTTCCTCCCTCCCTCTCTCCCTATCTTTTCTGTCTCTCTCTCTCTCTCTCTCTCTCTCTCTCTCACACACACACACACACACACACACACACACAGGCTGGGAGGTGTACTACAGCAAACTGTATATCTTATCCCCCTCTCGACAGGCTCATTGAATAAGTATGCTACTGATGTTGCATTTACTCAAGCCTAAGTCCTAGCCAAAGCTTGCAGACACCTTTTCCCAGCTAATGCTCATATACTGAAATAATATTATATGAGAACTTCTTCAGCGTTCCCATAATCAAAGTTCTAATAGCTACTTCCTCCTACATATCTAAAAATATTAGGAAATATTCATAAAGGTCAACAGATTTTTCACTATAAAATCCTGAAGCACTCCCCAATTCAAATCTGACTTTGAGAAAATTGACAACATAGTTCTTTACTGTAATGTCTTCCATATGAATGATCCATGAAAAATAACTCTGCTAACCAATATTATCTAAATAACCAAAATATACGAGGCTGTGGTTGTAATAAGCTTGCATGATCTTATAAATGAACCAAATGACACATTACTATTTTTTCCACCTCTTTGAATTAAACCAAATTAGACAAACTTTATGAGTATTATCAAATTAATTGAAAGTAATAATATATCTAGGTAGACAAAGTTAAATTAACTTGTCTACAAGGATTCCTTTTTTTAAACTACTAAAGTAGCCTGTTAGGGCTTTGTTTCTATTTAAATTACAAAGACTGTCTTAACATATAAGCCACTAATTTCCGTAGCCTTAAATGCTGCTAGATACTGCGAAGCCTCACCCGCAAAGAGTACTTAGCAGACCTGACCGGTGGAAAAGCAAGGAAGGACAGGGATCCTGAGGGTCGGGAAGAGAGGACTAGCGCGAGCAAAGGGGGGACTTTGCAAAAAGATGGGCTCGCCATTCAGGAGCCACTTGGTGACTCCACTCCGCATTCACACGCACTTCCACGATCATGGCTCTGCATTCGCCAGAAAGATACTTGCCTGTTGGCACTACAAGAGGAGTCCACTATGGTTCCAACCTGAGCTGGGAGGGAAGAAGTGTAGGAGACTAAGGCTGGCGGGAACTCCTGAGGGGACGTGAGAAACTCGGGTGAAGCCTGGGGCCGGGGCTGCGGGCGCTGAGCGAGCGTCTGCTGCTGCAGGAGAGCCTGCTGGTACTGCTGCACCTGAAACGAGACGCCGTTCCCCAGACAGGGCTCGAGATCATGAAGCCCGTCAGCACCACCCCGCTGACGACGTTCTTCCCCTCGCACGCCGGCAGCAAAGTCCGGAGCCTGAAAACCAGCGCGCGCACAAAGGAGCGGTCTGCGACTCCAGCATCACAGTAGTAAACAGCAGTCTTGTATTTAAGAAGCTGTCTGACGACGGGTATGATGGTGATCATTTGCAAAATATACAAACATCAAATCACGACATTGTATCCCTGAAACTAATAGAATGCTATGTCAATTACACCTCAATTAAAAAAAAAAGTTGTGAAGTTAGGCTCACTTGACAGGATTCAAAGATCTTCCTTTGAATAGTGTAAGAAAATGACAAGAGGGTAGTTTATAGTCACTAGTACAGCAATTGCTATAAATTTGCTCTGAAGCAAATGCAATTTCCCACTGAGTTTCTTTTTTTATTCAACAGACATGTGGCAAATGAAAGAGACACATGACAAAAGACCATGGGAAATAGATAATTTCTCTTATACGATGAGGTAAGAGAAAAATACCATCAGTCAGTTACAGTGTTCCAAGTTCAGGTGCTATGGTTCAGACCAATGTCAAACTGCTTAAGAACACACTACTGGCTTTGTTAAGAATGTGTTAATTAACTGATCTGAGTCGAATTTGAATAATTAAATTCTGAATAATACCATTCATACTGGGAATTCCCACACTGGAATGTATTCTCAGAGAGAACTATCTAGAAGTTATGAAACACTTACCATTGCAGGATACTGTGATGCAGAAGGTTGCGGCTGATACATGGAATGCAGCAAAACCTGTTGTTGAAGCATCTGCTGCTGCTGCACTGCGTGCTGATACTACAATGAAAACAACAAAGAAATTCATCAATATTAGGCACGGCTTTTTTGTGCCACTGTTTTTTTCTTTTTTGGCTTGGGGGATGTTTTTTGGTACTGAGCTCACCATCATAACAATGATTTCAGTACTAGGAGTCCAAGCACCAATATACAAAAACTCGAGTCCATAACTGACTATAACTTACATGTGCTCACTGGAGTTGCATTCCCAGTGCACTTTAAGGATGCTTGGAAGAAAACTAACCCTGAACACATTTCCCCACTGACAAAAGAACCCCTGAAGCGACTTGGGTCCGGGACTCATAGTAAATTCCCAACCTCTTCCATCTCCCCTTCCACGATGCCTTCGGGCAACGCCATGACACCCTGCATTTAACTGTTCTGCTCGGGGTCTCTTAATCAAGACCAGGAGAGGGAGCCCCCTACGAGAGGTGCCATGCATTTACTGGGCTCAACACATTTCAGGAAATGATAGAGAGGGAATTGTGACAAGTCATTAAATATGAAACAGCTTAATGAAACTAGAAATTTGCAGATTCTGATAAGGCAAAGGGCAGAACAGAACTTAAGGTCATTTTTTGTCTGTGTCCCTTCCAACTCTAAATGCCACCCCTACACACACACACACACACACACACACACACCTCAACCGAGGCCTGGGGGGGCAGGGGCGAACCTAGAACAAAACCCCAAGACAGTTTTATGTCTGAGAGCCTAAATGCCACCTTTCCAACAATGACATTCTTAAGCTGTTTCTGAACTCAAAACATAACCTGAAAAAGACGACATTCATCAAAATGCCCCATGACTCAACACTTCTTGGCTTCATAAAGTCCCGATGCAACCTATTTCAACAGGAGATTCTGAAAGAATCTCGCACAAGGCAAGGAAAATGCGTTTTCTTCAAGGGCGCGCCAACGGGGCCAAGGCCCCCTCGGAGCCGGAGGCCGCGCTGCCCGGGCCAGGACGGCCGCGCCCCCCCCCCCCCCCCCCCCGCCGCGCGCGCCCCACGCGGGAGGTGACCTGCGGCCCGTAGGCGTCCTGGAGCGGCGGCGGCGGCTGCGGGGGCCGGTGCTGGAGGTGAAGCTGCTGCAGTCGCCAGTCTCCCTGCTGCAACTGCTGCAGGACGCGGTGCGGCTGCGGGGGCGGCTGCGGGGGCCCCTGACCCAGCGCGAGCTCGGGGCCACGGCCGGGTCTCGGGGCTCCTAAAAGGGGTTTCGGAAACGCAGGTTAACACACTCGAGAGTCGAACAGAACGGCCGCATCTCATCCTGCATCCCTCGGCGTCGTCCGGCAAGGCCGCTCCCTCCCTCCCGCGCCCACGAGCGCGCAGCCCGGCGGCGTCTCCCGGACTTGAGGACCCGGAACGCTCACGCGGTCCGCCACGACCCCGGGCCGGTGGGCCTCGTAGGAACGCGGCGCCTTCCCCACCTCCGCCTCCGCGAGCCTCGACCCGCTCCTCGCTTCTCAACCGGCCGACGCGCCCGCACGAGTCTGCGTCTCGCCGGCGCGATCCCCTCCGTCTACACGGCCACATTCGCCGACTGCAACTCTCACCCTCCGAGGTTTAGCTCGCGCCTCTCCTCCCTGTCCCTTCATCTAACACCTCCGCTCGGTGCGCAAGGCCGCCTCCTGCCCGGCGCAGGTCGCCCTCGCGGCTGTCCCCCGACTAGGCCCTTGACGGGCGGGACAATGACTCACTGTCTGTGCGGCCCCAAGGAGCCTCTGTTGAACGGACGTTCAGCAAAGGCCCGGGTGCTGACTCTAGGTACACTGCCTCCCCAGTGGATGCTTATTTATAAGCTTCCGAAATTTTACCCAAGGCAAATCCTACGAATAAACTTTTGAAATTAATGAAAAAGAGACCCACAGTATCAGAAAGGAAATGCGAAATGCCATCATTTCTGAGTCACCATCAACTCAGGCGCAGCAATGTGAGCCCGTGGGAGGAGGAGGAGGACAGTGCGAGGAGGGAGACGAGGATTCTTTCCCACCAACACCGTCAAACCTCCCCAGACCTGAAATCCAACACCCCTATGAAAATCGTTTTACTTCTTAATTCTAAGGAAATGTGTGTTGATTATAATTAGTCTTGAAACATTTATAAAAATATTCAGAAGAAAATTAAAACCTTAATTCTACCACACAGACATTACCACCATTAGCCTCTTAAGTGTATTTCTTCCCTCTTGGTAGAATATGAAAACTGAAGCTCCCCAGCTATGTTCATCTTTTAGGACCCAAACGTCTAACTGTGACCGCCCGTGACTGGGGGTGAAGCCGGGTCGCAGCACGGAGCATCCTGTAGTAACTCGTGTGGCGCGCCTCTCACCTCACAGACTGAGACTTCCTCTCGTCACCTCAAGCTAAGAGGAGTCCCTGGTTCTCAAGCCAAGGCCACAGAGCACCAGAGAAATCCCAAACAACATCATAACAATCCTACGTGAAAACGGCGCTTTCAAGTATGTCATCAAAGCATCACAGTATCATTCCCCGTTTTGCAAAGGACAAAACGAAGGCTCAGAGAAGTGAAGTGAATTCACTGGGAAACTTAAGGACATACTGTAAGAAACTTCACAATACATATGGCAAAGAACTAATATTCAGAATACGTAAAAACAAAATCTGAAGGGCAAGAAAAAATAAACAGAAACAAAGCAATCTCACGGAAAATTGCCAAAGATAATTCACAGAAGAAAACAAATGGCCAGTAAACATGAAACAGTGGTATTAATCAATTAATTAATCAATAATTAAAAACAGATATTTCAGCTATCAAAAGGGAAACATTTTAAAAAACCAATACTATCAGGTATTGGCAAAAATAAGAATCAAAGGACACTCACTGTTGTTGAGAGTGTAAATTTCAGAAGTCTTTTTGGACGGCCATGTGGCAGCAGCTGACAAATTTAAAAGAGCTTTTTTTTTTTTTTAAAGATTTTATTTATTTATTTGACAGACAGAGATCACAAGTAGGCAGAGAGGCAGGCAGAGAGAGAGCAAGGCAAGCAGGCTCCCCGCTGAGCAGAGAGCCTGATGCGAGGCTCGATCCCAGGACGCTGAGATCATGACCTGAGCTGAAGGCAGAGGCTTTAACCCACTGAGCCACCCAGGCGCCCCCAGCAGCTGACAAATTTTAAATGAGTATACTCATTAATATCTTCCTCAGAAAAATGCTCTAACATGGAAATCAAGAGTCTGTTTTAAGGATGTTCCAAATACTGGAAATGACCTGAATGGTTACATAAACTGGTACATTTACACTGCGGAATATCATCTACCTTTTAAAAACTACATGGTAGATGTGTATGCACTAACGGGCAAAGCTCTCCTAAGCAGAAGAGTTTTAAAAAAATCAAGTTGCACAGAACTAGGTATACTATGAGTCCCTTTACCTTAAACACAACCTAAGTGTTTCGTATCCAGACAGGTGCGTGCAAGAACTTAAAAAAATACACCCAGGAAATGCATACTAACCTGCTGCTAGTTTTACTCCACGGAAGAAAATAATAGAGACTTTAATATTTTTCCCTGAATACTACCATACCGTCTGAATATTCTAAAAGAGCATATTCGTGGGTCATTTCTTGTATAATATTTAATGAGAGAGAAATGTTAAAAGATGCACACACGGCAGGAGGGAAGGCATATTGCTTTTTCAAGTCAAGCTGGAAGCGTGACAAAAAGAAACGCAGTCCCTGCGGTGGGAGCGGGCCTGACCCTCACAGCTCCCACTCAACCATTTCACAGGCCGCTCACATCAGAGAAGGCTGCCCGTCACCACGGTGGATCAGGGCAACACGACCACTCCATTGTCGCATCTGAACACTGCCAGGTTCAGGAACACTGTCCAAGCAAAAAAAAAGACCAGGCCTCTCCCAGGTGGGGCCTTGCTCGCACGGCTGACTGCTGCTTGGACACCAAATTCGAGGCTTGTGCTTCCCTCCTCTTAGAGAAGTAAGATTTATCAAAATACCTATGATATCATATTCACTTCCTGACGGCATTCAATCCAGAGCAAAGTCCCACTCCCTTCAAGCTTCCCCCAAAATACCTAAAACAAGCCCAATCCTTCAGTAAGTCTTTCAAACACCATCTAACTGAGACACTCCCACAGATTCCCGTGATATGTAAGTAATAAACCCAATTTGTTGAAACACAAGTGTATTGCTAGTGGTCTCTGGCTGGAGGGCGTTGATGAATGAGAGAGAACACTAACAGGATCACCAACCCAAAGCCGCAGAAAAGAACGAACGACCGAATGGACACGGAATGCTTCCTACAAAACAGAACCTTCCCAGATACCACACACTTTGTCATGTATTTCTTGTAACAGGAAAAACAGGTTTTATTCTCATTTTACAAGAGAGAACAGTGAGGCCAAGAAACAGACACAAAAGGTTTCAACTTCCCCTATTTTCCCTTTTCCATGAAATAATCCTCCACCTGGTGTGCCTCATCGTGACAGAAGGACGCAGCAACGCATCAGGTAACATAAACATGACCTTTCCTGAGTATACAGTTAACAGCAATAGTAGCTAATATTTAACATTTCTTAAGGACATACTATGTGGCAAGGGATTATAGTAAGCAGTTATGTAATCCTCACAGCAATGCTATCAGACAGGTACCAGAACTTTCATAACATACATTACTAAGAAATGGGAAAAACAGAACTCACATTCAGGTTCATGAGGCTCCTAACCATTAGAGTATGCTAGCTGAAAACATCTTAATTTAAAACATTTTAACATTAAAGCAAAACAGCTATATCATGAAATAAAGTGCAAAACAGGGTTTTCTTGAGATGAGCCTACAAGTTATAACCCCAGACCCTTGACAGGACAAGTTCACTATCTAATATTAGAGATTTTCTTAGGGAATTTTTTTTAAGTCCTACACTGTATCATAATGCTTTGAAGATATTTAAGATCAGAAAAATAAATCTTCTCAAAATCAGATGAGAAGACAGGTTTCTGTGTTGTACTCTCCACAAGACCCAAGATACACTCCTCCGCCAGGGTTCTGGAAGCAGTGGAAAGACACACAACTTTTTAAGACAAGGGTTTCAACCCCTCCTTTCCAACACAATACAGAATTGTCTATACTCCTGAACCTTATGACCAACCTCAAACCCTACTAGCTGAAGACTCTATGGGTAAGCAAAATGGAAGCTTTTTGTACCAAACTATTATATCACCAGTAACCGCTTTTGCCTACAACTTTAGGAAAACAATGGGTTGAGTTTATCAGACATCAGTAGAAAGTTTAAGCATTAAGTGATCTGCTTCACAACAGTAAGCTGCCAGTAATTTACACTCCTAGGAAATCAAGCCATATAAGCTTTAGGTTAACTATAAAGGTGACAAGGTTGGCAGGACTGTTATTACCTTTTGGTCTGTGGCTCCCAAATTCACCAGGAGCGGGGACTTTAACAGGTGTTGCTGAACTCTGAATGGTCAGCACACTGGGTGTGGCTGTAGTGGAGTTGGCCTTTGGTCTCTGTCTTGGTGCAATTGAGGTTTCTGTTGGTCCAATGGTATCTGTTATTCTACAACAGAAGAATATATTTCATTCCAAATCCTGGGATTATTTCTAATTCAGTATTGTCTATAAAGGCTCTATTTCAACAGATGCATTTTAATTATTATTGACGATCATATTAGTCCTCTTGGCTTCTTCCTCTCTATTCTCAAGTGTTAAATGTTTAAAAAAGGTAGGAAAGTAAATAAAATAAACCTAACCATTTTCCTTACACCAGTATGCTCTGCTACCATTCATAGTCCGCCACTGAAGCGGATAGAAAAAGAATACAGGATTGCTCTTAAAGAGACAAAATAAAGGAAACAAACAGAAACCTTCTCATAAGGTTCTGGACAGAATCAGGAGCCAATTCTCTAAACCAGTCAGAAAAATAAAAAACAAGAAACAAAAAATAACAGTCTCCCTTAGCTTAGACTCTAGATCAAGAAAGAAAAGACTGCCCTCCAGAGTTCACAAAACAAAAGAGCCAAAACTTCAAAGAGTAGAGCTACCTGTTCACATTCAATTTCTTGAATCTTCAACATGCTTTACTTAGAACAATGAATGGAAATTATGCAACATTTTCCCCACTAGAACTTAGCTTAGGCCACAGACAGGGATGGTCAAAATGGTAAGCACAGTTTTGAAAGCAAGAACACTACAGGACACATTTTCTTTTCTTAAAAAAAAAAAAAAAAGCCAGGGGAAATCTTTAACTCACATATTGATCAACTTATTTTTTCTATAAATCCAGTACAAAAATTCAATTATTTTCTAATAGCATCATATGTTCACTTTTCAACAAGATTGCCAAAAAATCTCTTCACCAAGTTCCCTCAGCACCTTTTGCAATGACTTGGAAATGAAAGTCTGCACGCATGATTTACCAAGTTCTATCTGCTGCATTTGGAGAATGCCCAATCACAGTAACTGTACAGATCCACGGCTCTCCCTTACGTCTGTGCACACCACAAGAGGGAGCCTCTTAACTAGCTTTGTAAGAGAGAAAAGAACTGAAACGGAATCGAAGATTTTAGACAGTAACAGAAATACACTGCACGTGTATAACCCATGTTATAACTATGGGTTATAGTACAAGTCATGAAAACCGAATTAAAGGCAATAAAATTACCATGTATACATATAACCAATGGTATCTCATCGTAATGATAATCAAGTACTTACTGAGTTCAAATTACGGATCTGACACTAAAACCAACGCTGTACTCCCTAAGTTCAAGTATGTATGTCCTGTACAGTCTTTGTATCTGTCTATCCATTCTTTATTAAGTGGAAAGGACAGGCCAGGCCTTACCCTGCCTTGTTATAAATTGCTCTGTAGAGATTCACAGCACACGAGGGCAGCAAACCTCTAAAAAGCATGTCCAAAGTCCAAAGACTTTAACGTAGCGTTTCCTAATGTATTTTACCAATGTACCAAGATCTATTATATAATTACTGATATCCAGCAAACACAGCACAATACCATCTTCAGACAATTTACAGTATACCCAGGAAGATATGATATGTGTTCATGAAAATACAGTAAAATAAATACAAGACAGTAAAAAAACCAGTGTCAAGCTAATACGGTCAAGAGTTTCATAGAGGAGTAATTCTACCCTTAATCTAATTTGGCTTTGAAGGCTTCAGGTAGGCACTGGAGGGTAAATTTAAACATACTTTCTTTAGACAGTAAAGAAGAAATTAAGCGTTCTGTGTGAAGAAATGGGAAGAAAATGCCTGGGCAGATTAGGCAACATGAAGACACAAACTCGCCTCGAACAAAATACTGAGTAATCACTGGTACCACCACCACCGTGAGGCCTCATCTGCCCTATTACAGTAGACAAAGCTGTTTCTCTGCTTCCTTCCTTGTCTTTCCTATTCCCCATCTCCTGAACAATCTCTTAAACACAGACTCTCTCCTCTTAAAATACTTTAGTGTTTCCATCTGCCAGGACAGTAATTCTCAATCTTCCCATTTTCAGACACGAGTCACAAGTCTCCATGTTCAACAGTCCCAAGAGCAGATGCAGGTTTCAGGGAGGTAGAAAGGAGCTTTTAAGAAAGACGGAAACCACTATGCTATGTCACTCAGTAAGGCAAGGTAGATGGATAATACTTATAAAAGCTCTAAAACATGCAAATAATGATACTAGCTATTTAAAGATTTCTCCAATGACCTGTCCCCCATCAAGAAGACTTTTACATGAAAAAAAGACTAACTTAATTTTTTAATTAGGTTTTATACATATTTAAATTTTTTCAAGTACTTTACTGATTCTGTCAATAAAGAGAAAATTTATATTATTGACCATAAGCTCCAGTGAACCTAATTTTTTAATGTAATGTACAGATTTAACCTAATATGGATAGCACTGTGAATTTTAGTTGCACTATTCCATTTGCCTATAATTGTATAGCTAGGACTTCCGTCATGGTTAAAGAGATATTCAAAGCATCATTTTTGTTCACTTGACTCATGCTTCTTAAAAAATCTGTATCTACTTCCTTACAGATTCCATCATTAACACAATAATTACTTTAAAAACCGCAATAGGGGCACCTGAGTGGCTCAGTCAGTTAAGGGACCGACTCCTGGCTTCAGCTCAGGTCATGAGGACGTCACGGGTCTTGGGCTGGAGCTGGAGCTGGCAGCACCTCTGGCTCACCAGGACGCCTGCTTGGAAGATTCTCTCCCCTGGCCCCCACCCACCCCCCACCGCTCACACACTCTCTCTCAAATAAATCGTTAAAAAATAAATAAAATTTTAAAGACCACAGTAAAATTGAACTGACATGTCCTATGGTAATCCGTAACTGCCACTCGACACCAACAGCAGTTGCCAACTACAGCTGTGTCATAGATAAGCCAGTCGGTCATAAGAGATTCCCGCAAGTTAGATGGAACTTTATTCCTTCAGTCTCTTACTCAAAAGAGTATTGTAAAATTCAAGTGAATGAAGATAATATTTTTAGACTGAGGGCATATTTTTTAAACAAAGTCATTCATAAATGATATTTTAACAATTTATAAATAACAAATTATTTTTTATTATTATAACAGCACATCTCACACAAAGCCCAAATAGTAGAGCGGACTGCAAAGTTGAAAATTCACCAGCTTCTAGCCCGAAGTCCAAATTTGTCAGCATGACATATAAACCAATTTGCTCGGGACGGCCCCTAGCTACCGTTTCCCACCTCTGTCGTCTATGTCCCCTTATGTTTCAGCCTGGCCCGTTGACAAAGGGCACTCCTCGTGCCTGAACTGCCTGCCTGCTGGAGTTTCACTCCCCGTGTCACCAGCTGACTTTCTGTTCATCCAGCGGGGAGCCCCAGCCCCGGGGGGAGGAGGCTTTCTCTGCTCCCAGCTTTCCCTTCCTCCACTCTCAGAGCTGCACAGTAGCGCACAGTATCTATCCATGTAACTGTTCTCTTGTCTATCTTCATTAGAATTTGAGCTCCTTGAGAATAAACACTGCTCCTTTTTCTTTGTGTTTCCAGGATCTATACCTTACATATAACAGGCGCATAATAAACATATTTTATGTATTTCATGTCAAATAAAATCTTTACCTAAGTAAAATACAAAAAAAGCTCTGAATGGGACACCTGGGTGGCTCAGTCAGTTAAGTGTCCAACTCTTGATTTCAGCTCAGGTCATGATCTCAGGGGTCCTGAGACCGAGCCCTGAGATGCGCTCTGTGCTCAGCGGGGAGTCTGAGATTCTCTGACTCTCTCTCCCTCTGTCACCCTCCAACCCCCACAACTCGAGTGCTCATGCTCTCTCTCAAATAAAGATACCTTAAAAAAAAGGGGGGGGGGAAAAGCCATGACCAAGATATCTCCCCACATGCAATTATTATCTGTCTGAAAATCTAAATTATAATCCTGTTTATTAACTATTACAGACAAAAATAGTATAAAAAATCCTTAATTCAATCATTAATCAGACACACATCTTAACCTACATAATACATATCAAACTTATCAATATAATAAACAACTATGAATAATTTAAAACATTATACTTCTTTATCAGTCTTAAAAGAATTAGTTATAACCATTCATTATAAGTTATACATAACAATACATATTCCAAATATGTATTAGAATACATAAAAGAACATGAATTTAGAATACTCTAGTTTGCTGTAAGTTATTTCTTTCTTTAAAAAAAAAATACTAGTTATAAACACAATACAAAAATTTCATGAATTAGAGTTACCATGTGATGAAATAATGACACCCTTCAAAATGACCCAATGGAACATCACTCGTTGCATAATCACTTCCTAACTGCTGAGGGTGAGCACTTCAAGTAAGATCGATGTCAAATCCCATACTTAATGCAAAAAAGCTCATTTTATAGTTGCTATCTAAGCTCCTCATCACATACAATAAAGAACACACATTTTTTGTGTGTGAAAATGATATTTAATCAACGATACCAGCTAGAATTAAAAAAAGAACTATACATTTTGTAAAAAATGTCTTTTCCGATCTCAGCATAGCTTTGCCTACCTGGTTTTTATTTGGCTTTTCCTAGAAGCTGCTTCACTAGCAGTCATCGGTTCAGGAAGAGCAGAAGGAACAGAAGAATTCTTGGAAGAAAAAAATAAAACTTTTCATTTTCGTTTTCATTTTAATTGCAGAAAGTTTCATTTAAACAGTATGGATATACCCTTGAAAAGTACTATCAAGGAAATACTACTTGTACCTCAGATGCCTACGACATGCTCACACGTATTTGCCAGATCTAATCTGCAAATATCACTGCACGCTGCCCAAATGTCACTTTCATATTCATGTTCCACAGACACCGTTGGAAAAGAAACAGAACATCATCATCAGATCTACTTTACAAACCGGTAAATATCAGATTAAAAGAAGGATTACAGTATACTTGTAAATCAGTGACTATTTTCCAAAGGACTTTGGAAAAAGAAGCGGACCCCAAGAGCTGAGGGAAGTGTTGTTTCTACTGCAGATAATGCTCATCACACCACTCGTAAAGGTCACCCAACACATGCTCTCTAATGTCTGTCTTAGAGTAGGCACCCAAATACATATTTGCTGAATGAAAAGCTAAAAATCCACAAATGTCAAATCAACCTACTTTCATTACTAGGTTAGAACTGCCTCACTTTCAGCTTCGACAGAGAATATATTACATTGAAGCTTCAAAAAACAAAAAGAAATAGTACCAACTTCCTTATTTTTTTAGTGGGATGGACGAAGTTTTATACACCATAAAGACCTATCTGAACAAGAGCCAGAATAATCTTTAAAAGTTGAGATTGGGGGCGCCTGGGTGGCTCAGTGGGTTAAAGCCTCTGCCTTTGGCTCAGGTCATGATCCCAGGGTCGTGGGATCGAGCCCTGCCTCAGCAGGGAGCCTGCTTCCCCCTCTCTCTCTGCCTGCCTCTCTGCCTGCTTGTGATCTCTGTCTGTCAAATAAATAAATAAAATCTTTAAAAGAAAAAAAAAAAGTTGAGACTGGCTTAAAGTCGGTGATGAACACAGACCTTTATTAAAATCAGCAAAGACTTGCCATACAGAGTTAATGTGCTGTAATCAGGTGTACTGTGCAGACGAACTCAAAGCCTCGGAACAAGGCTAGCTACCGTCGACTCAACACCTTTCACGGATGAAGCACACGGTTCACATTTATTATTTGTGATCCTCATAAGTATTAGTTTCACAGAAAAAGAAAGAGATAGTAAGTAACTCCCTGAAACATACAAAACCAGTCACGGACAGAACTGAGCCCAGGTCTGTCCACGTACACTAGCTGCGCTCTTCAGACCGAAGGTGACCAGACTTTGTACCCAGCACTTTGCGCCTCAGGAACTTTTCATGAGGCACCTCGCAACGGAACAGAGAGGCCCAAACAACTGAATGAAAGCAGTTTGTGCTGTGTCAAACAGAGGTCACTGCGTGTCCCTCAAAAAGGAAAAAGATCCCGCAGGACCCCAGGTCTGCTGTAGCTCCCCAGGGCACCTCGGCACAGTTTGGCAACTGTGACTTTTTATAAAAATACTAACCACAAACACACTGTCAGACCGCTTGTCATAAAACAAATAATTCTGAAAGTGTATGTACCTATACATATGAAATGGGGTTTTATGGGGCACCTGGGTGGCTCAGTGGGTTGAGCCTCTGCCTTCAGCTCAGGTCATGATCTCAGGGTCCTGGGATTGAGCCCCGCATCGGGCTCTCTGCTCAGCGGGGAGCCTGCTTCCCCCTCTCTCTCTCTCTGCCTGCCTCTCTGCCTACTTGTGGTCTCTGTCTGTCAAATAGATAAATAAAATCTTTAAAGAAAAAAAAAAAAAAGAAATGGGATTTTAAATTCATATCCTACTTGAAAAACTACTCACATTGATGTTGGAAACTGGGCAATCCTTTTTGGCAAATTTAAATGCAAAATAGGACACTTGAAAGATGTCAGGTCTGCGCTCTGGATCTGGTTCCAGCATGAACCCTGAAAGAACAGATTAAACTGTTAAGTTTCACGGAATACACAGAAGCTATATAGGGGTACGTTAAAACAATGAAATGAATATACACTTTTTTCCATTCTAAGATCAAGTGATTCTAGTAGAGTTTGCTCGTGTTCTAGAAAATATAGAAATTGTTATTTTATACATGAACCTGAAGCATTAACTGAAGCTAAAAATGGTCATGGAAGAGCTCTGCACCAAAAGTATAAATAAACAAATAGAAATGTTCTTCTCAGAAAGTGACACAAAACAGTGAGTTTAGTGAACACCAGGGAATTATTCAAGAAAGTTCCAAAGCCACAGTAGAGGTCTTTATTTTATCTAAAATACTTCCACTAATTTTCAAATGATCCTGAATGATTGAGAAGAGATTAAGTTGTTTATGCATTACGTTTAACAAAGTAGTTCAGGGTTGATACAACAGTTTTCCAAAAACATTCTTTCTTCCCATACTGATGTTAACGATATTCACCCTAGCTCTTATTTCTACATATTATTTACACCATGTTCAAAAGTATGAGTAGAGCTTTATGGTTCTATTATCAACAGATTTCACACCAGTCTTACAACATTGCTTGAAATACCTGACTTGTTTTCCTAACAAAAATGATCTTTTCTTCTAACCGAATGACTACTTTTCTATTACATCACTTATTAATTCACACGTTCACAAGAACGCTGACATCTACATTCAACTCTATAACTAAAAAGCTCATATTTTGTTACGACATCTCCATGTTCTAACTCTGATTCACTGATTAATTCTAAGTTCTTATAATGTTCAAGCCATTTTTTTTACAATTTATTTATTTTACAGAGAGAGAGTGAGCGGGGGTTGGGGCGAGACAGAGGGAGACAGAGAGAGAATCCTGAAGCAGACTCCCCGCCAAACGTGGGGCTCAAACCCAGGACCCTCAGGTCATGACCTGGGCCAAAACCAAGAGTTAGCCACTTAACCAATCAAGCCACCCAGGCACCCCTCAAATCATTTTTAAACCTATTTGGAATAAAAATGCATAGCATCAATTAGGTAATCTTCTGAAACTTGCTAATAAAATTATGTATAGAAAGAAATTATGTATAGAGAGTATAGAAAGTATATAAATGGGTAAATTAAAATTAGAAAAAAAATAAATTAAATCTTCCTTTCAAATTTAAGTAATATTTGAACAAACAACGTATAGTACATCTCCAACAGCATGATAAACTTAGGTTAAAAACACAGTTGTGTGGCAAATGCAACTAAGTACAAACGTAGAAATTGATTCAGGAGATTCTAAAGTCAGTTTTAAAAAATATTCTGCATGAGGGCACCTGGGTGGCTCAGGCGGTTAAGCATCAGACTCAATTTCAGCTCAGGTCATGATCTCGGGGACCTGGGACCCAGCCCCACATCAGGCTCTACACTCAGCAAGGAATCAGCTTGGGATCTCCCTCTCCCTCTGCCCCTCTACCCGTGCATGCGTGCGTACTCTCTTTTCCTCTCGCTCTCTCTCGCTCGCTCTCTCTCTAAAAGTTAAGTAAATAAATCTTTAAAAAACAAAATACTCTACTTGTAACTTGACTCTATAGACAAAATAGGTCACTTATAAAACTGATTATTATTTTGTCACCATTGTTAGATGTAAATAACCAAAAACATTTATTTATTTAGTTTATATTCAACCACATTCCAGAGAAGACTCAGGAATCTACAGGTTTATTTTATTCTCCGAAATCATATTTGATCTTGACACCAACAAATATTAAATGTTTTAAAAGTATAACAGTACATGATATAGAAATAAATTTAAACAGACTTTTAACAATAAATGCTTATTCATATAATTTTTAAAAACCAAACAAATCACACGAAACTTATCAAATTCCGACTTAATCTATTTTTCTATACTAATGATTAAGTTTATTTGGCTTTTAAAATCTAATTTCAACTGTAGCTAATTATAAATATTTATTCCTATAAGAGACCTGAAAAAGCATACAAAACTATGAGGTTTTGTTTTTGTTTTCTTTTTTCCCAAAGACTTTATTTATTTGAGAGAGAGAAACAGAGCAGAGAGAGAGAGCGCACGAGCAGGGAGAGGGGCTGAGGGAGAGAGAGTAGCGGGCAGCCCGACACGGGGCTTGACCCCAGGACCCTGGGATCATGACCTTAGCCAAAGGCAGACACTGAACCCAATGAGCCACCCAGGTGCCCCAAAACTATAAGATTTTAAGTATATGAGAAAATTAATACTAATAGAAAAGTAATGGCTAAGAGCCTGTGCCCACGCCCACAAAAAAAAAAAAAAAAAAAACAGGATAATGATGTCAGTAAAGAAACTGCATATGATTTGGTCCTATAAACGTAAGCCAAAAATTTAGCTACTTTCTAGTCAGCAACACAAATACAGCAACATGATCCATTACAAGAATCACAGTATCCTTAGCACAAAAACAAACCAGGTGTTAAGAAAAAGCACTATTCCTAATATTGACGGCAAAGAGTAAAATCTCTCGAGTCTTTCTAAAGAAAGTTCATACAGCATGAATAAGGTCCTTAAGAAACTGCAATGGGTCATTCCTACTGTGATGACCGGCAACATAACACCTAAATGCAATTCAGCAGGAGAAATTCTGTAAGAGCAGAGAATAGCTCAACACAACAATATACTTTTCTGGCCTGACTTAATCTAGGCAAAGCTTTTTAAGTATCTAGAGTGGAAAAGAATGATCCTTCTGGCAATCCTATATATTTTTTTTCCATAGTAATGAAAAGCATTAAGGGCCAATACATTTGAGATTTTATATTCTCTAAGCAGTATCTTTACAGGTAACCCCATCTCCCAAATTAAGCACAGCACAGCGTCCCCCAATGATTAGGTAACCAAGCTGTGGAGAGAACCGGTATCATCTTAGACCCAAACAGAAGGCCTCTAACTCCCAGGTTTACATCTGCTAAAGCCAGTCTAGTTTGCCTAACTGCACTGATCCCACTTACGGAACGTAAAATCAACTTAAAGGGTCACAACTATCATTTATTTTATAGACTACAAAATTTAGAGTGCATTATTATGGTAAGCATAAGCAATAGCTCATGAAACTTGTTTCGTGTGCTTGTGTGTACATGCGCACACGTGCACCAGGTCATATTTAACATGTATTTTCTACTATGGACCACAGTCAAACAGTGTGAAAACCACTGTACTAGTTACCTGCCTCTACTACTATAACTCATTCCTCTCCAGGAAGAAAACAGTGATTTGTCTAACTGTTAGCTAGCAAAAATAAATAAGCACCCACACGGATCAATTTCTGAGACTTTCTTTCAGGATGATTCTCCAGACAGAAACGTTCTCTCTGAAACCATGTTTGGTAAACGGCCTGCTTCTGTAGAGGGAATCTGTGGCTTTCCAGCACTGCCTATGGCTAAGTACATTTGGGGACTGAACACAGATCAACAGGCCCATTTGCCTTCAGATCTAAATTTCATTCTGCAATCTGCTTTTTAGTATTAATGTCGACAGTTTTATCTGATGAGCTCCTGTGTCCCTCTGATTTGGTTCTAATTCAAAAGTATGAGGAGGCTGAAATCCATAGGAAGAACATAGCTACATTTTTAGCTCTGAATATTTTTACATTGGATATTACCAGCCATTAAAAAAGAAAAAAGGAAAAGAACTCAATAAGGCACCTTGAAGCATTTAATTTAAATAATATAATTTCCCAAACTGTCCAAGAGGGCCATACGTTGCAAAATGTACTCCTTGATAACTAAACGATATAATCTGGAGTACAGAGGTATCAGCTCTAATCCAGCTAAACACTGAGACACATCTGCCAAGAAGGACAACTTCAGTTTTTAAGTAGTTTGTCCATTTTCTCTCATAATAATTAAACCTCAAGTCTAGTGTTTTATTAACTCCTACTTCAAAACAATAAAATCACATCATCTATAAAAATATGCTCCTGAAAGAACAGATTAAGAAGTACGTGTGTCTAGTTCATCCAAAAGTGTTTAAATTCATTAAAAAAAAAAGGCAGATAAGTTAGAATACACCCTTGTTTACCCAATTTAAAGTGATCATGTGAATCATCATGAGACAGTCCCACTGACCTTGATTCTACTGAAAATGTAAGATCAACTTTTAAAACATCAGCCGCATAGAAATGAAAGGCTATTTCTCTGCTCCTAATTGTGTGACTCTTTCTGTTGATACAAACACCACTTACATAACCTAAGAACACAAAACGTCTCAGCACTGAAGGTAGCGTATGATTAAACCACCATGATTATTTCCAACTAAGGTATCAGACATAGCTTATTAGAAAACACTTGTGAGGCACCTGGGTGGCTCAGTCTGCCTTCAGCTCAGGTCATGATCTTAGGGTCCTGGGATCGAGCCCAGCACTGGGCTCCCTGCTCAGTGGGGAACTGCTTCTCCCTCTCCCTCCCACCCATCCACCCCTGCTCACACTCCTAGGCGTGCACTGTCTCAAACAAAACCTTTTAAAAAAATAAAAATTGAAACACTTGCCCAAGGCAGCTGAAACGGTTACATTCATAACTAATTGTACAGGAAAGCACACCATCCACATGTATTCCAACAGAAAGAGCTGTTAAAGGGGCTGGGGCCCCTGCAGCAGTGACCAAGTTAAAATTACGGTTTCACTAAGGACTTAGGCCAAAAGTTACACAAAGGGGTTCCCATTCAAGTTATACAAAATGACAGATCCATCCCTGGGCCTAAGTAAAAGCCAAGCCAGCCTCTCTGATAGCTCAACAAATTTAATAGGAAAATACTTTGAACAGAGGTGTCAAAGAATTTTTCTGCTTAAAATGTTGTTACATTGTTTTCCTTTCATGAAGATTTTCCCTCCCAAAGACTTCCACTTATTACTATCCTTACAGTAATACACCTAAAAAGAGAACACCTACTCTGATTTTACAACTATCAATACTTTAAGCATTAACTTGTTATTTTTACCTGTTAACCTGTGGAAATTATTACAGATTCTCCTCGACTTATGATGGGGTTACATCCCAATAAACCCAGTATAAATTAAAAACACTGCAGGTCAAAAATACATTTAATGCGCCTGACCTACTGAACATAGCCTGGTCTGGCCTAGCTTGGACGTGCTCAGCACGCCTACCGTTAGCCTGCAGTTGCACACAATCATCTAACACGAAGTCCATTTTACAGTAAAGAATGAGTACCGTATGTAACTTATCGAATACTGTACTTGAAATGGAAAACAAAGTGACCGCATGGGCACAGAATGCTTGAAAGTATCATCGTTCACCCGTGCGATCAGGTGGTGACTGGGAGCTACTGCGCAGTGCGGCCGCCCAGCATCACCAGAGAGTTAACGTACTGCATACTGCCAGTCGAGAAAAGATGAAAATTCAAGATTCAAAGTATGGTTTCAACTGAATGTGTACTGCTTTCTCATCTCATAAAGTTGAAAAATCATAAGCGGAACCATCTGTATTAGAAACTTACATGTTAAGTATATGGATCCCAGATAACTTATTCTATGGACTGCAGGAATGAAACCAAATTAATAGCCAGTAATAACCGTGTTCAATCATACATAACCCAAACACTAAAATGGCACTACCAATATGCCCGGTTAGTGTGTCTGGGGGAGTCCTGCTAGCCCCCCTAGACGTCATGGATCAGAGCCCTCTCTACACCTGCCCAAGACGCGACCCAGCAGCAATGACTGGAAACCTCCAAGGAACTCCTACCTTAATCTCTGATTTCTTTCCGAAGGTACAGTAAAATGTCTGAGATCGTTAAAAAAACAATATAAAAAAGAGTGGGTAAGGCCATAGACGAAAAGACTGACCATGAGTTAATAATCACAGAAGCTGGAGAACGGGTACATAATTCACTGAACTGTTCTGCCTCTATTTGTGTATTTCTTGCTTCCATAATAAATTTTAAGTGTATCAAAACAAGCAAGCGAGTTCCTGGCTTCCCACAGAAAATAGGTACTAAAATAAATTTATTTACTATTAAAATGATAAGAAATAACAAGTCTTGGCAGGGATATGGAGAAAAGGAATCCTCCGGCAGGGGGAGTGAGCGTGCAGACTGGAACAGCCACTCTGGACAACAGCACGGAGGCTCCCAAACAATTAAAAATGGAATCACCATATCACCCAGCGAGTCCACTTCTGGGTATTCACCCAAAGAAAACAAAAACAGCTCAAAAACGTATCTGCACAGGGCGTCCGCGTGGCTCAGTGGGTTAAGTGTCTGCCTTCAGCTCAGGTCATGATCCCAGGGTGCCCTGCATCGGGCTCCCTGCTCAGTGGGGAGCCTGCTTCTCCCTCTCTCTTTGTCCGCTGCCCCCGCCTTGAGTTCTTGTTTTCTCTCTAATAAATAAAATCTTTAAAGAAAAAAAAAGTATCTGCACCCCTATGTTTAGTGCAGCATAATTTACAATAGACGCAACCTAATTGTCCACTGATGGGTGAATAAAGAAAATGTAACACACACACACATTCACTCACTCTCTCTTATATTATTTGGCTATTAAAAAGGAAGGAAATCTTGTCATGGATGGACCTGAGGGCATTATGCTAAGTGAAATAAGACAAAGAAAGACAAATACTGTATGATCTCACTTATATGTGGAGGAAGGGAGGAAAGAAAGGGAGGGAGGGAGGGAGGGAGGGAGAAAGGAAAAGAGAAATGAACTTCTAAATACAGAGAACATATTGGTGGTTGCCAGAGGTAAGCAAAGGGGAGGGGTGGGCAAAATGGGTGCAGGTGGTCAAACAGTACCTTCCAGTTACAAAATAAGTAAGTTCTGGGGACGTGCTGTACACAGCACAGTGACTGTAGTTAATAATACTGTATTGTATATTTGAAAGTTGCTAATAAGGTTGCTTAAGAGGTTCTCATTCCGGGGGCGGGGGGGGGGGGGAGTAACTATGTGAGGTGATATATGTTACCTAGACTTACTGTGGTGATCATCTCACCATTTATACATGCATCAAATCATTACACTCTACATCTGGAACTAATACAATATTGCATGCCAACTATATTTCAAGAAGAAAAATTAAGCCCAATAGGTGAGCTGCAAAAAGCAAAGATACAGAACCAGAAAGCAACTGAGTAGACCCAAAAGTAAGAAAAACAAAGCTTTTCCTGCTGTTCATATACATCACTGCACAAAGCAAGCAGTGAGAAAAAAACCTGGCAGCTACATTTAACAGTGCGTTCTTGCGCCTCTCAATTCAGTGAGCCTTCGGTACCGCCACCATTAATCCGCACGGCCAAGCTCTGCTTATGGCACCCAAAGAAATCTGAGGAAATACATTCTAATGAGTTTCTGAAAGTAAATGCTCTGCCCCTTACCCAGAAAATCAAAAACTCAGTTAACTAGGAAGAATCCTAACAATGATATCAGCAGTAATGGTGGTTATTATAGTAGTCACGATGGTAGTATTAAAGGCCATCGCTTACTGAACACGGACACATGCTAAGAAGTATTTTTCATAATTAATTTAATTCTCACAATAACCTTTAAGAGGCAGGTACTTTGCATATGCTCAGTTCAGAAACGTGATTAGGAAAAATGGAAGTGCCCAGTGTTCTGTACCAAGTAAGAGCAGAGCAGATGTGAGCCCAGGCCCTCTGGCTCAAGGCTTTGTTCTTAACATCTACAACGTACTACCTTAACCACCTTACAACCCAGACGCTAAAAGGAAGGTAAGGCAGCCAGCCCTCAGTTCATTCATCGTAATATTCAGTAATCCCATTAGTTAAGCTTCTCCTTCTCCTCTAGACACTCTTTAAGTTCTTTACGACTCTTGGATCCATCATGAAAATGCTTCTCTCCTCATCCCTCAATTTACCTCCATTATTTGTCTACTGGAAAAGTTAACAGAAGCTCATAAGAAAAATTCTGAATAACTGATTCTGCTACTTTTAAGAAGGAGGAAAATATAATGAAATTAATAGTTAAACTGAGATTTATGGACAGTAGGTAATATAATCACCCTTAACAAAACTGGTGATAAACGAAAGTATTTGCAAATTCTTATGTAATCACAAGCCATAAAATTTTAACAAAGATCAGGCACAGCCATTTTCAAAAGTCCTGAGTCATATAAAATAGATGCAAACAGCATTAGTAAAAGTGTTAATACTAAAAAGATAAATGTTTTCAATGCTTTATATTTTTTCATTTTTTTTATTATAATGTTCAATTAGCCAGCACATAGCACATCATTAGTTCTTGATGTAGTGTGTGGAGGCAACTACACTGAATGAATAGCTAACTGCCAATAAAATATTTCACCTTCAAAAACTATGAGAACAACTAGGCAATTCCCGATTTTCTGAATGTAGAGTTTATTTGAAAGCAATGAAGATTACTCATTATATATTATAAAAACAGAGAGAGGGGCGCCTGGGTGGCTCAGTCATTAAGCATCTGCCTTTGGCTCAGGTTGTGATCCCAGGGTGCTGGGATCGAGCCCCACATCAGGCTCCCTGCTCGGGGCTGGTGGCGGGGTGGGGGGTGGGAGGGTAGTCTGTTTTCTCCCTCTCCAGCTTCCCCTGGCTTGTGTTCTGTCTCTCACTGTCTCTCTCTGTCAAATAAATACAAAAAAATCATTTTATGTATTTTTTTTTTTTAAAGCAGAGAGAAAAACCTAAGTGGGATGACAGGAAACAGGCAAGGTCACATATGAAAAAATATAAAGAATAAAATTACAAAGAATCTAAGTGTTTTCTTAAAAACACTGCATTGTAGGTATGTTCTTGTTTAAAAAATCTCTACTTTGTTAAGCTTTTATTACTCAAGGCAATATTTAAAAAGTAAAATCCATAAAAACCCTTTCACAGTAAACAAAATAGCACCATTTACTTGAATGCTTTTATTTTATTCGACTGTTTTGTTCGCCTACCTCTCAGATATAAGTTCAAAGACATTAATACATGATCAAAATTATATTACCATTGATAAAAACTAAAAGCTACACATTTATTGAAAAATAAAGGAAGCATATGAAAAACAGTTAAGCATCAATGAACTAGGTAGAGTCCAATCAAATCCTAAAATTATCAAAAGTGTTTAGCTTTTCTACCTTCCCATACACACATACACAGAGAGGAAAAAAAAAAAAAACCTAACTCAAGAAAATAAGGTCTCATTACTATAAGCAAATTAAATCACTGATCAGGGTATATACTGTCCAGTCTCTCATACAGCATTGTCCATTGAGAATATTCAGAGTGTCTATGACACTGAAAGATCCCCAATAAAACCCTCAGTTCAATTGTAATAAAAACATTATACTCAGCAACAAAACTTTAGTCACCGTTAACAGTGAATTACAAGGACCTCAATAAAAGGTTAAACTTCCATTAGCCAGAACACACAACAGCCAAAGGAAAACCCTCAATCTATTCTGGGAGCATTCCCATCAGAGTTCTGTCATGCTTTTAATGCCCTAACTTTTGGACAACGAAGGAGGAAAGCAACTGAAAATAGAGGGGGTTATGGGCTATGTTTATTCAGATACACTCTAAAGGCATATTTGCTTTTTTAAAAAAATCACATTCTGTAAAACGGCAGGCTAAAAATAACAGGGATAATGGGAAAAACAGAGCTGGGTCAGACCCCTGAAAAACTATACAACGTTGTCAACCGGAGCACTGACAAAAACCGTAACGGGCACCTGGGAAGGTAACGGGCACCTGGGAAGGTAATTTGGCTGGAAGCTGCCACAAGGATACAGAAACACATCAAAATAAGACTGGGCAGTGCTCAACCAATAAAGATAAAAATGGAACTCTCAGCCAGCAGGGTTGCTATCCAGGGGGCACCCGTTAGTAGGGAGCCACAGGAAATACAGGTGGATCTCTCCGTGAAGAAGATCCCAGGTACAAACACTGGTATTTAATGCTCTCCAATGAGAGCTAAAAGTCTGCACAGAGCAGCGAAACTTAGGGCTACTTGCTTTCCCCTGTAAGTTATAACACCAGCTATCCTACCCGGTTACTCCGGTTCCCTTTGGCTAGGAAAACAAATCCACAGGAAGCAATGTAAGTTTGTGTTCAACCGACATCATTCTCCAATTTCAAACATGTTTGAGCAAATCCACATAAATAAAAAGGTTATTCTTTAAACAAGCTTGCAAAGCAAGTCTGGCTATCGTTTTACCATCCGTTTTCTCTTGACCACTTTTCTACTAGAGCGTTTGCCCTTTTCTTTTTGATTTACATGAGCCTTAGAGATTACAGAAGTTAGCCAGTTCTCTAATGTGTAACAAGTAACTTTTCCCAATTTATTATTTGACTTTATGCTGGGGTTCATAGGGGTTTTTTTAGGGGGGCTACTTTTAATGGTTTAAACCTTTATGTAATGGATTCATTTTTTCTTTCCTAGTTTCTGAGATCTAATACCTATAGACTACCCATTCCAGTGTTATCAATAAATTCAAGCCTATATTCTTCAAGTACATTTAAGTTTATTTTTTACAGTCAGGTATTTGATTTATTTGAATTTTTAGCATAAAGTTTGAGGTAGATTTTCAGCTTGTTTTTTTTTGTCCACAAATGCCTAATAATTTTTTGTACTTCCATCTAATTTTTCCCATTGAGTTGAGTGGCCATCTTTATAATACAAAACATCAACTACGTTTAGATTAGCCCTCTTTTCTATTGCACTGATCTGTGTGGCTGGAGGCTATGACAGAGGATGTTTGAAATGCAAAAAACAGAGGAGACGTGCTAGAAACATTTTAATTAAAACAACGCTGAGAGGCGCTGTTTAAATACGGCAGCTTCCTAATATTTTAATTTTAATATCTGATAGCCATCCTCCCCACCGTCAATCATCTTTTCGAGAAATTTTACCATGTATGAATATAAAAAATTAAATCATAACACCATGCAAAAGGAAGAAAAATCTCTTAACGGAGGCTAGAAGGAAAACGGAGGTATTCTTTTGGAGTCAGGGGCCCAGAGGTCTACCCCTCCTTGATACTAAGGATGTTTTCCAATAAACGTTTTATAATCAATCAAGAATAAATATTTAAAAGGCTGGCCAAATAAGCTACACTCTAAGACCGGTAACACTTTGATACAAAAGAGCAACAGATGTGGATATTTAGATTTCAAAGTACAAAGCCTGAGTAATTAAATGTTTTACTCTAAGTTTTTCCAGAAATTCCAGTTTCCTTAATTACATAATCTCTATGTTCTACAAAAGCTTATCTAGGGGGCTTAAAAATATCCATGCACTAATCAGTAATTACGCTGCTTTCGTTCCTATAAAAGTCCTGTAAACCTTTTTTCATGTTTTTCTTTACAACAGTTTCACAAAACTATTATACATGAAATCAAAAGACTAGGCTTAGGTAAAGAGATGTAAATAGCCCACCCTTAAGTTCAGTATCTTATGATTTTTTCATAAATTTTTCCAAGTACTTACTTATTAAGCAATGTATATTCTGGGAGTAGCGAGAATTGTCTGGGATGGTGAAGCTGCCATCACAGATAGCAACCTGACTCTCACCAAAAGGAAGAGTGAAGAAACAAAGTTTATACAGTAAACACCCCAGCGCCTGCAAAACAAACAAGTATGAATATCATCAGAGCTCAAGTAATCAACCACAAGACAAAAACATAGTCCCAGACCAAAATCTAAATGTTATCAAAAAAACAAAAGTCTAATGTTTCTAATACTGGATCACGCTTTACACAAATTACTGCTTAAACCAATTTATGTGCTTCATTTCTGAAAAGATATTTAACTGTATCACTCCCGTATTTTTCTATCACATCTGTGGTTCGTCGGCTGCGTTAAAGCTATCATTGAACTCTAAATCGTGAATGATATAACTAAAATTGGAACTAGCTGGCTCCCTTTGGGGGAAAAAACTGTATTTTTATTTCCTTCACAAGGAAAAAATATATTCAGCACAAAACTAGCATATAATCAACAAAGTAATCACAAGTCTTCTTCTAACGACATTTTTTTTAAAAAAAACACTGTAAAACACATTTTAAAATCCTGAGGTTCCAAATATGAGTTAGCCAGCACAGTTAAATTTATCAGGCAACCATCCATACAGTTTTATTGATTATTCACTAAACACGTCCTTATTTCATATCATAAAAATGACATCTCTACTTCCACATATAACCCCAAAATTTTTATTCTAAACATACTCTTCATATTTGTACTTGGTTAATCTATAAGAACATTCGCAAAGAAAGGGCTCTGTCCGCTCTACGTGCATGGCTTCCTAGACAGCCCAGCACCAATAAATCTGCTTGCTGACAATAAGGACAAAACACCCAAAAACACCACAAACTGCATTCTGAAAAGTAGCTCAGGAAATTCCTAGCTACCAAGCTGCTAACAGCTCAAACCTAAGAAGCAGTAATGTTTAAAAAAAAAAAAAAAAAAAAAAAAGGCAGTAATAAAATGATTTTTGGCTCAAGAAATCATTATGTTGTTATAAAAAATGTCACCTCAACCTTTAAGAGTGTAAAAGATATTTCTAATTCTAAAAAGATTGTAATAAAATTCTCCAATAGGCAATATACAACTATATCAGGAATACTGAAATTTGGCCTTACTATATCACCTCTCCTTTGCTGGATTTTCTCCACACATCAGCTGAGCATGCTCAACTAACAAATACACTAAGTTTTATGACCACCATGAAAATCATAATATGCAGAAACACCTTTGTAAGTTCAACAATATTTACAAAACATTATTTTCAAAATAGCCTTCCAACAATAAAGGGTTAAAAGTTCTAGAAATTTCAGTTCTAGAAGAGTAATTCGAGTAGGTTCAAAAGCATTACTGTAACTAATGAAATGGTAAAGATTCTGAATGGAAATAACCAGTCCCATGTCACTTAAAAATATTTATAGTGCTTTTCTCTGTAAGGAAGATATTTTCGGCATTTATACAGTAAATTGAGCTTTAGGCTTCCTTAATAGCACTAAAAAAAAATTCTACCAATGGTGTAATATCTACATTAAATTACACCTTTCTCCTGCCCAGATGACAGTCAAATATAAGAGTTCTGCATCTTAGCCAGTTTTATCTTATCAATCAAACCTTGAGTAATGTGTCTTCTGTTAAAGTAAGTGTTGCAGGAGTTCTCAGACAACAGCTTTAGCTAGCAATGCCAGTATACTTAAAAAACATAAATCTAAAATATAAAATATTCTGCTTCGCCTAATGTGAACACAACTAGATGTCCTAATTTTTCACACCAAATGCATTTTCCTCCTTACCCACCTGATGATGAGAACTGTTCAATAAACAGGAGGAAACAAATGACCTGATTTTGGAAGCTAAGTATCATCATCTTCAATTTTCCTTATTAAAAGATAACATGAAGCATCTGTCACTGAATTTCCTAATGCCTATAAAATCAACATTCTACTTCTCAGGATGAAAATTACCTACAATGAAAACTTTCAAGCAAAAAAAATTTTTTTCCCAAAATATAAAGTGCTAAATGAATACTTTAACCTCAATATTATAAGCCCCTGAATCAGTACTACCCTGAAATAGAATCAGAAATAAAATTCTTGACCAGCATGAATTGAATATTTTTTCTGGATATTCTTTCCTTCACACCTAAAATGTTGTAACATACTTCCACTGCACCTGAGCTAAGACAAGAAAAAAAACAGCATCATGAAAATTAAAATTTTATTTCTGTCTAGCATATAAACATAGAGTCTATTTTCTATTACTTTTCTTCTTTTTCATTTTTGGGTAATTGCTCTGTAACCCCACAGCTATCCCCAGTTATCCATTATAGAAATAATGCCCCTATGCTAATCTATAAATTGTATGAAGTTTAACTTGATCACAATTTAGTATGCTGCCTGGCACACATATGAAGTCTGAAAGGTTTCCCTCCTTTTTTACTAAGATACTGAATAACCTATCGCATGTTTAGAGACTACTTATTTTTTTTTTCAATCAAGCCTTGATGATTTCCGAACTGTAGTTAAGCTCTGATGCGTGGTTTCCTCTGCTGTTGAAATACTCTTAGGTGACATGGATTTCACCAGCCATCATAAAATTCAGCTAGAGAAGATTTCCACAACCACCTCTTCTAATACCTTTTTACAAATTAAGATCTGATTGGATTTGCTGTCTTCATTATACTATAAGCCATTTAATAAGTCAAATATTAATGCTGAGAAAAGCAAACTGAATTTGAATTACACAAGCTGGTGATCTACAAGTGGCTATCGAGTTAACTAAATCAAACTTACCCAAGGTTAGATTCAACTAGGCATATGGTTAAAAATTCAACTACCACAAGATTTAAGAATCACTGCTGCAAAAGCATATGTTACAACATATGAAAGGATATCAAAGATACTCTCTTATTATTACCTTGCAAACCCCTGTAAGGAGGAGGTCAGGAGAAGAGGACCAAGGAGATATTCATTTGGTTTCACACGTTACGCTTTACTAGTTTCTAAATATGTTCAAAAATAAAACAAACATGGCTTTTCTTGTAAACTCTAGAACTATTTCCAAAGGAATTTTTTTCCTCCATCCCTAATATGGTTACTAGAGAGAGATACGACTACATACTTGTTGATTTAAATGAATTTACATTTAAAATAGAGTTTCTTGCTAGTTTATCAAATACAGCCAAAATATATTTCCTTATGAAACAAGTTCTAAAGAAGTGTTGGCATTCTAACATAAAGTTCAATTATATAGAAACATGATCAATCTTAATAATTCAACCCGGATACACAGTTAACCCTTGAACAACATGGGGTACAGAGGCACCAACCCTCCTATGCAGTTGAAAATCCACGTTCACTTGACGCCTCCAGAAACTAACTAGTAATAACCTACTATTGACCAGAAGTCTTACCAATAACACAGTTAATTAACACACATATTGTAATACGTATTACATACTGTATTCTTACAATAATATGTGACTTTTTCTTAACTTTTTCAGTATTTCTAGGCTATGTGGTTCATCTGCAAGTTTTTTCAGATTTGTTGCCAATCTCCAAAAAGTTGTCCAATATATTTATTTTTAAAAACCTTCATATTAAGTGGACCCACACAGTTCAAACACATGTTGTTCAAGGGTCAACTGTATATGTTAAATGATAAGATCCTAATTTGTAGAAGTTAGTCAATGGTATGATTTTAATTAGAGCAAAGTTTTACTCCTGTTAGTTTCCATTAAAAAGATCCTAAAATACTTCTAAAAGCTACTTAAGCGTTATGACCAGCTGTTCCATTCTGTGATCAACCAAAACTATGTTCAATCAAAAAAATATTAACATTCTATATAATATAAATTCTAAAAAATACTGTGGTAAAAATGTTACATTATATGGAAGTCCTTTATTTACTTTTTTATACCTAAGCTTTCCAATTCAGGATTAAGAAAATAAAATGTTCTATTTTCTTCTTCTAAATAAGCAGCTCTACTATTTATCACTTCTCTTCTACTTATTATGAAATACCTTTTGGGGGACAAAGGGATAATAATCAACTGAACTCAGATTTTTTTTTAATTTGGTTAGAGAAAATGTTAACCTTTCTTGGCCTTACCCAGATATCAGCCTTGGTGGTGATGGGTTTCCCTCCATAAAGGTTGATCATTTCAGGGGCTCTGTATGACAGAGTTGTATACCTGGCAGTAAATAAGTGAAATGGAGTGGAGATATAAAAATAAAAAAAGAAAAGAAAAAAAGAAAGAAAAAGATAGATACTACATTGTTTCTATATAAAATACTACAAAAACTTTGTTTCAATAACATTATATAGAAATAATATTTTCAAAAAGCTCAATAAAAGTCCATCAAGATTTAACAATACAAAGCATCTACATAAACATTTTTATTCAACAAGTGCAACAGCATGTCTAATTATATAAAAAATTTTCTTTAATAAAAAATCTTAAAGACAATGGATTGAAAATATAGTTTTCCTTGAATTTACTTTAAATAATATGCCTCTAAAATTATTCTTATCAGAATATTTTAGTCTATTAAAAGCAATATTGCTACCCTCTCCAAAAATTAATTTATATGTTTATTAAGGAGTTTGTTTTTATGGCTCTAACATAATTCCTGGCACATAGTAGTCAATCTCCTTTGGGTTTATTTTTATCATTATTGTTTTAAAAGTAACCTAGTTGTCATAATTCTAACTACACTAATTAAGAACACTTCTAGAACTGTCATCATAAGCTATTTGGAATTAAAAGATACTGTGAAAAAATAGTTACCAATATAAAAATTCTAAACCCATTATGAACAGATATTTTAATGAAGTAGTACTCAATTTCATGGCAGAAATTATTAGATAATGGAAGGACTTCCTATATCATGGGTAATTTAAGATCAGTTTTGAGTGTTGATACGTTTTGTTTTATATGAAATATCTTAAGGTTCAACATTCTATCATCTTATGTTTTCAAAATCACCCTGACTGGTGAGACACTACAGAAGAGCAACCGGAGAAACCAGCAGAGAAAGTGCATGAGGGCAGGACTTCTGCCAAACTGCAGCACCAACCACAGTGTCCACTGCACTGGAGGCCCTGAACAAACGCCTTCAGCTGAATAACATGGTTGGACCATTAACTCCTCAACGGAGCCACAAAGCATGAGAGCCTCATGAGCCTGCGTTCATCACAACTGCAGAATTCCACTACACCTGACATCTCAAGAGCGAGAAATGAAACGTTCAGCGACTCAGAGATCCTAAAGCAGGCATTACATATCACAACCCAGTAATTCTTTAATTTTTATATTTATTTATATTTATATATATAAACAGATATATATATACACACACATATATATCTATTTATGTAAATAGATACACATGTATAGATCCCCAAGAAACCAATTCAGTACATGTTTACTAAGGAGTTAAGTTCTACAGAATCTAATATAATCATCGTAGACTAAGTTTCCCGAGTAGCAATACACAGCCCAGAAACCCACGGTGTTACACAAATGGGCCACAGTAAGACCAGCTCTCCTTGAGTCATTTCAAAATGTACACTGCAGTTCAAATGACAGCACTTAGTCTTCAACAACTGAGAATTTGTGAGGAAGTGAAGAAAGACAACTTAGAAAAGACAACTACACAGAAATTCCTATTCTCACAGATCTGTGGGCATTCTGTATCATTTTACTAAGGTAATCTAAGATTTACAAACAGTTCTATCGTCGAAAACTAGAAAACTGAAAAGTCAGGGAAAGGTACTTACAGATACTCTAGTAACCACAGAAAGTACAAAATTAAGAAAACCTAAAGCAGATACGACATATTTCTACCAGAGAGCTTTCTAATACACTGTGACAAAGTAACATGCTTTCCACACAGTTTTCAATACATTAAAAAGTCAATCTTCCTCCTTTTAAATATGAAGTAAAAACCTAGTTTTCAAATAAGTGTCTTCCTAACAAGCAGAAATCCTCAGTATTAGTAAATACATGCTTAACTGAACTCAACAATCATTTAAAATTCCACACATTACTACAGCTTAACAAACTTCTAGATCCATGTGTTCACAATGTATGTGAAAACCTGTACGCATGGTAAAATATACTTTCTACTGAGCTAGAGCAGACATGAATCAGTCAATGTCTACGGCACAGAAATATCTTAAAGATATCTATAAATCGAGCACCTAAAAAATTTGTACCAGCAGAACTGGTCCACAGACTTAACTAAAATTCTCAAGAGACAAAGCACGATAAAGGTAGAAACTTACTTTTTAATTTCTTCTTCCACTAGATTAACTCCATCTTTTTGCGGATTAAGAAATTTATTCGTGGCGCTGCCAAAGTCACAAAGTACATAGTTTCCACTATCATTCAACAAAATATTTTCTACCTTCAGAAAAAATAAATAATTAGTAGTACTTTCAAAGTGAAATTATAGTTTTACAACCATGTTTTTACAAAATAAACATTGAAAGGTTTGTGCAATACATAGAGAGAGACACAGGAGGTAATAAGATAAATCATGAGGAAGGACAAATGAATCAGACCAAGAATAAACTTGACTATGTCTACTGTTCCTCTTACTAAGAACAGAGAAGTACTTTTCCCATCCCAAGATGATTTTTGCAGGGGCCAAGAAGCCTTAAATCCTCTTTAAACCTCTTCTATGAAAAAGAACTAGCAGCCGTCGAAGTCTATACTGTACCTCCATTTTTCTCTTTTTCTGACACTTCAGCTTATCTATAGACAAGCCACAAAAACCATTAAAATTCTATCTGATTGACTACTAATTCCATTTTTTTTAAGATTTTGTTTATTTATTTGACAGAGAGAGAGATAGCGAGAAAGGGAACACAAGCAGGGGGACTGGGAGAGGGAGAAGCAGGCCTCGTACTGAGCAGGGAGCCTGATGCAGGGCTCAATCCCAGGACCAGGGATCACGACCCAAGCTGAAGGCAGGCGCTTGATGACTGAGCCATCCAGGTGCCCCTCTAATTCCATTTTTATCTAAAATGCTCAACTAAAAAACAGTTTTGACTTTACGTGTTAAAGTCGTGCCAAATTATTAGGGAAAATACAAACACCGCATATTCAAAAGTACTGAAATGAACTACACTGGTTAACTAAATTAAAGGACAGAAGTCTGCACTCATGCATTTCAATCTTGGCTTAAATTTGTATCCTATTATTACAGGTTTCCCTAAATGACACTTTCATGGTTAACAACCTACTTTTTTTTAAAAAATTTTTTATTTATTTATTTGACAGAGAGAGATCACAAGTAGGCAGAGAGGCAGGCAGAGAGAGAGGGGGAACAGGCTTCCCACTGAGCAAAGAGCCCGACGCGGGGCTCGATCCCAGGACCCCGAGATCATGACCTGAGCCGAAGGGAACTCGATCCCAGAACCCCGAGATCATGACCTGAGCTGAAGGGGGCTCGATCCCAGGACCCTGGGATCATGACCTGAGCCGAAAGCAGAGGCTTTAACCCACTGAGCCACCCAGGCGCCCCAACCACCTGCATTTTAAATGACACCATCTATTCTCTTGTATCTTAAAAGGATTTTATCATCACCTTGCATAAATTTTGTATAATCAGTCAGAACTAGGATTCATTCCTTCATTAAATATTTATTGAGACCCTGGCTATGTGCCAGGCACCATTCTAAGTACTTGGATATATCACTACAAAAGAGAAAAATCCCTGCCCACGTGGGAGTTTACATTCTGTGGAAGAGAACGGAAAGTAAACAACAAGCACAATACATAAGCAAGTTATACAGCACCTTACGAGGTAACAAGTGATAATAAAGAGCAGGACAGAGAGCAGGAATGTTAGGCTGTAACTGTAAATAAGACGGTGTAAGACAGAACCCACTGAGAGGGTTAATCTGAGCACACTTGAAGCAGGGTGAGAGTTTAGCCATGGGATATCTGGGCATACAGCATTCTGGGAAGAGAAATTTTTATAATCTTAGTGTTTGTGGGCATCAAAGAAGACACCCATTGTTTTAAATGATATATTCAATGATATTTTGAGAAATATGATACCAGGAATATTTAAATCCTTTGGGGACTTTTTCCAATGTAACAAGTGGGTACCCTATACAAGAGATCAGAGCCCAGAAAAAGCCAAGATGAAACGACCTTAAAGACAATCACCACCAAATTATAGTAAATTACAGAAAACTATAGTATATTATAAATAAATGAGTAAAAAGACCCATTCAAGTCTGCCTCCAGAATCTCTGGAAAGCATCCTGATGCTTAGTACGGATTACAGGAAATAGGAGAAGAGCTGAACTGGGAGAGAACAGTGGAGAAGGACATCAACCCACATCACGGAAGTTCACATTTCTGCTCACAGGAAACCTTTTAAAAGCCCACTACGTAACACAGAAGCAGAGCAGAGGACACAACATCCCCTTCGACAGCCAAACCAGAAGCCCTCGGGGTCACGGAAAGCACAGTTTCTATTCTACCGTCTTTACATGGCCTCAGGAAATACAGCCTGGGACAGAGAGACCCTTCTCAGTGCTGGCAGGAAAACCTCGTGTAGAGGAAGATAGTTCAAGACACTGCAATGCTAAAGCTTAAAATGTATTCGTCCGTAATGGTCTAAAATTCCTACCTTCAGATCCCGGTGAATTATTGGAGTCTTGCACTGATGCAATCTTGCAACAGCTTCGCAGGTATCACAGAGTATCTGCAGCACTTCCGCCTCCGTAAAACCTGTCTGCAGCTTCTTATTCATCTGATTCACTACCTGCCCGGCTAACCAAAACAGAAATTTTGAGAAGACATACTTTTAGTAAAAGAAGACTGCCATCAAGAAATTAAGAAATGCCTATATTGTCTCAGGTAATGGGGCACTGGCATTTTCATAATGCTCATGTAAGGAGGCTTTCTGTACCATATCCTATTGATTCAGGGACATGCACTTTTTCATATTTTACATCTCTGGAATGAAAACATCTTAAAATAGATGCTACTGGTCATTTTTTAAGATTGTAACATCTCTGAAATCAAGATATACCTTATAATTGGTGGCATCATGGACCTGAAGAAACACTTCTTCCACACCGAGCTAGCCACTGGATAAACAGTGGTGAGCAAAAGTGAGGTTTATATTATTATGGAATGTATAATCTAAAGGCACAGATAAACAATAAACCATATACAAATAAATACCTATAATTATATACAATAAAGATAACATGAGAGGAACCTAAATTTAAATTGGTGAAGGAGGATGGGGAGGAGAGGGCGTCAGATGAGGTACGTCTGAGGAAGTAATACTTATGTTGACACTGTAGGATGATGATTAGGAACCAACCAGGCCGAGATCTGTGAGAAAAAGCATGCTAGCAACAATAAGCAACATGTACAAATGCCTCCAGTATGGACAAGAGCTTAATAATCTTTGAATAACTTAAAGCCAACATAGGTACGGTCTACGAAGCTGAAAAGAGGTAAAGTGACATGAAACTGATAAGACAGCTATCCATCAGCCATATTTTGGATTTTATCTTGCCAACCAGGGAAACTTCCTGTTCTACCTTTTTAAAGGATCTCCTTGATTATGGGGGAATCACAAGAGTAGAAATGGAGAGATGGGTTAAGAGGCTTATGCTCTAATTCAGGTAAAAGACAATGGGCAGAATAACTTAACTAAACTCAAATAGTCACACCAACAAGCCCTGAGAGGATGATTATATACTACATTTACCAAAATAATCAACAGTCTAATGACAATTCTAAGTTATTAAGAAAAAGCTTACCATCATTTAAGAACACAAGTAAATATGTAATTCATTCAGAAAGCATCCTAATAAAAATAAGTTGGAGAATTTAAAAAGGCAAACTTACGTTAACTTGAAACTTTCCTTTAACAAGACTGGACAAATGACTTACTACTTTGTAATCTGCAAAAAGGTGCATACACACCTGTTCCTTTTATTATTACTGTCTAAAGAGCATGCAAATATATTTTCTGAAACAGATGGGTTTCTTTTTAAAATTTTAAAGCAGAAAAAATACCAAATTTTACCTATCAATCCCCAATTTTCAGAACAACCAAGTATATTTGGCTGCAATTTATTCAGAGTATCTCAAGATGGAGGCACCTGACCAGGCAGCAATTTCCTCCATCCTTTTGTGTGTTAGACAGGAACTTGTTTTAACCAAAAATTAAACAGGATGAAAAGTATTTTATTGGTGCTCTTTCACATTCTTGAAATATCATTTCATAGCTGAAGAAATCATAACCTTGAACTCAATGTTGAGATCCTCTTTCAAATATTCAATGTAATGAGAATAAATTTTAAAATGTTAATCCTCTTTCTTCCATTCAGAGGTCTTGAATCACAAAATCCAAGTCCCCAGAAAAAGCTGACAGCTGTATTTGAGCTGCATTTCAAATGTAGAAACATAAAATTTCATTATGCAAAATCAAAGTACCCTGAAAATTAAAGTTAAGATTATTCTAATGAAAAACAAAAAAACCAGACTCAGAAATAATTTTTTTTTAAAAAAGGTATATTTGTATTTCTACTATCTCTATAATAAAAATATCCCCAGGACAGCTTGCTATGCCAGGAAAATGGATGAGAAACATAAGCAACAGAGTCACTCTACTTGAGGCAAACCACCCTCATGTGAATGAGCCCAGTCAAAATGAACAGCGCCATTCCACCAAGCTCAGTCTAGAACAGGAGACTCACTGATACACAAGTAATAATAAATGACTGTTGCTTTTTGCTACTGAGTTTGGGATGTTTTCTTATTAAGTAAGAGCTAACAGGTATATTATCCATGGAAATTTCTGTAAAACACTGCCTGGAAATAAAAGCGCGTGCGCGCACGGTCTCTCTTTAAAGTAGACTCCACACCCACCGCCCAGTGAGGAGTCCAACAAGGGGCTTGAACTCAGGACCCTGAGACCAAAACCTAAGCGGAAATCAAGAATCAGGCACTTAACTGACTAAGCTACCCACACACCTAAATGTTCTTTTCATACAAAGTAGAAATAGATTCAAATTCAACTCTGATTCCGTAAGTCTGAAGTCTTACCTAAAGCATGAAATCTCTCTTTAACCTATATACATCAGAGTATTAGCAAATGAAGCAATCTCAAATCACAAACCTACAAAGATCTAACACTGATTACAAAAGATGACTGCAAACATTTCATACCTGAAACCATGATGGGGCATATCAGCTACATAACACATTCTTCTACATCCTAAACAGTTTTATCCCTACCTAATCAAAATCAATGTACCTGATCTATACTGGTAACACTGACTGCCTCACAAAAGTACCTTCATTCTTAAACAATTTTATGCAATATAATTAGCTTTTATAGAAGAAGTAAGGGTAGGGTAATTATTCTCCCATTCTCTACCCCTCCAAACTCACTCCTCCCCCATGGGGAAAAAAAGGAACTTATCTAATTGATTCATCTGAGAAAAAGGAACTTGAGCATGCTCTATTCAGAGCCTCTGGATTCCTTCTCTAGGATGTAATTACCCACTCAGAGGGTACATTCTGATCTACAGTATATGCAGTAAGCTTAGCTGGTAAAACATTTGAAGAAAACTTCTAACATAGAAAAGAAGGTGTAATAACAAACAGAAAAAAAAAATCAGAAAAACAAAAACACATGGAAAAGAAGAAAACTTTTTAAAAACTCTAATTAATAACTACAGACAACAAAAGATTTACACCTAAAACAAGAGCAAGGTACATTCTAACAAAGAACACTGTTGAGAGAAGAGGAAGAGTTCCTGGAAATTAAAAATAACAGAGCGCCAAATTCTACAGAGTAGCTGAAAGATATATTTAAGGAATGCTCCCAACACAAGTAGAATTTATAAAAAGAGAAAAAAAAGAGAGGAACAAAGAATATGAAGGAGAGGGAATAAACTGCCAAGAAATAAAGACAGCAAAATGGACCCATAACCACAGCAATGTATCTGAGATTTTAGAATGCTGGAGATAAAGGAAAGATCCTAACTGTCCATGGAAAAAAAGAGGTCACCTAAAAAAAAAAAAAAAAAAAAAAAAAAAGACTGAAGAATCACAATGCATCAGATTTCTCAATAGTAGCAAATACTAGGGGAAAAAATGAAATAGCGCCTTCAGAATTCTAGATCAAAATTATTTCTAACCTAGAACACTTTCGTCGGCCAAATTAACAATTAAATATAGATGCAGAATAAAAATATTTCTATATATGCAAGGTTTCAAAAATGTTTCCCTCCATAACCCATTATCAAAAAGCTAATGAAAAATGTACTCTATTCCAAGGAGGTAGTTAAAAACAAGGAGAGAGGCATGAGCAGTAGGGAGCCCAAGATAGGAAGACAAAGGAAATTCCCAGAATGACAGCGAAATGCTGTTCAAAATTAAGCAGAACTGAAGTCTCCCGAAAGGATGTTTCTATGGAAGAAAAACTAAAATTGACACAAGTATTTAAATGTTTAAGCATACAGTGTATAAAGATTTATAATTCCTTTGGGGAATGTGAGCTAAAATACTTATATACTGAAAAGGAAATTAGGCGAATGAAAAATGGAGTAATTATTAACTCCAGGAAAAGAATTTTAAAGTACAAGAAAGAAAATGTAATTATAGACTATTACATATCACAGTTAAATGACAAAATAATTTAAACACCAATTATTAATTTAATCTAAAAACAAATTCTAACAGTAAAATCCTCATCTTTACTTGGAGATACTTTCTAAAACAGAAAACCAGAAAGAGCGCTAGCAAACTAATTCAGGAGCATTCTGATGCCCAGAATCACATACTTCCCCTAATTTTCTAAGTTCCCTCTTTTTCATACCACCCCAAGGATCTCATTAAAACTACAGATTCTCCTCTACATAATTTAGTGGAAAAATACATTAAGTAAATATGAGGAGAAATATCTCAAGGATTTTTAAAGTGAATGCCTCTGAGGAGAGGGATGGGGCAAGAGGATAATGATTTAGACATAACTTAACAAAACCCTTTGACTTTTTAAAACATATATATGAATTACACTTTGATAAAAATAAAAATTTGATGTGAATCAGCTTGCTAATTCAAACCAGATAAAAAAAATTTAATTTTTTACAACACAAAAGCATGTCTTCCTCAAAATACAGCTCAGGTCATACTCCTACTTTAAAATTTGTCCCCGGGAGCACCTGGGTGGCTCATTCAGTTAAGCATCCAACTCCTGATTTTGGCTCAGGTCATGATCTCAGGGTCATGATCTCCTCATGACTCTCTCTCTCTCAAATAAATAAATATTTTAAAATAAAAATTAAAAAATAAAATGTGTCCCAAAAAAACTGAAATTCATTTGGTTTCCCTTTTAAAATGCCTTCCAGATGACTACTAATTAAACTCATCCAAGGTTACGATTATGCCAGATTCAATTATCTTTTCTTTTTTTTTTCTTTATTAACATATAATGTAGTATTTCTTTCAGGAATACAGGTCTGTGATTCATTCAGTCTAACACAATACACACAGTACTCATAATACTCATACTACAACTCACAGCACTCACCATAGCATGTACCCTCCTCAATGTCTGTAACCCAGACACCCAATCACACACCTCCCCTCCAGCAACCCTAAATTTGTTTCCTGAAATTAGGAGTCTCTTATGATTTGTCTCCCTCTCTGGTTTCATCTTTTTTCATTCTTCCCTCCCTTGCTCTATGATCCTCTGACCTGTTTCTCAAATTCCTCATATCAGTGAGATCATATAATTGTCTTTCTCTGATTGACTTATTTCACTTAGCATAATTGTCTCTACTTCATCCACATCATTGTAAATGGCAAGATTTCAGTTTTTTGATGACTGCAGAGTAGTCCACTACTATAGTAGTCCACTGTGTGTGTGTGTGTATACACACAAACACACCCACACACACACACACTACATGTTCTTTATCCATTCATCTGCTGGTGGATATCTAGGCTCTTTCCATAATTTAGTTATTATGGACACTGCTGCTATAAACATCCGGGTGCACCTGCCCCTTCAGATCACCACATTTGTATCTTTAGGGTAAACACCCAGTAATGCAATTGCTGGGTCATAGGGTAGCTCTATATTCAACTTTTTGAGGAACCTCCATACTGCTATCCACAATGGCTACACAAGCTTGCGTTCCCACCAACAGTGTAGGAGGGTTTCCCTTTTTCTGCATCCTCACCAACACCTGTCCTTTCCTAACTTGTTAATTTTAGCCATTCTAACTGACGTGAGATGGTACCTCACTGTGATTTTGATTTGTATTTCCCTGATGCTGAGTGATGTGGAGCACTTTTTCATGTGTCTGCTGACCATTTGGATGTCTTTGGAAAAATGTATGCTCATGTCTTCTGCCTATTTCTTAATTGGATTACCTCTTCTCTGGCTCCTGAGTTTGATAAATTCAATACAGATTTTGGATATTAGCCCTTCATCTGATACGTCATTTGCGAATATCTTCTTCCATTCTTTTAGTTGTCTTTGGTTTTGTTGACTGTTTCCTTTGCTGTGCCAAAGCTTTTGATCTTGATGAAGTCCCAATAGTTCATTTTTGCCCTTGCTTCCCCTGCCTTTGGCGATGATTCTAGGAAGAAGTTGCTATGGCTGAGGTCAAAGAGGTTGCTGCCTGTGTTGTCCTCAAGGATTTTGATGAATTCCTGTCTCACAGTGAGGTCTCTCATCCATGTTGAGTCTATTTTGTGTGTGGTGTAAGGAAATGGTCCAGTTTCATTCTTCTGCATGTGGCTGTCCAATTTTCCCAACACCATTTGTTGAAAAGACTGTCTTTTTTTCCATTAGACATTCTTTCCTGCTTTGTCCAAGATTAGTTACCATACAGTTGAGGGTCCATTTCTGGGTTCTGTATTCTGTTCCATTGATCTATATGTCTGTTTTTGTGCCAGTACCATACTATTTTGATGATTACAGCTTTGTAATAGAGCATGAAGTCTGAATTGAGATGCCACCAACTTTGGTTTTCTTTTTCAACCTTCCTCTGGCTATTTGGGGTCTTTTCTGGTTCCATATAAATTTTAGGATTATTTGTTCCATTTCTTTGGAAAAAAATTGATGTTATTTTGATAGGGATTGCATTAAATGTATAGATTGCTCTAGGTAGCATACATTGTCACAATATTTTTTTTTTCCAATCCATGAGCATTTTTCCATTTCTTTGTGTCTTCCTCAATCTCTTTCATGAGTACTTTACAGTTTTCTGAATACAGATTCTTCGCCTCCTTGGTTAGGTTTATTCCTAGGTGTCTTATGGTTTGGGGTGTAACTGTAAATGGGATCTACTCCTTAATTTCTCTTTCTTCTGTCTTGTTGGTGTATAGAAGTGCAACTGATTTCTGTGCATTGATTTTATATCCTGACACTGTACTGAATTCCTGTATAAGTTCTTGCAGATTTGGAGTGGAGTCTTTTGGGTTTTCCACATAAAGTATCGTATCATCTGCAAAGAGTAAAAGTTTGACTTCTTTGCTGATTTGGATGCCTTTTATTTCTTTTTGTTGCCTGATTGCTGAGGCTAGGACTTCTAGTACTATGCTGAATAGCTGTGGTGATCGTGGACATTCCTGCCGTGTTCCTGACCTTAGGCAAAAGGTTCTCAGTTTTTCCCTATTGAGAATATTTGCTGTGGGTTTTCATAGATGGCTTTGATGATATTGAGGTATGTATCCTCTATCCCTACACTTTGAAGAGCTTTGATGAAGAAAAGATGTTGTACTTTCTCATCTATTGAGAGTATCAAAGGGTTCTTGTTTTCTTTTATTAATGTAATGTATCACATTGATTCACATGCAGATGTTGAACCAACCTTGCAGCCTAGGAAAAAAATCCCACTTGGTCTTGGTAAATAATATTTTTAATGTACTGTTGGATCCTACTGGCTGGTATTTTGGTGACAATTTTTGCATCCATGTTCATCAGGGATATTGGTTAATTCTCCTTTTTGATGAGGTCTTTGTCTGGTTTGGGGATCAAAGTAATGTTGACCTCATAAAATTAATTTGGAAGTTTTCCATCCATTTCTATTTTTTGGAACAGTTTCAAGAGAATAGGTATTAATTCTGCTTTAAACATTTGGTAGAATTCCCCTGGGAAGCCATCTGGTCCTGGGCTCTCATGTGTTGGGAGTTTTTTGATAACTCTTTAATTTCCTTACTAGTTATGGCTTTGTTCAGGTTTTCTATTTCTTCCTGGTTCAGTTATGAGTTTATACATCTCTAGGAATGTATCCATTTCTTCCAGATTGTCTAATTTGCTCACAGTATGTTCTTATAATTGTATTTCTTTGTTGTAGGGTTGTGATCTCTCCTCTTTCATTCATGATTTTATTAATTTAGGTACTTTCTCTTTTCTATGTGTTAAGTCTGGCCAGGGGTTTACCAATATTATTAACTCTTTCAAAGAACAAGCCCCTAGTTCCATTGATTTTTTTATTTCTTCTTTAATTTCCTGGTTGATCCATTCATTCTTTAATAGGATGCTCTTCAGCTTCCATGTATTTGAGTTCTTTCCAGCTTTCCTCTTGGGACTGAGTTCAGTTTCAAAGCAGTGTGGCATGAAAATATGCAGGGAATGACCCCAATCTTTTGGTACCAGTTGAGACCTGATTTGTGACCCAGGATGCGATCTATTCTGGAGAATGTTCCATAGGCACTAGAGAAGAATGTGTATTCTGTTGCTTTGGGATGGAATGTTCTGAATATATCTGTGATGTCCATCTGGTCCAGTGTGTCATTTAAAGCCTTTATTTCCTTGTTGATCTTTTGCTTAGAAGACCTGTTCATTTCAATGAGGGGGGTTGTTACCGTCCCCTGCTATTATTGTATTATTGTATTATTGTCGATTTGTTTCTTTGATTTTGTTATTAATAGGTTTATATAACTGGCTGCTTCCATGTTAGGGGCATAGATATTTAAAACTGTTCAATTTTCTTGTTGGACAGACCCTTTGAGTCTGATATAGTGTCCTTCCTCACCTCTTATTATAGTCTTTGGCTTAAAATCTAATTTATCTGATATAAGGATTGCCACCCCAGCTTTCTTTTGATGTTTGTTAGCATGGCAAATTGTCTTCTACCCCCTCACTTTAAATCTGGAGGTGTGTTTGGGTCTAAAATGAGTCTCTTGCAGACAGCATATTGATGGTTCTTATTTTCTTATCCATTCTGATACCCTGTGTCTTTTGATTGGGACATTTAGCCCATTTACATTCAGGGTACTGTTGAAAGATACGAATTTAGTGCCATTGTATTGCTTGTAAGGTTACTGTCACTGCACACTGTCTCCATTCCTTTTTGATCTATGTTACTTTTAGGCTTTCTCTTTGCTTGGGGGACCCCTTTCAATATTTCTTGTATGGCTGCTTTTGGAGTTTGCAAATTCTTTTAGTTTTTGTTTGTACTGGCGATAGCCTAGCTGGATATAGTATTCTTGGCTGCATATTTTTCTCATTTTGTCCTCTGAATATATTATGCCAGTCCTTTCTGGCCTGCCAGGTCTTTGTGGATAGGTTTGCTGCTAATCTAATATTTCTACTCTTGTAGGTTACCGATCTCGTCCCAAGATGCTTTCAGGATTTTTCTTTGTCTCTGACAAAGGGCTTTGAACTCTCTTTACTGATTTTGAGGGGGTTTCTCTGTGCCTCCTCGATTTTGATACCTGTTTCCTTCCCTTAATTAGGGAAGTTCTCTGCTATAATTTGCTCCAATATACCTTCTTCCCCTCTCTCTCTTTCTTCATCTTTTGGGATCCCAATTATTCCAATATTATTTCAGCTAATGCTATCTCTTATCTCTCAAATTCGCCCCTTGTGATCCAGTAGTTGTTTATCTCTTTTTCTTAGTTTCCCTATTCTCCATCATTTGATCTTCTATATCACTAATTCTCTCTTCTGTCTCATTTATCCTAGCAGCTAGAGTCTCCATTTTTGATTCTACCTCATTAATACCTTTTTTTATTTCAACTTGGTTAGATTTTAGTTCTTTTATTTCTCCAGAAAGGTATTCTTTAGTATCTTCTATGCTTTTTTCAAGCCCAGCTAGTATCTTTGTAACTGTCATCCTGAGCTCTAGTTCTGACATTTTACTAATGTCTGTACTGATTAGGTCCCTAACAGTTGGTACTGCTTCTTGTTCTTTTTTTCTGAGGTGAGTTCTTCCACTTTGTCCCTTTGTCCAGAGAAGGAATAGATGAATGAGAGAACAAAATGCTAAAAGGGTAACAACGACCCCAGAAAAATATACACTAAACAAATCGGAAGAGACCTGAAACCAGAGGGAAAAGAAAGGAAAAAATAAACACACACACACACATACACACACACACACACACATATATATACATATGATCAGGTAAACAGAACAGAGCCACACACTTGATTTCAGGTGTATTTTGGTCTGTTAGAAGAAACTGCCTCCCAAAATTTTAAGGAGGGAAAAACATATATATGTACAAAAATAAGGGTAAATACCATGAAGGGATGGAATATGACTGTAAAGATGAAAATTTTAAAAGATTTTAAAAAAAGAATTGAAAGAAGTTGGTAGAAAAAAGAAAGAAAAAACTTAAGAAACAAAGGAAAGGGAAAGAATGTGATCAGGCGGGAGAGTAGAACAAAGCCATACACTAGATTTAGGGTATATTTTGGTCTGTTAGAAGAAACTGTATCTCAAAATTTTAAAGAAAGAAAACTTATAAGAAAAACTTATATTTCTTTAAAAATTTCTTTTTTAAATTTTCTTTCTTTAAAAATTTTCTTTAAAATTTATAAACTTTTATAAAAAGTTATATATAATATATATATATACACAAAAAAAATAAGGTTAAGAAGAGATAGAATATCATTGTAAAAATGAAAATTAAAAAAGATTTCTAAAAAGGTATTAAGATATTGATTAAAATAGGAAAGAGGAAAAATTCAAAAAAAATAGAAAAAGAAAAAATAAGGAAATTTTTAAAAATTTAACTTTGAAGGACTAAAGAATCATGGGGGGAAAGCCATGAATTCTGTGTGCTGTATTCCCCTAGCACTGGAGCTTCGAAGTTCTCATTGATCAGTAATCTTGGTCTTGGCTGGATGTTCCTGCTGATCTTCTGGGGGAGGAGCCTGGTGCAGTGAGTCTCAAATGATTCACTTCTCCACACATCCTACCTTCCACAAAGTGGTCGCTTTTCTGTTCACAGAATTGCTGCTATTCTTTTCTCTGATCTCCTGTTGAGTTTGTAGGTGTTTAGAATGGTTTGATAACTATCTCGCTAAATTCCTGGGACCAGATGAAATTAAGGTCTCCTACTCCTCTGCCATCTTGCTCCTCCCAGATTCAATTATCTTCAAAAAAAAATAGCCGAGGGCTATCTTTACAGGTAACCAAGGGCTACTCTATCCAGCTAACAGCACCACAAATGCTAGAACTCAGGAAAGTGCAGTAAATAACATCAATATCTTCTCCTTAAAGAGATCACATGTTTTATAGTATGAAATATAAATAAAACAGTAAAGAAAACATCTAATTTTTTATATTACATATGGAAATAATTTATAAGTATAACATAATAGATATTATAATACTGATTCACTTCATTTTCCCCTGTCCTTTCCTCCTTACAAAACTACAGTAAATGAGACTGTATTTTCTCCATCACCACCACCAACCTCCTCTTCCTCCATCCCTCAGGAAATGACAAGTGTTCCTAATATAACTAAAAATCATTAACTGTCTTACGAGAATCTAAATATAAACCAAGGCTCCCTATAGCCAAAATTGCCAGATACAGTCTGATTTAAAAGAAAGAAAAAAAAAAAAAAAAAGGCAAGTTTACTGGAAATGAATTAATTGCCCCCTCCAAATACATTAAATTAAAAAGTTTTAAAATTATTATTAAGGCATACTACACCAGTAAATATTTCTTTGAAATACCATGATATCCAAATAAAATATAGTTTTTAACCTTCTGATATTTATAAAAGAACCCCAAAGACTATGTAAGTTTATAAATATTATAGATCAAAATGCAACTAAATTTATTACATTTTATATATACTGAAAATTAACATGATAGAGTACTGGAGAAAATCTTACAACACTAATATTGATAAATTATGCTCTCCTTTGTTGGAGTATAAAAGAAACATATAGGGAGGATGATGTATAACTGCTCTTCACCTGCTTGGATTTCTTGTTTAAACCAAAAGCATTTTTCTAATTGTCATTTACATGCTTCTATCATCACTGCAGCAACGATGACTAGATTTTAAATATTTCTTAATAGCATTCCTTAATTAGATAATTAAAGTTGGGATTACAGTAACTGTCTAGATCAGATGACAGCTGTCCTGGGAGAAACCAAGACACCTAGTAAACCATTTTAAGGACAATTTTTTTTTTTTCAGTATAAAACAAATACAGAAAAATACTTACCTCGACAATATTCCATTAAGATAAGCACTTCCCATACATTATCACTGATTGAATTAACAGCACAGTCCAAATAACTCACAATATTTTTGTGACCAGACAGCTCTTTCTGAAAAATAATAATCATTGAAAAACATACATTTTCAAGCTCTACTAGCAATGGTTTAAAGTCTAAATTAATATATTTAAAGAATTTCAAAAAGCAAATTAAGCATAAATATGGAATCTGACATATTTCAAAAAGGTTTCTACAGTTTCAATGAAAAGTTTCCTTACACGTGCCTGCCATTTTCTAACAGGCAAATATTCAATGAACACTAATTTTTAAATTCAATCAGGAAGAAAGAGATGGTTCACTAAAAACCAACAGTCTCCCAAAGTGTGCATGATAGTCCTCTGGGACTCAAGAATATAATGCCAGAACTTTTATTTATTTTTAGCTAAAAATATTTTTTAATTAAGCTCTAATATTTATGAACAATTACATTCTAATTTGTTTTCCCTGCACCATAGTACAATTTATGTGTACTTAGTTAAGTGGATTTATGAATGTATATACTTTTAACTAAATAACCTACAAAACAAACAAGTGGCTAAAAAAAATTCTATTAAGAAACCACAGGTTAAATATAATACTAATAATACAAGTACAAGAAATTAAGGAAAAAATGGCAAATCTGACACTTTTGTTTCTGGCAAAGATAATGATCAGCACGAATGAGGTTCAAAATAATCATCTAATTAGGAAGGCCTGGAAATTAAAAACCAATTATCAACAATACTTTTTTAAAATAAATTTACATCCACTATCATTAATAATAAACCCAATTTTAACCATGTAATTTGGAAGCTGTACATGTGACTGGTTCATAAATACACAAATATAATAGTAGATGGGCACCAAAAAGAGTTGGAAGCCCACTGCTGTAAAGAACGAATCGCCCTAAATTCTGTGTTCAAATGCAGAGAATCTGAGTTTTATTGCTAATATGACTATATTTTACATATCAAAATTACACAAATGATGAGAAAGAAGTGGAGGAAGCAAGGGAAGGATGGGGGAGAAGGGAGAGGAAGAAGAAGAGGCGGAGGAGAAGTAAGAAAAGGATGAACAGGAGAGAAGAAAGAGGAGAAAAACAAGAAGCCATCCAGAGCACTGAGAATACGATGACTTAGAAAAAAAGAAAATTTTTATTTTGTACATTTTTTTAACTGTTTCGTTAACCAAGTTACTGAAATTTCTTTAATAACCTATTAAAATATTTTTTACTTTTCCTAACATTTAAAAAGAATCTTTCCCTTATTGGAGGTTCTCTTTCCATATATTGTAGAGTACACCGCCCCAAAAAAGTAACAACAGTAGTAAACTTTATAACACGATTTTAAAAATGAAAAGCAAAACAAAATGTTGTTAAAGACAAACACGTTACACTGAATGTATTAAACACCATGGGGAAGGTAAACACCAAATTCAAGACAATGGTTTCTTTTTGGATGAGCACAGCATAAGGATATGGTTAGGAAGGAATATACAGAAGGCTTTAACTGTATCTGTAAAATCGTAATTCTTTTTTTTTTTTTTAAGATTTTATTTATTTATTTGACAGACAGAGATCACAAGTAGCCAGAGAGGCAGGCAGAGAGAGAGGAAGGCAAGCAGGCTCCCCGCTGAGCAGAGAGCCCGATGCGGGGCTCGATCCCAGGACCCCGGGATCATGACCCGAGCCGAAGGCAGAGACTTTAACCCACTGAGCCACCCAGGCGCCCAAATCGTAATTCTTAAGTTGAGTAGTTCATGAACTGGTACTTATTACATAATTCTCTAATTTTTCTATTCTCAAAATATTTCATAATCAAAATGTATTTTAAAAAGAGGGGGAAAAAGAAAAAGCAGAGTACTTTGCCCATTGAACTACGATAAGAGAGGACAAAGGAGGAGCTGACTATAGTTAGCCCTAAGAAGGACTATAAAGAATGCACTTCAAAGGTTTTCTAGACGTGCAAAAACCAGTAAAGCAGCTTGCCTAAAAGCTGGCTACTGTTATAGTGCAAAACCAAAATACAGCAAATTTTTCAAATGGAATTACACTTTCACTTACCATAATTGTAATTTCCCTTTTACAAATGTTGAGGTCTGGCATGCTATTCACATACATTCGTTTCAATGCATGGCGGATTCCACCATGTGTCCGCACCAGGAAAACCGTGGAGAATCCACCTAGGAGAACAAGTACCAGTTAATTACAAAGAAGCAGAAACTACTATCAAAATGATGCAGTATCACTGAGGAGCTTAATCTCAGAGATAAACCGCATACAAGACAAAAATAATAGCAAGCAACTATTTTATTAGATTAAAAGCCAAAACATTGGCTTCCTATGATGATCACAAAGTAGCACATGGAAAATAGCGTGCTCCTCAAATAAACATGCTTCTCTTTTAAGGGTTAAAATACTAAAATTTCATTTTGCCTCTTATGTAACATGTGGAAAATGTCACTATAACTGCATTACTATAGTTTGGCACATATTAGTGACTGTCTACTCACTAGCCTCCTCCTCTCTGTGATAACAAAGCACTGATGTTATCTGAGATAGCAACAGAATCAGATGGGTGGGTTCCCCTCCAGTTCCAGGGGATGAACCAACACTGTTATACGGCGGTAATGAATCTCATTTCCTCTTGTCAGTATCTGATTTAGGACTAGATATGTAAACAATTGTGCTGTGGGACATAAGGGAAAAATTGGCTGGGGATTGCAGGGAAAGACTGTCCACCCAGAAGAAAGAGAGACTTGTGAAGAAGGCCAAGCTCTTCTGTTAGCTTTTGGATTTTGTTATATATGAACACAATGTTCACACCTACTGTAGCTATCTGTGGTCAGGATGGACCAGACGGGACCACGATGGACCAAAAGGATCAGAGCAAAGATGACCTAGAACACTGACATCATTAGGTTACTGCATTAGACAACTCTGGAACCATCTCCTTCCAGAAGTCTTAACATAATGTAAGTGTCCTCATTATTTATGCCACAGTTATTTGGACAGTCTGTTAACTGTATTTGAGAAAGCAAACCCGAAACACATTGCTCAGTCTTCTAAAGAACAATTATTTCTGCCACATCTACACAAAGACTCCACCTGAAGTCTTTAAAGCTCATCCTGGCAAAGGATATTATGTTGTTTAATGTAGTTTAAAACAAAAAATGGCATGTCACTTTTATCAGTCTGACAGCCCTCATAAAACAGCATCCTGAGAATGATAAGTCACCTGCACTGATTCAACACAAAACAGTCAAAGGAAAAGTAAACTATTGGGGATAAATGATCGGGGGAAAACAGCTCCTAAGACACTCCAGAACCAGTATGGATTCAATCCAGAATCTTCATATCCCCCAACTGCAATTCCAAGAAACTGTGAAACTCCCACATTGTAGATTTGGATTTCCACGTACACAATCCCCACGTACACGTAGGGAAAATCAAATCACCCAACTCGCAAGGTGGTTACCAGGAAAGAAAAAGATGGTATTTGGGAAAGGTACTTGAAATAAAAGCTCTAACAATGCAGGGAATTTTTTTAAAAGAAGTTCACTTAGCATTAATTTCATATACAAACATTAAGAAATTAGTAGCACTAATAAAGTACTACTTTGACTATTCAATTTTTTATTTGATTTTTGAAAAATTTAAAGAAAATGCTAAAAGTCAGGTCTACATATGGAGGTAGTATGAGTACAGGTCAAGATAAGTTATTTAAACAGAATTTGTTTTGAGATATTTTCCTAGAGATTCCTCTAGAACAACGCTTCCCAAACAGAGCTAAGCATTCAAATTGCCTGTTGAGCTGGTAACAGAGAGAGAGAGAGAGAATGAATTTATCTTGAATGGATTTCTCAGTTCTGACCCAAGTTGGAGTCAGAAAGCCTAAGCCAGCCCTTTTGTGTGTGTGTGTGTGTGTGTGTGTCCCCCTACACTTTATATTATTCTACGTAGGTATATGTTCTTATAAATATATAATAATGCAAACTGGTTATTAACTGGGGGAATGGGCAGTAGTTTCCCAGTTGGTTCTGATGTACACCCGAGCTGAGCATCCACTGAACCAGAGATAAAGTTCTTAGAGGAGTCATGGATCCTATATATTCAATTCTCAACCACCCACAAACAAAGTAACTTTATGCCTATGAATTAGAGAAACTAAGGGAAAAATTTAAATTTTCTTCATAAAACCCCTATTCCTTAAAGTTAAAGCTTGCTAATTTCACTAATTTGAAATTATACCTAAATCCCACCAGACGTTATTTTCTAAATAAATATGTTCATTAACTGTGATTTATACCTAAACTAGGTAAAACTGATCATTAATAGTGCCTGCTTTAAGAATGAAAGGGAATTCTTTATATTTCTCCAAATACTATATTTTCCAGCAATTTCTGATTATTAATTAGCTAATATTATTTGCTTGAAGAACACATTCAGTGGTAATTAGTTAAGAATTATAGTAATCCAAGGGAGGAGTATCATCTGCTTGCCCTCAATCCATACCTACCAAATTCTTCAACACATATTTTTCCTCAGGGAAGTCTTTCACTACCAATCCAATTCAAGTTCATCATTCATCATTCCCTCAGAATTTTTACCTAGAGTTTTGACTACATTATTGCGTACTTCAATTCTCAACTCACCACATACATATATCACAAGATTACTAGCAGTTAACCACAAATGCCCCTTTTTATATATTTCTACGTCCAATTCAATATATTGTTCAATTCCAAGCAAAGGCACAGTTGTTAAATTGAAGCTATATTTATAATTCCAAATATGGGGCCATAAGGGTATTATAAAGCATTCCAAATGTGTCCCAAATCCCAAGAGAGTAAAAAAACTAATGACAGATACTGATCTGACAGAGTAAAATGGGAAATAATGTGTATTTACACAACTTAACACAAGAAGGAAAATTACTGGAATCTTTTGTAATCTATGAATCATATAATATAGGCATTCCTTTCCAATTGTGGGTATATATTCTGAAAAGCAATGATTATCAGCCTCCCCCAGTTTGTTTCCAGGTTAGACATGTAGTTCACATGTGAAACCACGGCAGAGGCTGCCAAATTTAAATATCATCTCTTTTGTCCCCAACCCAACACAAAAAGTATCGTATTTCAATGAAGGAGTAGCTTGAAGCCAACCTAAATCTGTTTCAGTTAACAGTATTAAAATAAGGACAATGTAGCTTGCACCTGACTGAACACCACCTTGGAAAGCACTGCTCTAGAGACACCAGGTGCCTTCGGTAATTGTGTATGAACGTAAGGTATGTATTTCTACAATCTAACTTTTCTTCCTCATAAACCACTCCTCCTATTAAAAGCCATTATTTTTCCATGCTTTCATTTGTCTTACTTTCCATTTACTGATGGTGCATTTATTTGTAACTCTCCTCGAATGTGTTCAGAAAGATAACATGAAAAAAGGAAAACATGGAAAAAAAAAGAAAAAAGGAAAACATGAACGACAGAACCAGTTTCTTTATCTTCCCTGCACTTCCTCGGGTTCAGATGTTAATTTACCAACTAGGAGTACCCAAAGGAGCAGAAATTCATCAGTAACAAAATAGTCCTGAGAACACTACTAAGTAGTCCACTGGGTTAGGTAAACAAGAAAGCAGGGACCTGGATTAAGGTATTAGTTTTATATTATAACCAACCTGAGATAAATCACAACGAACCACCCTCCATTTCATCTCAAATGTCAGCGACGCAGGAAATCCTCCAATTACCTTGTACTGATAAAGTTTGTTTTGAAGGTATTTTATACAGGTTTTATCAGATAATCTTTATACAAGTGTCTGGTTTAAAACACAGATACCAGGGGACCTGGGTGGCACAGTCGGTAAAGCGTCCAACTCTTGGTTTCAGCTCAGGTCCCGATCTCAGGGTTGTGCGATCGAGCCCCTCCAGGGCACCGCACCACAGAGTCTGCTTGACTCACTCCCTCTCCCTCTACAACCACGCGAGCACACATTCCCTCTCCCTCTCAAATAAACCCTTTTAAAAAAGTAAAATAAAATAAAAAAGAAAGCACAGATTCCCATTTATAAGGTTTAGCCTCTCCTCCCTCCACACCTTTTGACAAAAACAAAATCATCTCCAGGGACTATTGTAGTGTAGACACACGGCTTAACTCATTTTTTTTCATTTTTTAAAATTATTTTTAATTAACATATAATTTATCATTTGTTTCAGGGATACAGGTCTGTGAATCATCAGGCTTACACACTTCACAGCACTCAGCATGGCACAGACCCTCCCCAATGTCCATAACCCAGCCACACTATCCCTACCCCCATTTTAACAGTTGCATAGTATGCTATACCATGTAAATACCATAATTTGATCATCTCCAAAGTGATGGTCATTCAGATTAGTCTGGTGTTTTATCTGTCTCTTGCTATTACGGACGATAAATGTTGCATTAGGCACCATCATACAATCATTCTTAAAGACTAGCACTTTTGTTCCCGTGGCATAGATTTCCAAGGTAAGTCCACCAAAGGAAAAATACACTGCAGATTCAATACTGCCAGATTAAACCCTGAAAGGCTGTAGCAACTTTCACCGGCAACATGAGTCTGTTTTCTCACATGCTCACCAGAGCACTTAAAATTCTGCCAATCTGATAGGGAAAGACTTGTGGCACTGTTATTTCTATCTTTCACTCTTCTCATTACCAGTGAAACCGAGCCTCTTTGTCTCTTTTTGCCGGTCACTTATATCCACTCTTCCATGACTTGCCTTCCTATCACTGGTCTCTTTTTCTAAAGGGTCATCTCTTTCCTTCCATCATAGGAGAGCATTATAGAACTCTCCTGACACACAAAGGTGTGCCTATTTGGTCTACCGCTTGGCTCCATTTGGGATACGATCAAGGACACACACCAAAGCTTGATTCAGATTCATATAATGGGGAAGAGGAACTTAATTTTTTTCTTTTTTCTTTTTTTTAAAGATTTTATTTGTTTGACAGAGAAAAAGAATAAGAGCACATGCAGGGGAAGCAGCAGGGGGAGAGGGAGAAGCAGGACCCATGCCAAGCAGGGAGCCTGATGCGAGGCTCAATCCCAGGGCTCTGGGATCATAACCTGAGCCAAAGGCAGATGCTCAACCAACTGAGCCACCCAAGAACCCCTAATTTTTTCACTATATGTCATTGTAGTGTTGGATATTGTACGGGGTGTGTGTTTTATTGGAAATTTTTAGAGAAATAATGTAGAACATTTCTTTTAAATGAATGAGAAAAGAACTCATCAACTTAAAAGAGATAAAGGAAAGGTACTTTCCTCCACTATACAGTAAAAGCGGCATACAAAAGAAGTCACACAAAGCCAAGAGATTTCCAATAAACATACTGTGATCTCAAAGGTAGCATTTACCACTGTACTCCTCCATAACAAAAATAAAAGGATTTTTAAAGCCTTAAATCCGTAAGGTCAAAGAGAATGAAAGAGACAAAACATGTCAACAAAATTTTGGAAGACAAAGAACTTAGGGACACATGGTATAGGACTAAACAGAACAGAGTAAGACCACACCAAGCATTTGATTGAGAGAGAGAGGGAGCAAGGATGAGCAAGAAGCAAGCCTAGTCTAATGACATAAACCTGAAAAACTAAAAAACTAAAGAATTCTGGGGGGCCCTTTGAATGCAGGGATAGCAATGAGGAGATAGGAAGACTGGATTAAAGTCTTCATAAAAGCATCAGACCTCTAGATTCCCCACCCCATGCCTCATAGCCAAGCCAACACTATCCTCCCCCCCTCCAGGCAAGATGAGTTAAACCAGCAGTAATCTGGGACACCAGGCACCATTTGTAGGCATGGGGACAGCAGCAGAGGGAAAGGTGTAGTCCTAAAAACAGGAAAATTAAATAAAAGTCTACACACTGAAAAGAGAATCTCCACCTCAATCTAAGACCACTGCTCAGCGACAAGCACCAGACAGACAGTAAGTGCATCCTAGTCGTAACAAAGAAGTTCTCTTCTTGGAAACCGGATTAAAAAAATACAGATACTGAAATTTGGGAGTCACAGAAGGAAAACAGAGTGGCTTTCTGACTCATCACGTTGAGGTGAAGCCCTGAATCAAGAAACCCTTACAATTTACACAAAGCCCTTCCAATCATCACTTTAAAGAACCTCACTCAAAAAATAAAAAAGACAAAAACAAAAACAAAAACCAGACATCAAAGGTTCATCAGACACAGAAAGCCTCCAACATGAAGAGATGAAAACAAGCAAACAGGAAAAAAGGAACTCTGAACAGATGCTAGGATCTAAAGAAATCATCCAATGAACCTATAAGCATTTTCAGAGTGGAAGGAAAATACTGTAGTCATGAAATAAGAGCAGGGTCCTATAAAAGGGACATTCAGAGAATGAGGAATGATTTTTGCAAATTAAAACTAAGAGATCAAAAGGGGAAAACTTCAACAGAGAAGCTAGAAGATAAAATTAAGGAAAATTTCCAGAAATTTTCCAGACAAAAGAAATAAGAAAGAAAAGACAGGAACATAAAAGGACCAGTGCAACAGATCTACTATCACAGTAACAGAAGTTCCAGAAAGAGAAAATAAAGAATAAATAAATGAGAATAATATTTATTCTTTCTTCTTTCTTTCTTCTTTCTTAATATTTCTTCTTTATAAATGAAGAAGAAAAGTATATCGAAGATATAATACACACACATATATCCCAAACTTAATGTGCATGGGTTTCTGTAAGTAAAAAGCTAACCGTAGAATACAGAATATGTGTATACATATGCACACACACAATGGAATATTTGTTATAAAAACGAATGCAACCTTGCCATTTGCAACATGGATGGATCTAGAGGGTATAATGCTAAGTGATTAAGTCAAAGAAAGACAAATACCATCATTCACTCATATGTGGAATTTAATAAACAAAAACAAACAAAGAAAAAAGAGACAAACAAACGGACTCAATATCGGCAACAACCTGGTGGACACCAGAGGGGACGAGGGTGGGGATGGGTGAAAAAGGTGAAGGGGAGAAAGGGTACACTTATCATGAGCACTGAGTAAGGCGCCGAACTGCTGAGTCGCTGTATTGTACACCTGAAACAAATGTAACAATGCATGTTCATTATAATGGAAGTTTTAAAAAATTAAAATTTAATTAAAGTTTAAATATTTTAAAAAAAAAAAGCACTAACCCAGCAAATACCAAGCATGGTGAACAAAAAAAAAACAAAAAACACAAGCAAAAACAAAAAACACCATATCGAGGCTAATCATCAAGAAACTTCAGAAGCTTCAGGATAAAGAAAAAACCTTTTTGAATGGTTGCACATTTGCTTTAGTTCAGGGTGGATTTGGCCCTATACCCTTATCTGGCCGTCTCACAAGCGGAAAGTGAATGTGTAAGCATAATTAAGCTCATACTACTTTTAAATAAGCATATTATATACAGATGGCATCATTTTACCAGTTTAAGCGTTTTTCCAGCTTCAGGCTGGAGACCGGCCCCAGAAAGACCTACCGCGTGATTAGAGGCTGGGACTGTTCAGCCTCCTGCCTCTACTTCCATTCCACCTGCCAACCTCTGAGGAGAAGAGAGGGTTTAAGAGACTGAGTGCAATCACATGGTCAATGATTTAATCGATGGTGCCTCTGTAAAGCGGCCTCAATAAAAATGGCGAATGACAAGACCCCGAGAACTTCGTGGTTGGTGAACACACTCACACATCCGCGAGCGGCTCGCCCTGCCCCCATGTGGACAGAAGCCCCTGCGCTAGAGGCCCTTCCATTCCTTACACCCTTGCCTCAGGTACCTGTTCAGCCCGGCTGTTCATCTGTAGCCTTCATAATAAAATGGTAATCGTGAGTAGAGCACTTTCTTAAATTCTGAGTCATTCTAGCAAAGCATCAAACCTGCAGAGGAATCATGGGAAACCCCAAATTTGCTGTCAAGAAAGTCACCAGAAGTGCTGAGGGCCCCCAGGCATCTGAAATAGGGGCAAACATCTGAGACTGAGCCCTTTAAGGAGTAGGTCTGCACTGAGTCTAGTAGTGTCAGAACTGAATTGAGGGACACCCAGTTAGTGTCAGAGACCCACTGGCAGAATACAACTGCTTATCTAAAAGTAGTAGTTTTGGATGTATTTTATCTTCTACTTGGGAAGATGAGAAGTATGTCATATCAAGCAACAATCAAAAAAACTTTTAAACCTAACCATAATTCAAAATGGATTTTCAATACTCTGAAAAGGTCTAGAGGTGAACATCAGATATTTTGGAGACATATAATACTAAACTAAGTACTTAGTAAATACTTCTTTGTTTACACAACGAGACATCCCTCCAAGTTATACTGCACTACTTTCAAACTCTCCCAGCGTCCGGTCCATACCACAGAGCATACTTGATCTTTTGTTCATCAATCTGCCTCTTCCATTGGGTATTAAGCAACTTGATGATGATTTCACACAATAATAGATGCAAAATAATCAAAATGTGTTCATAACATAACAGTTCAATTACTTTTGAAGTAACCAAACTCTTCTAAAATGAAAAAAAATAAGGTATTTTTTAAATGCCTCGATAAAACTAAGATACACTTTGATAAAACCTGACAAGTTTTATAGTCACTATAAGAAATTAATTTCATCAATATAATTTACATTCAGTGACTGTCTCTTACCTCCTAATTAGCACCTACTTTCCAGAGAACTGAAAATCCAAGTTGGCAGAGGTTATATAAAGAATTACCACTAAATGTTTCTTATAACCATGGTTCTCAGCCTACTTTCTTGCCCAACACATTAGAAGACACTACTCATTCCCAAAAAGTGATAGAGACTGCCAATGGAGTTGGGAAGAAAAGGTATCAAAATTGAGAAGTACAACACTAAGAAACTGATTCAGTAACGATCATCAATGTATGCCCAAAATTCAAGATGAATTGTGATGAGAAATAGGATATTCCCATGATGCCAAAGTATCACAAGGAAAAAAATTCCCTCGTAAGGGAGAAATCTGGGAGTCATTAATATTGCATTAATATTGACATTACATGCTTCCTGATTGCCTACAAAGTAATTTTGTTAAAAACCTTTCACCTGATAAATCTTAAGGCCCAACTCCAGCGTACATGAAACAGAGGCTAGAAGAATAAGGAAGTGGTAAAACAGAGAAACATCCAGAGTCCGAGATACTGACTCCGGCTAGTTGTCTTACAGTGTTCCATAGGTAGAGTAAAATATGAGGGGGGTAGGGTCATTCTGCATTTTTTTTAAATTTATTTATTTACTTGAGAGAAGAGAGAGAGAGAACACATGTAGGGGGAGTGACAGGGGGAGGGAGAATAGACTCCCTACCCAGCAGGGAGCCTGATGCGGCCTCAACCCCAGGACCCTGGGATCATGACCTGAGTTGAAGGCAAACATTTAAACGACCGAGCCACCAAGGCGTCCCTATTCTAGATTTAAAAAGGCATAACAGTCAAATGCATTACATAATCCCTGATTAAATTCTAGTTTTGAAAGAGACCATAAAACATTTTTGTTGGTGGTGAACTGTTTGAAGGAAGTAATAGGTAGAGTATCATTTTACTTACTAGTACTTAATTGGTATTTAAACACATACATGATCTAAAATGTATACATTTTCCTCCTTAACCACAGTATCTCTCTCCCACCTAAGAAAACGAACAATAGTTCTCCTAATACACAGCCATTATTCAAAATTATCCATGCATTTTCAAAAATTTATAAAGAAAATACTATAAAATGTTACTGGTAGTTGAATCTAGATGAAGAGCAACATGATTATTCATTATACTATTCCTTTGAGTTTTCATATTATTTTAAATTTTTCATGACAGAGTTGGAAGAAACAGAAACACGGGATGTTTTTCCACAGGTAATTCCTCTCTCCCTTGCCATCCAACAACCACACCACCACCACCGAGAATTATTCTTTTACAAGAAAGACACTGCCGCTGATTATACAGACTCCAACTTCCCCAAAGGCACCGTAAGTCTCTTGCCACAGAAAATGTTTATGGTATCCTAGATACCTACAGCTCTGACCTGCTGACACACACAAGCACTTCATGTTTATGAAAGACTGGGCTTTAGAAGTGTTTACTCCTATCAAGTTTGTTTTCCTAGGGAATGGAAGAAGAAAGATGGAAGGATCAAGTTACATGTGGTCTTTCTGTAGTGTGTATATCATCATACATCATGCAAATCAACAAGACAGAGGAAATACCAAGCTGTCAGCAACTTCTAGTTTTAACCATTGCCAAAGAAAACAATGTCATTTGCAAACGATCTTCAAGATACGTGGAACAGGCACTTACTCTGCTGTGGGATCTGAGCCGGAAGAATGACCTCCTACCCGAGGCCCACTGGCTTGTGATACATCAGAGTTTCACCACTGCAAGTTAGGCAATGACTTCAGAAGTTTCTTTAAAAAGTGAAAATACTCCTAAAGAGGATTACTAACTTAAATTTTTGCGGAAGTTCTCATGTCAGTAAGTGCTATCTAGTACAAGGCAATGAAAGAATGAGTCGGGGACCTTTAACGAGGCAGAAATAAGAGGAGTTAGAGACGAAAAGGCAAGAGCACAGCATTCACACAGCCCTCGCGACGTACAGAGAACTGCCCAGTACATTACCTCATTTACCGCTCATATATACGTATACCATGTCAGTTTCTCTGACATGCCTGTTGTCCAGATGAGGAATAAACTTAACACTTACAGAGAAAGCAAGCAGTTAGTCCAATAACACAAAACTGAGTCTTCCTCCCTCCCCCATAAATCTCACCTTCCAATGATTTTTACATCCACATCTGTCCTTGTGTCAGAAGAAAAGTCTACTATATAATTACAAATGGGAGGACCTAGGAAAAATATTAAAATGGAGGAGGAACAAAAGAAAAATGGATAACCAAGAGAAAACAATGCCTTCCCCACTCCCAGGGTTTCTTCTTGATAGAAACTTAGGCAGTATTTCTCATAAAGACGACTCAGGTCAAAACCATATTTGATTGGACTGCTCAGTGCCTTAGCAGATATTTCAGATGAAAACCTACATTTTCAACTTCTCTTAAAAAACTTGGAAATAAGGAAACAGTGGGTCCTCATTCCTATATGACATCAATCACATGAAGCCGTCAGCCGGTGTTCCCTCACACAGCGCATGTGCTGCGCAGGGCATCTGCACTCTCTCTGCTCGCCACCATTTCAAGGCATTTACTGGCATTCACTGGCATTCACTGGCATTCACTTCACTCCGACATGCCTGCCTGGCCTGGGCAGCGTCGGAGTTTGCAACCGTACAACAGGAACTTCCAAAAACTTACCCGCTGCAGTATTTACTCTTATTATACTCATCCAATGCCTGTCTCAGCTGGACGTAAATTCCATAAAAACACCTTTCTTATCACAGTTTCATCCATGTTTGAGTGCCACCTTGTCTGGCACTCAAATATTTAAGCACACGACTTAACATTAAGAAAATGGTTCTGCCAAAAGTAATTCTAACTGGTAAGTTACAATGACTACATTGATCTTCTGTGAATAAAAAGCAATGAATCTGATTCATCATTTTCCTTTGTTGTTCACTACACTTCTAATGTACAACGTAAATTCTGAAAACAGGATTTCACTTCTGCACCATGTAAATCACGCATTCATTCAACAATATATATTAACTGCTCACAAGGTGCTGAGCACTGTACTAGGTGCAAGAAACAAAACGACCTGTAAAAAATTCAGAGAAACCCTCTTGCCCTTTGTGAGCTTACTTCTAGAGGGACTGAAACAAAATAAATAAAATATACACTGTATAGGAGATGGTGCTACATCCTGAGAAGAAAATTAAGTTGAGATGGACAGCAGACTGGAAACCTGGGTTGGCAGGAGGTGTGAAATTGAAAATGTTTAATCTAGATGCATGGGGATGGCCTGGAGTGACTTCTGAGTAAAGACGGAAAGTGAGGGAATGAGCCCACTTGTCCCACTATTGGGACAAGTACATTCCAGGTAGAGAAAATAGTGTGTGCAAAGGTCCTAAGACGGGGAGCTTGGCTAATACATTTGGAGAACAGCAAAGGGACCAGAAAGCCTAAAGCCAAACAAACAAGGAAGAGATAACCAAAAAACAAACAAACAAACAAAAAAAGATTTCAAAGACATAAAAGGGATCCAGACCATGTAGGGTCTTATGTATGGATGAGAGTAAAGATGTTGGCTTTCATTCCAAGTAAAAAGAGAAGCCACTGGAGAGTTCTAAGCAGACGAGTGACATGACTGAACTCTTATTTTAATATTACCACTCTGGCTACTGTTTGGGGATTAGAGTGAAGGCAAGATTAGAAGTAGGAAAGCCAGGCAGTAGGCTACCACAATAACTCTGTCAAAAAATGATAGTGGTATTGAAAAAGGCAATGGGAACAGTGAGAAATGAAAAAATTCTAGATATATTTTGAGGGTAGACTGGACAAGAATTCTTGACAGACTGGATGTGAGATATAAGAGAAACAGAGGAGTTAAAAATGTCTCCAAGATTTCTGGACCGAGGAGCTAAAAGGATGAAATCAGCATTAATTGAGACAGAGAAGACTGCAGTGGCAAACAATGCAACATGAGTTTCTCATTTCTACTTATCTTGTGAGCAGAGGCAGTAACTACCTTTGTTTTAGACTATCTTTTCAAGATTGCGTAGTGACAGCTTTAGAAGACACAGACTATATATCCCTCTGGAGCAAAGGGCAGTTTAGTTTACTGCCTAGCATAATAAAGATAATAATGCCCCCCCATCTTCTCTGGGACAGCCTTAATACACATCATAAAAGATTCCAGTTCCCTTAACTCAGGGATCCTCTCCTGTAATACAATCCACCGTATGCACAGGCATCACCTGGGACCTCTTCCACAGTCCTGTGGGAACTGAGGCTCCGGAAACCGGAGCAAACACTGATACTCTGGCTACAGCTATTGCTGTAATAAAATCCTTCGTCTCATGTCTTCTGACAGCATCCGTGTAACTATGGCAGGCTAACCTGTCAGATTACAAGGAGGGTAAAATCTCAAACTCTGAATAGTTCTTGACAAACAGCGAAAGTCTGGGGCAGAATATCAAGAGCGCAGTTTGGACACATTAAGTCACAGATGCCTACTGGACATTCGGTTGGAGATATGGAAGTAACAATTAGATTTCCAAGTATAAAGTCCAGAGAAGAGACCAAAGCAAGAGATATCTTCTTTATTTTTATTTATACCTGAGTTTTTATCTTTTATCATCATTTATAGCCACAATGAAAACAGCTGTGTTCCTGTATCAAAAAAAAACCCCAAAAATCATTACTTAATAGTAAAGCATCACTATATTTGTTAGCAAAGATGTTCTAAAATCAATAATCTTTTATGATCTTTTTATATGCTCTTGTTGGATGTGGAGATTAGTAAAATATGACCACCATAATCATATATCAAGAGCCTTAAAATATTCGTATTTTTTGCCTCATGATTTTATTTATAAAATTCTACCATAACGAAATTAGTGAAGATATGGAAACCTGTATTTCTACCAAAATGCAAATGACTAGGCAAATAACATTACAAGGGATGACATTTTGTGTAGGCATTACAAAAATGCTAACATAACTATAACATAAAATACTATAAACAAAATAATCTCATTGTCTTCAGGTACAGCTGAATTCAGGACACCAGGTTTCTTTCAACCAATAAAACTCCCTTTTGGTAAACTAATTTGAGATGGGTTCCTTCTGTTTACAGTTCAGAATCCTAAAGCATCAATTACATTAGCCGTTGGATCAGCCCTTGGAAGCCAGCCAACATTTACGAGATTATTTCTATAGGAATGTAAATATCATGAATTCCTTATTAACTGAGAACTATGTATATAAAATGCTCCCAAGGTAGAAACTCAGAAACCATCAATGATACTCCTGTGTTTGGGTTATTAGGTAACAGTAAGATAAAGTGGGCCAATACCATAGAGTTTTTCCTATAATGCTTAATACCACTTTGGGATCCACTTTAGAATATTAAGCAAAAGAAATTATGTACTGGCATAGATATTATATACCCAGACACTCAAATACGAATGCTGTCACCAAAATTACTGACACGAATTTTTCACATCATTGCCATAATTTAACATAGTTCCCTAACAGTTCTGTTTGAAACAGACTGCAGAGACCATCATAAATTCTTTTCAGTAACTACAACATGGGAAATTCCTCTCTTTTTAAGACTGGACAAAATTTCAAAAACACTTATAAGTTATCCCTAAACAAGTCAATTAAATGAAGAGAGAAAACAAAGTTTTTGATGGGTTTCAAAGGTTTTTGGAGGAAGAAAAAAAAAGTATATGGAAATCAATACAACAGATCAATAAAGCTGTGTTTTCTATAAAATGGTATTGAAATTTTTTAAATGACTTCTAAAATGTGTTAAAAGAAATGTCTTTATCAATGGACAAAAACTGAGCTTTTAATAGAGATCACTTGGCAAAACAACACTCATTTACTTGCATATTTATCAAAAAGGTCGAACTTAGGGAAGCTGGATGGCTCAGCTGGTTTCAGCTCAGGTCATGGTCTCAGGGTCCTAGGATAGAGCCCTGTATTGAGCCCCATCCAGCTCCACACTTGGCAGGGAGTCTGCTTCTCTCTCTCTCTCTCTCTCCTTCTTCCTTTGCCCCTCCCCCCACTTATGATCTCATTCTAAAGGAAAAAAAAACAACTTATTTTTTTCACAACTCTGAAACTACCCAAAAGTTTGCAACAATTTGAGAAGCCTTTATTCAAAACAAAGTGAATCTCAGTAAAAAACAGTGAGCTTTGAGACATTTTAACTTGTCCTGTTCCTATCATTCTCTCCCAGCTCCATGGTAGTCCTGAAAAAATACAGCTTACAACAACAGTAACTGCAAAAACTAGCAGATACTGGCATCAACAAAACAGGCTTGGCCTCACCAAGAAACACAAGACGTGTCAGGCAGCGCCCTGGAAAAGCTCCATTCTCTGGGTCTGTCTGTATTTGACCTGACTCAGATTCAATGTGCAAAAATCACGATCACCAGGACTTGTGTTGAAAACAATCAGCAGCAACTAACCACACAACCCTGCGGCGCTCTCGGGCGGCTAGCCAAGTCAGGATAATGAGAGGCCGACTAAAAACACGTGGGAAAACTGGAAATGAAGTATCTATATGGGGCGCTGGAAAGCTCCAACACATTCCCAGGGATCTAGAAGGCCATATGCATGCGAAGGGATGAATGTATGCCCAGGCAAGATGAGAAGGCCCGGGCCTCTCACCCCTGGGTGACACTGAGACTCTGAGCGAGAAAAAGTAAAGGCTAAAGCAAAGCTGGAACCTGCGGCACTGAACTCACACCCACACACAGAAAGGGCCCCTCGGCTACAGCTGGAACACGTGCTGGCTGCAGGGGTTTAAGGAAAGACCTGTCCTATCATTAGCTGACCACTAACCGAACTGAGAAAAGACTCGAGTGGCTGCCCATAAAAAATTCAGACTTTACAGAATCAGTACAGGAAAGTCACTAAACAAATAGCAAAAACAAAATTCTGGTGAGTGGAGGAATCTGATTTCCAGAGTCACTTCAATAAGCTATTTAAAATGTCCAGTTTTCACCAGAAAATTATGAGCCATGAAAATCGTAAATATGGCCCAGTTGGGGGTAGGGGAGAAGCAGTCAAGAGAAACTGCCTCTGAGGAAACACAGACGTTGGACACACCAGACAAATACTATGAATCAGCTACTACAAATATGTTCAGAGAACTAATAAAAAACCACGTCTAAAGGACAAATGTATGAAAATGATGCCTCACCAAATAGTATCAATAAAGAGTCAGAAACTATTTTTTCAAGAGAGATTCAAAAACACAAATAGGATGAAAGTTAAAGGATGGTAAACTATACAACATATAAATAGCAACCAAAGAAAAAGCCAGAATGACTAAACTAGTATTAGATAAATGAGGCTTTATGACAAATGCAATTACTAAAAACAAGGAAAAGCATTACTATAATAATGAAAAGGTCAATCTATCAATAACATATAACAATTACAAACACATAAACACTTTAAAAAAGCCCTAAATACATGAAGCAAAAACTGACTGAACTGAAGAGAGAAACAGACGATTAAACAATGATCGTTGGAGGGACGCCTGGGTGGCTCAGTTGGTTGAGCAGCTGCCTTCGGCTCGGGTCATGATCCCAGCATCCTGGGATCGAGTCCCACATCGGGCTCCTTGCTCGGCAGGGAGCCTGCTTCTCCCTCTGCCTCTGCCTGCCACTCTGTCTACTTGTGCTCACTCTCGCTCCTCTCTCTCTCTGACAAATAAAAAAAAAAAAAAAAACAATGATCGTTGGAGAATTAAAGACCCCAGTTTCAATAACGGATAGAACAAGTAGGCAGAAGGTCAACAAGAAAAGAAGACTTGGGCATTACTAACCCACTAGACCCGGAAGACATTTACAGAGCACTCCCCTCAACAGCAGAATACACATTCACCGAGCACTATGAAACATTCTCCAGGAAAGATCGTATGTTAGAGCATAAAACAAGTCCCAATATGTTTTTAAAAACTGAAATCATACAAAGAATGTTCTCCAACAACAATGAAATGAAATTAGAAATCAAAAAAGGAAATTTGAGGAATTTACAAATATGTGGAAGTTAAAGGCCATACTCATAAAAAAAACAATGAACCAGAGACAGAATTACAAAGGAAATGAGAAAATACTTCCAAGATGAATCAAAATGAAGAAACATCACACCAAAACTCACGGGATGCAGTTAAAGCAGTTACTGGAGGGAAACTTATAGTTGCAGATAACCACAATGAAAAGGAAGAAAGATCTCAAACCAAAAACTTAACTTCCCATATTAAAAACTAGAAAAAGCAGATAACTTACACTGAAAGCAGAAGGTAGGAAATAATAAAACTTAGAGTACAAATAAACTCAATAGGAAATAGAAAAACTAATAAGGAAAATCAATAAAACTAAAAAATTGCTCTACCAACATTACAGAAATAAAAAGGATTACAGGATAAACAATTTTTGCCAACAAATTAAATAACCTGGATGAAATCAATAAATCCCTACAAAAATACAAAATACCTAATTCAAGAAGAAATTAAAAATTTAGACCAATAAAGAGATTGAGTGACCAGGGGAAAAAAAAAAAAAACCCTTCCAACAAAGAATAGCCCAAGAACAAAGGCTTCACTAGGGAATTATATCAAATGTTTAAAGATGAATTAACACCAATCCTTCATACCTCTTCCAAAAAATAGAAGTAACACTTTCTAATCCATTCTATGAAACAAACAAACATATCACAAAAAAAGTTACAGATCAATATCCCTTATTAATACAGATGGGGACATCATCAAAATATTAGCAAACCGGGGTGCCTGGGTGGCTCAGTGGGTTAAGCCTCTGCCTTCAGCTCAGGTCATGATCTCAGGGTCCTGGGATCGACACCCATATCGGGCTCTCTGCTCAGGGGGAGCCTGCTTCCCCTCTCTCTCTGCCTGCCTCTCTGCCTACTTGTGATATCTGTCAAATAAATAAATAAAATTAAAAAAAAAAAAAGAAATTAGCAAACCAAATCCAAAAATGTTAATTAAAACAAAAAATAAAACAAACAACAAAAACAAAAACAAAACCTATACATTGTGACCAAGTGGGATTTACCGCAGGAATGCAAAGTTGGTTCAACCTTCAAAAATCAATCATGTAATAAAACATATTAATAAAGAAACCACCACCCCCCCCGCCTGGGTGGCTCAGTCATTAAACGTCTGCCTTCGGCTCAGGTCACGATCCCAGAGTCCTGGGATGGAGCCCCACATCGGGCTCCCTGCTTGGCGGGAAGCCTGCTTCTCGCTCTCCCACTCCTCCTGCTTGTGTTCCCTCTTTTGCTGTGTCTTTCTCTATCAAACAAATAAATAATATCTTTCCCAAAAAATTAATTAATTAAAAAATAAAGACCATATGATCAGGGTGCCTGGGGGCTCAGTGGTTAAATGTCTGCTTTCGGCTCAGGTCATGATCCCAGGGTCCTGGGATGGAGCCCCCCATCAGGCTCCCTGCTCAGCAGGAAGCCTGCTTCTCCCTCTCCCACTCCCCCTGCTTGTGCTTCCTCTCTCACTGTGTCTCTTTCTGTCAAAAACATAAAATCTTAAAAAAAAAAAAAAAGGCCATTTCAATAAATACAGTAAAAGAATTGAAAAAAATATGCCATTTCATGATAACACTCAACAAACTTAAGATAGAAACTTTCTCAATGTGATAAACGGCATCTACCAAAACACACAGTTAACGTCATACGTACTGCTGAAAAACTGAAAGCTTTCCCCTTGCAGTCAGAAGACAAGAATGTTTGCTTGTACCGCTTCTATTCAATATTGTGTGGGAGATTTAAACTAGAGTAATTTAGTTAAGAAAAATAAGTAAAATACCATTCAAATTGAATTAGAAGTAATAATATCTCTATTTGTAGATAACATGATCTTATACATAGAAAAGCCTAAAAAAAAATCCATAACAAAAAATCTATCAGAGCTAATAAACAAGTTTAGCATGTTATGGGATACACATTTATTACTGCAAAAACAACTGTATTTCTCTACACTAGCATGAACAATCTGAGAAAGAAATTAAGAAAACAGTTCCATTGACAAAAGCATCAAAAACAGTAAGACAGTAATAAATTTAATAAAAGAGATGAAAGATTTGTATACTGAAAACTATAAAACACCACTGAAAGACATTAAAAAATGAATATATGGAAAAGCATCCCTCATTCATGGAATGAAATAATAAATTAAGGTAATTAATACTCCCCAAATACTCCTTAAATCCCCATCTAAAAATAAAACAAATAAACATAAACCTCCACTACCCCCATCAGATCCGGGGTTTTTTGGGGTTTTTTTTGTTTTTTTTTTGTTTTTTTTTTTTCAGAACTGCACAAGCTGACCTTAAAATTTATATAGAAATGCAAGGGACCCAAAACTAAACAAAACAACTTAATAAACAAAACAGCTAATTAAAACAAATCTTGAAAATAACGAACTTGGAGGACTCCTATTTCCCAAGTTCAAAACTACCTACAAACCTAAGGCAATCAACACAGTGTGATACTGGCATAAGGCTAGATATACAGATTAATGGAACAGAACTGAGGGCCTAGAAATAAGCCCACACATTTATGGTCAACTGATTTTCAGTAAGAGTGAACACAATTCAATGAGGAAAGAATAGTCTTTCAAAAAATGGTGCTAGGGGGGCGCCTGGGTGGCTCAGTGGGTTAAAGCCTCTGCCTTCGGCTCAGGTCATGATCTCAGGGTCCTGGGATCGAGCCCCGCATCGGGCTCTCTGCTCAGCAGGGAGCCTGCTTCCCTTCCTCTCTCTCTGCCTGCCTCTCTGCCTACTTGTGATTTCTGTCTGTCAAATAAATAAATAAAATATTTAAAAAAAAAAAAAAAAAAAATGGTGCTAGGACAACTTGATATTCCCATAAATGAATGAGCTTGGACCTGTAGCTCACACCATAGGCAAATATTAATTCAAAATGGATGAAAGACCTAAACATAAGAACTAAAATTATAAAACTCTAAGAAGAAAACATGGGTATATAAATCTTTGTGACCTTGGATTAGGCAACATATTTTTAGACATGACACTAAAAGCACAAGCAATCAAACAAGAAATTGGAATTCATTAAAATCTAAAATTTTTGTGCTTCAAAGAACACTGTTATGGAAGCTAAAAGATAATCCAAAGAACATGAGAAGATATTCACAAATAGTATATCTGATAAAGATCTAGTATTCAGAATCCATGAAGAACTCTTACCACTGACAATAAGAAAGACAACCCAAAGGCAAATAGAATGATCAAAGGCAAATAGAACTTCCATACGACCCAGTAATTCCACTATTGGGTATTTACCCAAAGAAAATGAAAACACTAATTTGAAAAGATATATGCACCACTATGTTTAATGCAGCATTACTTACAACACCCAAATATGTAATGATCAAAATACGGAAACAACCCAAGTGTCCATCAATAGATGAATGGATAAAGAAGATACCACACACACACACACACACACACACACACACACACACCCCACTATGAAATACTACTCAGCCATAAAAAAGAATAAAATCTTGCCATTTGTGACAACATGGATGGACCCAGACAGTACTACCCTAAGTGAAGTAAGTGAGAGGAAGACACATATCGTATAATGTCACTTATATGTGAAATCTAAAAAACAAAAACAGACCCTTAAATACAGAGAACTGGTGGTTGCAAGAGGGGAAATGGGTGGGAGATGAACAAAATAGACAAAGGGGATTAAGAGGTACAAACTTCCAGTTATAAAACAAATAAGTCACAGCAATGAAAAGTATAGCATAGGTAGTAGAAAAAAATTAAAATAATTCCAGGATATGTAAATTATATCTCAATAAAGTTCTTATTTTTTAAAAAATCAGGACATGTCCAAGGAATTACAGCTAGCTCCATTTAGCTGAAGCACAGGCTGCAAAATATTAAAATGAGGCAAGGTAAAGAGTTAGACATGGTTTCGATCATGAAAGATCATTGCTAAGATCATCATGTTAAGATGTTTGAACTTTGTCCTGCAAAACATGAGGAAACCATAGAAGAATTTTAAGCAAAGGTTTATATTCAACAGATTTGCATAAAAAATAATTCTCTAGTAATTGCATTCCTAGACAAGAGCAACCAAGAGAAAAATAGAAAAAAAAAATAAAGATACCATTTATGACCACAATGACAACAACAAAAGCATCTAGGAGTCAATCAAGGTACCTGAAATGAAGACTTAATGAGGGAAATTATAAAATTTTAATAAAGCTAAAGATACATATATATAAATTTCTTTATGTAAATGAGGGTTCTATATTTTAAAGTTTTTAACTTTTCACAGATTATTTGATAAATCCAATGTAATCCATACAAAAATCCTAGTAGTTTTTCATGGAACTGTATAGGCTGATTCTAAGATTCATATGGTAGTGCAAAAAAATTAACAATAGCTAACAATTTTTAAAAAGAATAAGGAGTGGGGTTAGTCTCTTTACCAATTATCAAATTATAAACTCTGATAAGATACATTATCATGGCACAGAGACAAAGGACCACAGAATAACAAAGAAAAACTCAGAAACAGTGCTATTTATATATGAAAACTATTTTAAAAATTGTTAAATGACATCAGAGACTGTATTTGATTGGGAAAAGGATAAACTAGTCAATTACATTTTGCTAAACAAATGGGGTGGATAAGGAAATTTGATCTTTACCCCATAACATATCAAACATAAATCTGATGGATTAAAGATATAAGTATGAGGGGCACCTGGGTGGCTCAGTGGGTTAAAGCCTCTGCCTTCAGCTCAGGTCATGATCTCAGGGCCCTGGGATCTAGCCCCAAATTGGATTCCCTGCTCGGCAGGGAGCCTGCTTCCCACCACCACCACCCCGCCCCCTGCCTGCCTCTCTGCCTACTTGTGATCTTTGTCTGTCAAATAACTAAATAAAATCTTTAAAAAAAAAAAGATATAAGTATGAAAAATTAAACAAAAGTTTTAAAAGAAAATGTAGGAAAATGTATGTATGTATGACTGAGGTAGAAAAGAATTTCTTAAATTAGATATTTAAAAAACTCAACTCAAAAAGATAAAAACTAATAATTTGAGCATGTTAAAATTTAAATTACAATTTGTTTCTACCAACATGGTAGCCTACAGATTCAGAAAAAGAAAGAACAAAAACAAAAACAAAAAACTTTCCTGATACGGTAGTTCTTAAAATGCTGGATAAAGTAATCATGGAGATAGGGCAGGAAAATTCCCTGGAGACAGAAACAAGAAGAAAACACAAATCCGTAAGGTACACTGGAGTCAAAGGCCAACCCTGGAGAAGAGTAGTATGTCACAACAGGACCACCACATCAAGCCTGGACCCACAAAGCACTTCATTCTCAATGTGAAGTAGAAACCAATCCGCACCCTGCCTTAGACATTAGAGATAAAAGCCCTGGCCTTAGTGCTGGATGAAGTGGGAGAGCTTCCTAAGACTTTCTGTGCATGATCCTAACTCTCAAAGATCAAGAATTCAACTATGTGCATGACAAAACACACACACACTCACTCTAAGCCAACAATTTAACGTAGCCCCACGTGGGTATACCCAAAAGTCTGGTAGAGGTAAAGTCAAATTTTCTCTAGAGGAAGGCACCCTGACCTCAAAAGACTCCAACCAGTGAGAATCTATGATATGTAAGCACATAATAAGGGTTTGTTTTTTTTTAAGGAAATCACTGGCCATTCAAGAAACCGGTCACCATATACAAAAGTCAGAAGGAACAACCAACCATACAATGAGACTTGAAAAGACTAAAGAATACTGGAATTACCAAACACCAAATATAAAATAACACTGTTTCACATATTTAAGGAAACAAAATAAGAAACTGAAAGTACAGAAACGCATTAAAAGGTTATCAAAATTAACAGGCTCAATATAGAAAACTGGCCAGGCAATTTTACAATACCAATTGAATTTCTGAAAAGGGTAAACAGCAGAGCAATGGCACAGAAAGAGAGAACCGGGAAGATGTCTCTGACTGCAGAGTGCTGGTGCACATGATGTATACCTAAGGGCAGCACCAAGGGTCAAAGATGGAAAATGGGAATGAAGGTTATGAGACTCGGAGGATACAGTGGGAAGATTTCATACACATCTATCGACTAAGAATTGGGAAGAGGCATTATTAGGATAAATATGGTTGAGAATTCTCCAGAAATTGATGAAAGACACCAATCACCAGGTTCAGAAAAACCAAGAATTATAAAATAACAGAAAAGCCAAACTTACACCACCACAGTGAAAGACTACAGCACCAAAGAGAAGATATCCAAGTTACCAGTGAGAAAAGGCAGATTGCCCACAGAGGCAATTAGAGTAACCAGCAACTTGTCCACAGTAAAAGAAAATAGAAAGGCAGTAAAATAGTACCTTCAAAATACTGAAAGAAAAAAACTATCTGCCTTCCAGAATGAAGTTGAAATAAAAACTGTTCAGGTTAACAAAATGACCTTTACTGAAAGGAACTTTAAAGGGATGTCAAAGTGAAAACAAGTGAGCATAGACGGCAGGTCTGACATTTAAGAAACGATGATGAACTACGCTATTAAACATGACTTGTAAAACAATAAGCATGTCTTATTTACGGATTAAAGTGAAAATGGATGCAAACTCCTGGGCGATGATGTCATCAGTGACAAGGAGGTTACCAGTGGGATCGAGCCCCACATCGGACTCCGTGCTAGGCAGGAGAGCCTGCATCTCCCTCTCCCACTCCCCTTGCTTGTGTTCCCTCTCTCACTGTCTCTCTCTCTCTCTGTCGAACAAATAAAAATAAAAATAAAAATAAAATAAATAAAATAAAAAACTGTTTTGAAATACACTGAGTCACTAAGGTTTTAAAATATGTCATCCTCCCAAACATGTTTACAATTTTAATGTGTTACATTTAGATAATTCTTGTGTATAAGCAAGGCGATTCAATCTACAGTCCATTAACAAGTAAGTTGTCTGCCATTTTTTATTTTAGATACTTACTTTATAATACAAATTATATTTTTATTAAATAAGAACAGCTGTTTCAAAGTTCTGAAAACAGCTGTAGTTCAAGCGATACAGATTTAAAATATTAACATGAAATCATCAGAGAAAGCAAAACCCATTTTTTAGAACACTTGGAAATTAAGCTACCTTGACACCAAACAACTCGCACACATAACTACATTCTAGCTTTAGTTCATTAGGGAAGAATTAAAATCACACAAAACAGCCTGTGGTTAGCAAACAAAAACCACTAAAAACTTCATAAATGAATGTGCACGAGGAAGTACAAAGCACGTAATTCTATATCCAACCTAAGTAAGATAAACTTCTTTTGTCACCCAAGATACAGAGCGCTAACTGGACAGGACTCCTCTTGGCACTACCCTTTATCACTACACTGGCCCCAACATGCCGATGCTCATGCAGGCACTCCGGATAACCGTCTCAGGCGTGCCAAGTAAACACAGCGCCTTCTGTAATGACTTCGGAAGGGGGAGCGGGGGCCTACTGAGAACAATCACAGCCCAGAGCACAGAGGACCAGCACAGAGCCAGTATCTATTACTTCAAGGCCTGATACCAAAGCCTTGGCTCAGAAAACAAATACATATTTAAACATTCTGGGTATGACTAAGAAAAGCACGCTATACAATGTTTCAAATCAGCTTATCTTGATGTCACCAAACACAAACAAGAAAGAATAGCTTGCAACCTCCTTTCCAAGCATAGCTCAAGTCTGTTTCCTGATTAATAAGGTTTGTCAGCAGAGGAGAGTTTCTCCCTCTCGCCAGCGTCCATGACTCCCTGCGCTTAATATTCCTTTGACTAAATCTGTACTTCTACGAAAGTACAGATTTAGTCAGACTAATGGAAAACCACCCAGTATTACTACCCAGTCATGCTCTCCAACCACCTGACTGGTCCCATGGGAAAATGATGGGAGTCCACTTTCGGTGTGAGATAACCAGCAGGGACCCCCCCAACCACAGCGAAGCCACTTTGCGGGCTGGGGAGGTACCATCTCGGCATACCTCTAAGCCATCCGTGGCATACGATACGACCACAGCCCCTCAGTAAGGAAAAATTTGGTCAAACTCTTCTGATACTCAGAGATAACACTAGAAACAGCTCTACAAACATCGTATGTACTTTTGATAGAAAAGCCCACCACACGGAGAAAAAGAAAAAAATGTACATAGAGCTCTTTAAACACACGTACACATAAATACTTGAATCAGTACAAGAATATCCAACAAAAAAAGAAGTACAGTAAACAACTTTCATTAGATTCGCAACAAAATATGCAATTCAAAAGAAAATTAAGTTTTACTACTTTTATTGAAATATGCAACAGAATGTTTTCTGAATTCTGGTCCTTAAAATGTCTATGTAACTGGCTTCCACATTAAATTTCAATACAGGAGAAAGTCCTCTTAGTTAGAAGTCTCTATCAAAATATGTCTATATAAAATAATTTAATAATAATCACCACTGATATGTTTACCTGTTAGAATGGTCTATAAAGACATTTATGGGGGCGCCTGGGTGGCTCAGTGGGTTAAGCCTCTGCCTTCGGCTCAGGTCATGATCTCAGAGTCCTGGAATGAAGCCCCACATCGGGCTCTCTGCTCAGCAGGGAGCCTGCCTCCCCCTCTCTCTCTGCCTGCCTCTCTGCCTACTTGTGATCTCTGTCAAATAAATAAATAAAATCTTTTAAGAATTAAAAAAAAAAAAGACATTTACAATTTCAGACAGAACAAGTACCAATTAAACATAACAAGTTCTGTCTTAAAAGCACTGATACCCGGTGCTTGATAACTGCAAGCTGTAGTTATCTCATTCAGCTTGTGGATCTTTAAGACATGTAGGTTTACTTCAGAATATATTTTACTTCAAAGAACATGATAGCGGTCTTGTGCACTTTTTAGTTAATAAGAACTTCAATGAAACTCTTCGGTAAGAGAATTCCAGGCACCCACTTCCTCAGAAATACCATCTACCTGGAATGCAAGCTGGTGCAGCCACTCTGGAAAACAGTGTGGGGGTTCCTCAAAAAAGTTAAAAATAGAGCTACCCTACGACCCAGCAATTGCACTACTTGGTATTTACCCAAACATAGTGATTTGAAGGGGCATAAGCACCCCAATGTTTATAGCAGCAGTGTATTTTGGCAATAGCCAAAATACGGAAAGAGCCCTGATGTCCATCGACAGATGAATGGTTAAAATAGATATAGCTATAGCTATAGATATATATACACACATATATCACATCCTCTTTATATAAATACACGTGTGTGTGTGTGTGTCTGTGTGTGTATACACACACATCTATATAATGGACTATTTCTCAGCCATCAAAAAGAATGAAATCTTGCCATTTACATTGATGTGGATGGAACTAGAGGGTATTATGCTAAGCGAAGTAAGTCCGAGAAAGATAAATACTGTATGATTTCACTCATATATGAAATTTAGGAAATAAAACAGATAAACATAGGGGAAGTGAAGGAAAAACAAGACGAAAATTGAGAGGGAGGCAAACCATAAAAGACACTGAACTCTAGGAAACAAAGTGAAGATTGCTGGAGGGGAGGTGCGTGGGGAAGGGGAGGTGGGTGGGGGGTTGGGGATAATTGGGTGAAGGGCACATGATGTAATGAGCACTGGGTGTTATATGCAACTCATGAATCACTAAATTCTACCTAAACTAAATTCTAACCTAAACAAATAAAAATATTGCCCACCTGAACTAATCTGTTCAGAGACTACTATAAGAAACAGTCATACCTTTGAAAGAACATAATCATAGCTTTTCTAAGAACAAATTCTTTTCAGAGTGAAATGATTTATAAAAATGCAATAGAAAAAAAGCTACGCAAAGAAATAAGATGAGTTATTTCTTCCCTTGGTACAGTTCTATATATGCTAACAATACTTGTAAAATTATTCCCATAACCTAAAAAATATTTAACGGACTGTCCCCTTTGACTTTAAAGGACCCATGTATTAAGATAAGAAAGCCTCTGAAACAGTACAATCTACTTTCTCACAGGCACTCAGGAAGTACTAGGTCCCTTTTTCCCTTGTTTCTTTCAAGCAAAATCTTAAAGGTTCTTATCATTCTCATATTTATAACTTTAATTTGTTTTTCTCTACTGACCTACCTGCATTTGGGGAAACCAGTTCTTTAAAAAAGACCAGACCGCAAGATCTTCACACAGTCCGTGTCTTTTTATAGCTTTGATTCCTCATGCCTAAGTATTAAGAATATATTCCTAAGTAAAGGCAAATTATCTTCTCCAAAAATTCAAAAAAAAAAATTGTACTGGTGAGACGGTCAGTCCATTTACAATATAATAGAGAGGACACAGGACTAAGCTTATGAAGTTACAGGACCGAAATGAAGAAAAACTTCACTAAGAAACATAAAAGTTTTAATAAAATGGACAGACACACTGTGTTCCTGGAAAGAAACACTCAATACTCTCAACAGGTCAGTCCTCTCCCCACCTACAATCCCAAGATAATACAGAGTTTTCATGTAATGCCGATTTAAATTCCAAACTGCAGAATTTTATGGCATGCTTTTAAACCTGAAGTTTTCTGGACCCTTCTCTAAACCTAGGATTAATTCTCTGTGATTTAAGTCCAGGAATCTCTTCAATAAGCACTGTATGAAGTTGAGAACCTTTGCATTCGTCCTGTTATCTACTCAAGTCTGACCTGAAGGCCATTAACAAAGCAGATACAGACCATCCCCGACTTACTCGTTCAACTCAACCATTTTCCAGCTTTGCGACGGTGCCAAAGCAAAGTGCCTTCAGCAGAGACCACACGTCCCATCTGGAACTGTGAACCTTTCCTCGGCGCATGGCACGTGGCGTGATACCCTCTCCTGCCACTGGCAGTGGCAGAGCCGTGGCTCCCAGTCAGCCGCTGCAACCGGGAGGGTAAACAGCCCACACACCCACAACCTTCCCGTACCTCTACACGCCACTCTTTTTTTTTTCCACTTTCAGGACAGTATTTGGCAAATGACATAATATTTAATACTCTGCCATAAAACAGGCTCTGTGTTAGGTGATCTTGTCCAACAGGAGGCTAATGTTGAAGTGTTCTGAGGACGTTTAAGGCAGGCACAGTAAGCTATGACGTTCAGGAGGCAGGTGTATTCAATACAGTTTTAACATGATATCCTCAACTTACAGTGGGTTTTGTGGGATGTGACCCCCTCATAAGTCAAGGAAGACCTGTATTCATGAACTGATCTGACCACTTTGGGGGGGGGTTTTTCTCCGCATCTTAGGAGACTGGCTAGAGGAGAATGCAACCTGCGGCAACGGCAGCACTGGCATTACTGCAAAGCTGACCCAGTGCAGAACCTCATGCCGCATCCAGATGTACCAGGGAGGAGTGTATATTTTAATAAATATCCAGATGATTTATATACTTATTAGTTTGATAGCCAGTGTGTTAATGAATAAGGCTCTCCAGAATGGCAATGTTTTAAAAAATTAATATATCTTAAAAAAAAAAAAAAAAAACAGCCATTCAAGTAAAGGGACATTCATGTTCCTCTCGAACTTCCCTGTTCTAGCACCAGTCCCAAGGGTCCCTCATCACAACCCCATTCATGAGACTGCGATGAAGTCACTATCTTCTGATTTTCCTTTATTTCCAGCCATGACATCTTTCCCCCCCCCACCCTCATCCGCATTTTCTTTCCTATAGCGGAAAAGTTGGATTTTAGAATTAATGTTTTATTTTTTTTTTCCATAACTGCATTAACTACTTTTTTCTCCCCTTCTTACATTTCAACACTCCTCCATTCATAAGCCTGGGTCTTACAGTCTCAATCATCTCCCACCCATTTCACAATTTCATTCTCACCAGAAACAGCAGAACTGAAAAGCACCAAAATTTTAGCCAATTCTTACACACTGCTATTAAATTTGTCTTTTCTTCCCAAATTCAGCATTATGCTAACCTCTTCTTGGGACTCTTGGCTTCATGAGGGTAAATACAGAAACCTCCATCTTCAATTTTTCCCAGTTACCTCAATAAGGTCTGGTATTCTGCAACTCCAAGACCCATCATCTGCCTTCTCAGACTGCCTCCAGTGCTCCCTTCACCCAACTACCATACTCCTGCCTCTCACCCAAACTGCAATTAGCTAACCATCAGATAGAGGCTCTTCCTATGTTTTTTCCAACAATTTTTTTTAGAGAGTACATGTGGGGGGTGGGGGTGGGCAGAAGGAGAGGGAGAGAGAGAATCGTAAGCAGGTTCCATCTCACCACTCCAAGATCATGACCTGAGCCAAAATCAAGAGTCAGATGTTTAACCAGCTGAGCCACCCAGGTGCCCCTCCAACAAATTCTAATAAGTGGCTGTGCTAGGTTCTGGAACACATTTTAAGTAGGACACTGTATGTGTGAGTTTACAGTCTCTCAGGGGGAGAAAGACAAAAATAAATTATTGTGGCACATTGTGATGAACAATACAGTAAGGGCAGTATCACTGAGGTGGCAAAGGGTTGAAATGAAATTATATTTGGAATACCCTGAATCCAGCCTTCTTTTTTCACTTAAGCAGGCCCTGAAATTTCATTGTTTTAGGAAGACTTTCTAGATGAGAACTGACAACACTAGCCAGGAAATCTATCCCATAAACAGCATTACATATGTAACTCAAGCAAAACATGCAACCACTTAATTCACATATCCAATTCCGTGGCTCATTTATATCACATATATTACATAGTAAGCAAGCACCCTGTATCTTTATCTTTGGAATGTACTACCTCTATTTTAATACATGCTTTTGTATTGGTTATACTGTACGACCAAATAATACGTATTTTATCTGCAACCTCTATGAATGCTCAACTGAAAAAAAAAACTTCCTCAATCGATCACGGTTCCCAACATGACATGTAGGAACTCCCCCAATTTGTAGTGGATTCTGTTCTGACATCTCCTATCCACACTGTGGCTTTCAGAGTATTTCCCCACACAAACAATCCTACATCTGATAATGAGGTGCTCAGGTCAACCTGCAATCTAGTACTAACAGTGCTGTAGTATCTTAATGTCCCTCTTACAGAAACATCTCTGTGAACATTCAAGAGTTCCAACATGAGAAGCCAAGAATGCATCTCACTACACCCCTAGCACTGCAGGTTTTGCCCAGCCTACCACTGAGAAAGAGACTCCCCCAGATCCAAGCCACTAACAGTACCCAAGTAACCACAAGCAGCAACTCTAACAAGTTGTCTCCAGTTTCTACAGCGGTTCCTATCTTTACTTTGGTCATGTGTCCCTTGAAAATACAACGAAAGCCATAATCCCCTAAGAAAAACACACGTGGATGTCAATGAACCCCAGGTGAACTACCCCAACTGCAAAGTGTAGAGTCCATACAAACTGTACACTCCAGACCAGTACTGTCCAATACATGTCCAACATAATGTAAGACACATATGCAATTTCAAATTTTCTAGAGGACAAACACAGTGAATTTTAATAATATTTTATTTAATGCAATATAACCAAAGTACTATTATTTCAACATGAAAGCAATATTATATATTAATGGTATCATTTACATTCTTTTTTTCACATTAAGGCTTTGAAATCCCATCTGTATCTTACATATGTGATACATTTCAATTCAGCCTTGCCACATTTCAAGGAGTAGCCACATGCAGCTAGTGGACTGTGTGTTAGACAGTTTTGCTAGACTATACACCATCCAGCAACTCTCGAGCCCTTTGGGCTCAGGATCCCATTACAGACCCAAGAGAGCTTTTGCTCATATGGGTTATATCAATCCATATTTACCATATTAGAAATTAAAACTGAGAGGGGCACCCGGGTGGTGCAGTTGCTTAAGCGTCTAACTCTTGATTTTGGCACAGGTCATGGTCTCAGGGTCATGAGATCGAGCCCCACACTGGGCTCTGCGCTCAGCATGGAGACTGTCTATCCCTCTCCCTCCCCTGCTGCCCTGCGCCATGCTTACATTCAAGTGCACTTACACTCTCTCTCTCCAAAATAAATGTTTAGAAATTAAAACAGAGAATTTTTTAAATCTTTACTACCTCATTTAAAATAATAGACATTACTTGTCAACATAAATAAATAGTTGTTATTTCTTAAAACAAAAATTTAGAGAGAAAAACGGCATGCTTAACATTTTTGCAAAGCTCTTTAATATTTGCCTTAGTAGAAGACTGCTGGATTCTCATAACCGTTTCTGCAGTAAATCTCCTATCATATGCTTGGGCCCAATGAAGCATATGAACAAAATGTAGCCTCACGCATACATAGAGAGAAAGATGAAGACTATCTTAATAGTCTTTTCAAATAAGTACAGATATTTTTCTTCGCTATTACAGCCAAACAAGACAATTAGTAGTTTTTTAAAGGTCAGTTGCAAGTATCACTAAATTCTCGCACTGTTAAACTAAAATCCAATGGTCAGTCTTGTACTGTATATTTGTAAGATCATACATTTGGAAAATATCAGTTCACTAAGTTAAAGAGCTCTTCCATTACACAATTTTTAAAAAAGAAAATAACATTTGTTAACATTATCATCCATCTCCTCAGAAAAGCCTACGTAATGGGACGCTGTCAAGTTCACAATGGCAAATACAGTTTTCCAAAATTCTAATTTTCTTTTGAAAGCTCAAATTCCATCATTAATAACATCTGTCAGGTGTTTTCCTTGAAGTGACAGCCTTAGTTAATAGAGAAAATATCTGCTAAATACCCAGATCTAAATGAATCATAGTGTGTCAGTCATTCTTTCAAATAAAAATAGTGTTCTATGTCAAAGCAGCTGGTCTAGGACACAACTCAATCACCCACACGCTCTTCCTCAATTCTACCACCATACTTCATCATGCAGCACGGGTTTTGTGTACACTTCCCGCTTCTTCACACATTAAAAAGATGTGTACATACAAACGGCCAATAATAAAAACATACAAAGATGTTCAGTATCACTTATATTTAGGAAAATACAAATCAAAACTGCAATGATATACCACTTCACACCCATTAGAATGGACTTTCATAAAAAGTTTAAAAACCCAAAATATCAGGTTTTAGTGAGGATGGGAAAAATTGGAATCTTTGTGCGTTGCTGGTGGGAATCTTTAAATAAAAATCCAGCTACTATGGAAAACAGAATGTAGTTCCTCAAAAAATTAAACACGGAAGTATCGCATAAGCCAGCAACTCCACTTCTGGATATACACCAGAAAGAACTGAAAGCAGGGGCTTGAACAGATCCTTGTGCACTCCTGTTCACAACAACATTTACAATAGCTAGGAGGTAGAAACAACTCAAATGTGCCCACTGATGGATGAATAAACAATATGTGATACATACATACAACGGAACTTTATTCGCTTAATGGTAAATTCTGATACACGCTACAAAATGAATGAACCTTATTTCTAAGCGAAATAAACCAGACACAAAAGGTCAAATGTTGGGTGATTCTATTATAAGATGCACTCAGAATACTCAAATTCATAGAGACAGAAAGTAAAACAGTGTTTACCACAGGCTGGGGGAAAAAGGGATATGGGAAGCTAGTGTTTAACAGGTACTGAGTTTCAGTTAGAGAAAATAAGAAAGTTCTGGAGATCAGTAGTGGTGATGGTCACATAACAATGTGAATGTACTTAATGCCACTTACTTAACTGTAAACTTAAAAATGGTTAAAATGGTAAATTTTATGTTATACACACTTTACCACAATCCAAAAAAAAAAAAAAAAGATGTACTCAAGCAGCCAAGATTGATAGAATTTTTACAGCTTTATCAAGGATGTTCTTAAGGGAAACTGGCTTTAAAAAAAAAAAATAAAAAACAAAAAACTGAGGGCAAACTGTCTTGATTTGTGGTAAGATATTGTAAGGTTTACCACCACCACTATTGCTTTTGGACCATCAACACAAATGCCAATACAGTGTGAAATGTCTTGGTAGCATCATGAAAATAATTCTGACCTGAAAGCTCTCCTCAAAGGGCCCTGGGGAACCCTTCCTCCTGGGGCCCACAAGCCGTATTTTAAAAACCATTACTGAAGCCTGTTCTTTTAGAAAAACCAGTTAATGTTAGGAAAAAAAAAAAAAAAGAAAGAAAGAAAGAAAAGAAAAAGAAACATAAAAGATCACTTAGTTCTAGTTTTGTTTTTATTTTACCTTTTAAGATGAGAGAAACAAACAGGCTTAAATGCTGAGCAGAAATGAGATATAATAAGAATTTAAAAAACAAGCAGAAAACAAGAAAAATCAGATAGTAAAAAACAAGCAGAAAACAGAAGAAAAATCAGATAGTTGATAGAGAAAGAAACAGGGCAGATTAGATAAATCAGGGACACAGCCTCTGAAGTTGGAAGTAAAGGAGAAACAGATAATCAGAGGTAGAATGGGGTTGGGGGTATACTTTGATATAAAAAAGCTCTAAGTCTTCAAGAGATACTGCAGAGCATGCCAACTGTAGTTAATACTGTATTCTATATTTGAAAGTTGCTCAAAGAGTAGACCGTAGAAGTTCTCATCACAAGAAAAAAATTTGTAATTACACTAAAAATGAATGATGGATGTTAACCAGATTTACTGTGATCATTTTGCAATTTGTGCAAATATGCAATCATTATACACCTAAAACTAATGTTTATGTCAATTATATCTCAATTTTTTTAAAAAAAAGCTCTCCTAGGAGTACCTGGGTGGCTCAGTAGGTGAAGCCTCTGCCTTCGGCTCAGGTGATGATCTCAGGGTCCTGAGAGCAGGCCCTACAGCAGGCGCCCTGCTCCTCCCTCTGCCATTCCTCCTCCCCTCCCCCCACCCCCCACCCCGACCTGTTTGTGCTTGTTCTCCTCTTCCTCCTTGTCAAATAAATAAATAAAATCTTCTTTAAAAATTAAAACATAAAATAAAATAAAAAAATTTTAAAAAGCTCTCCTACTCAGAAAAATCGAGACACTAGATAGATAAATGCTTCTTGATAATGACAGGAATAATTGTAGCATTTTATCCAAACAATTAGAAATTTTGTTTAGTATTTTTAAATCATATATCAAGAACTCTTCTGACTTTTCAAACCTGTACGTGTATAAAAGTGTGCCACATGTATCACAGAAGCACTGTCACGTCATTTTTAAGAAACCTGTTTAATGATGCCATAAGCACTCATTTCTCCTGCAAACACTCAGAAGTTTAGTATTCCAGGTGGAAGTCAAATGCATTTGTGCCGTGATCTCATAAAATGAAAATGTGACAAAACCTCGTTCCTTTTTACTTTAAATACACGTAGCACAAATTTGTTACATGAAATGCAAAACGGGATTTGACGTCACAGCACCAAGCCTTGCGGTCCCTAAACCTGAGCGAGGGACTGAAGGAGGCGGGGCAGGAGTCGGGCTATGCTCTGCCGCCCGCTTCCCTGCTTGTACAAGCGGTGCCAGATGGCGCTACGGTACATGGAGGAGCCAGAGTAACGTGATTTTATGCTACTTACGTTCCAGTTCGCAAATACATTATTTCATTTACGACTGAGCATTTCTACGCCGAGACAACAGACACCTTTTGGGGGAAGCTGCAATTTTATTTAGGGGAAAACTGCAATTTTAAACTTTGTAAAAAAATTTTTTTTAAACTTTGTAAAATGAATCCTGACGTCCTAAACAACTGCAGCACATGGTTTGACGGCCTCAGGGAAAAGCGAAGGGGGAAAGCTTTAACTCAGAAGTGGCCGGGAGTACCTCCTTCCACCTCGGACTCTGCAGGCACCACGAATACTCCAGCTGCGTCCAGAACAGGAAAAGTCCCCTAGTCCCTTAAGCCTCCTTGAAGTCCCCCCACCAATCAAAAGCCAATGCCTGTATGTGCACAGCAGCCAGTTAAGGACACATGTAGTGGAAAGAGGTTGAAGTCACAAGACCTAAATTCCTCCCTCCACAACAACACTAACAGTGTGACTCTGGGATGCACTAGCATTTTAAAGGAGAGACTGTTAATCCAACAACACCAGTTAGAATAATATTTAAGAATGTTTTCTGAAGGAAGTCAAGAAGACCTTACCCTCAATTTAGATTCTTGTACACCACGCAACACCTTCATCCCTGTATTGAGTCTTCCAAAAAACAAAAATCAATGAACTGACACCTCAACATATGGCCATTAGTTACGTCCTACTTTGAACACTATGGATTCATACGGCACCTTGCAAACTCACTTCCAATACTGCACAGAGACAGAGTACAATCAGCAAAGTGACACAAACACAACACATACTTTAAAAAAAAAAAACTCATGGATTTGTAACACTTCTTGAGTTGTCACCCCTAACAGCTAGTTTCAGTATATTTTTAAAATATATATCAATTTGGATTGAGATCCTTACAATTCCTCCTTTGGATTATACAAACAATATTTTGCTAAAAGATAAAAAATTAACAGATTTAACAACCAAGTTAACTATTCACTAGGATTTGAACTAGGCTAGTTGGTAAGAAAATAAAACAAAAAAAACTCTTCAGATCTGCATTATTGCTTACAACATCAGTAAACTATCTTATAAACTTCTCCTATTGATCAGAGAAGAAACCACTAAAGGCCTATGTACAGAGAGCATATACACATCCTACTTCTGGAAAAATAACTCAAAACACATGTCCTATTAATCATGAGTCAGTGGCATCATTTTTTTATATACAAAGAATAGACCATTAACATTCAGTAGGAGAGATTCTGTTACGCAGGCAAGAGAATGAAAAAGTGGGTCATGGCCAGTGATGCATAATCCCACTCCCTAATAAGAGTCCTGACAATATTCATTAAGTAAAATATTGTACTATATTACGTGTAAGTCATTTAATACTAATATCTTAATGATTCCAGAATGAACAGTAAAATCTAGACCAACCACACACAATCTCATTCAAAAGAGAATACTTAAAAATGTAAAAAGCTCCAGCCAGGTCTAACAATAACCCAGCCACAAAAAATTAAGGAAAATAAGTAAACACAGCAATTAGACAGGGGAAGTGGTGTGTTGGAAACCTCTCTCCCAAACCAAAGAAGGAACAAAATGTGGAGGGTGATAATGATTAGTTATTAACAAAACTGCATAGAGACTTGGTTTGCTCCCTCTGGTCTCTTATGCCAGGCTTACAAATTCCCTAATCTAAAAGAAAACTGAAGGTCTCTCTACTGAGAAAAGCACCTCCAATATTAGACATACTAGTTAGAGGGGTCCCGCAAGGTAATAATCGAGTAGTTTCTTCCCCAGGGCACTGAGGATATGAGATCCCCTTCTTCTTAATTCTCTTTCTCTCGGATAGCAGTTCTCCCATTAGGCCTTGGTAACCATCAACCTCTCAAGAGAAACCCAGAGCCAGTTGAGCAGTTCCAACATTGTCACTGTAAGACTGGGTTCGGAGCACTTTAGTCCTGTCTACCCTCTCTGTCCCACAGTAGTGGCTCTCTCTAAAGCCGACATGGGTCAAGGGAACTCAGGCTAGAACACTGTGGAGAGTCACACCTTGTGAGAAGAGCAGCGCAGCACCCACAAAACAAAGATAGACTATTTGTGCGATCACTACAGAAATGAAACAGGCCAGGAATCCAGAAATAAATCTGGTAGCATTTTTTTTCATTCATCTAGATAATGCTGTACCTATATTATCAGCAAATATCTCTACTTATTGCAGTTTCTGTAAAAGGACATAACTTGAAAAATGGGGCCAAGCTACTCCCAAGCATCAGCCCAACGTTGGATCTGTCAAATATGGTCGTTATCCAATTGTTTATAGTAAATGTTTACGGGCCTCTGGCTGCTTTTCAGTTCAAAAATTTACTCTTACAAATGTACCAAATACCTACACGAGTACAGCACCGTAAGAGAAAAGAAATGAGAGAGAAGATGGATGCAAGTCAAAGCTTAAAGGAACTTTTAATCCTGCAGTAGAGGAAACTTTGTATTACACATTGTCTTAGAACAAAGCTGCTACGAGTAAGCCCAATGCGAGCAACAGTTACGACACAGAGCCTCAGAGGAAGGCATGATTACCCTCCTTTGGTTGCACACAGGGGTTTCATAGAAAAATAAAGATTGCAAGAAAGTAACTGTATTTTAACTGTATCCTACAAGATACATTTAAAATAAAGCAAAGCAGGTGTCTGCATTCCAGGCAATGTAACAACATAAACTGAAAAACAGGAATGAAAAAGCAAGAGCAAAGCACAGGAAATGTCAAGCCCTAGGGTTGGAGTGAGAGAGGGATTAAGACCTGTCGGCCTTGGGGGTACCACGCACAGGGCCTTGAATCCCAGAGTAATGAATTTGCACTTCAATGAGTTGGGCAAATGATCAGAAGTCCACTTCAGGAAGAAAAACTGGTAGGAATACAAGAGTTGATTTGGTAAGTAAAGAGCCTAAAAGGGGAGGAACAGTCTGCGTGAAAACCTAATTCCGTAAGAGCTAGTAAGGACCCAAACTAGAGGGGCACCTGGGTGGTTCGGCTGGCTGCCTTTGGCTGGAGTCATGATCCCAGGATCCTGGGGTCGAGGCCCACATCACGTTCTCTGCGCAGTGGGAGAGCCTGCTCTCCCTATCCCTGCTTGTGCTCTCTCTCTGTCAAATAAATAAAAATATTTTTTTTAAAAGGGGGGGGTGCTCAAACTAGAACTGACAGCACTGGAAACAAAAAGTAGCCACCTCTTCACACATGAGCATGGGTAAACTTGCTATCCACAAACTAAGAGACAGTACTGTCGTAGCTCTTCCTTATACATTCTTTCCAAAATAAAACTTGAAAAACACGAAAATTTCTTTACCTCCAGATACCCTCCAAAATATGAGTCACTTGGAGAAAAATGATTAAAATGATAAAAGAATCCATTAAGGTGGCATATCCTTTGAAACTAAATAGTACTCTGAAATGCCACAGGATTTTATCTGAGCACCAATCCCCTTATCTTAAAGGGTACTAAATAAGGCAACTTCCTAGAAAGGACTTTTTCACAAGGATTAAGAAATAATTTTATACTGTGGGATAAAAAAATAAATTGCTAATCTATACTTGTCGAAGAACTCAAATGCATGATTACCACACATAACCCTTTCATTATGGTCTCGATCCTAAACCTGTTATCTTTATCCCTCCTTTCCCATGCTCCTCTCATATCAGAGAAGCAGTAAGAATCCATTACACAAACAGAATCGGAGAATGCTAAAATGGAAAAAGATGTTACAGATTCATTTTTATCCACTTCATTTTTTTCTTGAGGAGAGTGAAATCAAAATGTCACAATGCAAGTTAGTAGCGTAACAAAATATCAGCTGGCCCAGATCCAAGTTTTATCTTTTTTTTTTTTTAATAGCTGCCTCCAAGAGGGCACCGTTTTGCAGATTTAATGAAAAGTTAAAATGGGCAAATCGGTAGCAACAACTGTTTATTTTTTAATAATATTCACTGCAAAATGCTTCTCTAAAGGCTACATCCCAAACTATACCCTTAAACTTTACTGGAATTCTACAAGACAAGAACAAACCAAAAATTCCAAAATAAAAGTATCTGTGTAAAAGCCCAACACAACCACTTTCTTGCAGAGAGACGTGAGCCGGTTAGCAGAAATGTGCTGACCGACCTCATTTGTAAAGATGATACACACAGAAAAGAGAATCTCCAAATTAACTAAGTGCCCAACTATTTAAAACAGTTCGGTCATTAACCACTCAACTTCCCAACTCAGTTTCCTAAAAATAGTAGGCCTGTGGGTAGACGGATGGTTCACGAGATGGATGCAGGATAAAACCAAGAATAAACAGTCACGGCTCCTTCTGATGAAACCCTTCTATAGCTTTGAAATCACCACTCAAGACTCTTAATTTCAGAATTCCAAGTCAAGCCTTGAATTATTTTGATAGCTACCAAATAGGTTCTAATAAATGTTTATGTTCTATTTCAAATTTTGACCCAAAAAAAGGGGGGTAGAGAAGGAATTAAAAAGAACAAGATAATGTACAAGTAAGATAGTAAAGAACAATAAAGGTCCAGAATCAACGTAAGGACAAACAATCCCACCTCCCGGTATGTTCCGTAATATAAAAAACATCAGGGATCTTTTCTATTTTTCCCTCCTGCAGATCCCATAATGGAAAGATGCTAATAAGTATTAACTTATTTCTACTATTTTTTAAATAATCAAAGTCAACCTTTCTGAACCGCTCAGCATGACGAAGTCAGTATTAACTGAACAAAGCTGACTATAGCTAAAAGCAAAGAAATTTGATGTTAGTGCAATTTAGCACTTTTTTGGAGATAAATGCATAATTTCCACACTTTTTTCAAAATACTGAAAATAGGGAATTGCTTTAGTGTCCTTGAATAAAACTGCCACTTCTAGAGAAAACAGAAGACAATCAAAATTACAAAGAACTCTCCCCACAATGATAACATATAGCAAAAGTGAAGCGTGTGTTAGAGTCTATGTAATGTCTTTTGCTACAAATCACTTCGATCTCATCGTCAAAGAGTATGCTGCTATCAAGGTAAAAGTTCTATATAGCTGATTGGAACTTAAAAGTTATATATTGCTAAATGATATATACTAATTATCTAATTAAAATGATTCAAATTTTTTACAAATATAAATGTGATACTTAATTCAGGATAAATACCTACTCTACAAGCAAATTACTACAATTCCAGAAGCAGATTTCACTGAAAGCGGATAACCAAATCTGAACCTAAAATTGGCCCACATTTATTGAAAGACTTGGCATGCACTGTTAAGTACTATCCTACATTATCTGCTTAATAGCACATACTACCTATTAATCTTCATAGTAAATATTAACTCCATCTTATAAAAAAGGAAACAATGCTTTCTGAGAGTTTAATTCAACCACAACAACAACAAAATTGCAGGACAGAAACTAAAGATACAGAGATAAACAAGAACCTGCCCTCAAAAAGCTCACGGTCAAAATCAATTATATTATACACAACTGCATGTAACAATACTTTCCTTCTTTAAATTCAGCCACCTTTGCAAAATAAAGAAAAATATGCCAATAGAGAAAGATAACTCTAAGAGGACATCCAGGTTATCTTTCTTTGCTGTTTCAAGGAGGCTAACTAAAATAACACTTAGCCTTAAACACTGTCTTCAAAAGTTTGTCTTTACCTATATGTGATTGTTGAATCACTATACCATACACCTGAAATTAATATAACACTGTATGTTAACTATGTTGGAATTAAAATTAAAAAATAAATAAATCCCACATTTAAAAAAAAAGAGGTACATCTTATACTACCATGATGCTGACTCCTCCTGTTTCTAGTTTTTTGTTTTGTTTTTTTAAGATTTTTTGGGGTTTTTTTTGACAGAAAGGGAGAGAATATAGCCAGGGGGAGGGGCAGAAGGAGAGGGAGATGCAGGCTTCCCCACCCAGCAGAGAGCCTGATGAGGGGCTCAATCCCAGGGCCCTGGGATCATGACCTGAGTGGAAAGCAGACAGAAGCTTAACTGACAGAGCCAACCAAGCGTCCGTGTTTCCAGTTTTTGGCTGATGAATAAAGGTGTTGTCAACATGCATGTGTAGGTTTATAAAAAAGTCTGTCTTCACAGAAGTAGAAAATTCAGGGTCCCCTGACCTAAGCAGAAGACGTCTGATGGGACAGGAACTAAAGAGCCCTCCCTCGGTGCTTTTCAATTTGCGAATTAGGTCTTAAATTCTACTGAAGAACTCCATCTGTGTTCATTTAAAAAAAAAAAAATTTTTTTAAGTCAAAATTCGTTTCCTTTGTAAAGAATTTGAAGGTCCTTAATATGACAAGGCAATTTGTGTGATTTAAAAAGCAATTAATAGACAGTACTTCTAGCCTCAAGAATTTTACTATCTGCTAAGGGAAATGAGACAGGAACAATAACCACCTTAGTATTTCCACGTGCTTACATAATTGTATCTCAAGACAAAAGATTAAATGTGATAAGAGGGAAAAAGCAAATAAATAGCTACAAATGTCCACAGGAAGAAGGGAGTGATCCTAACTAGCAGTGAGGCGACTAGGCTTACACAGGCAAAGGCAGTGATAGGTAAGGAACCGTGAGTGGCACACGGTGGCTGGAGCAGAGTATCATCAAGAAATAACCAGAGCTAAGATTTAAAAGGTAGGTTACGACCTGGGGGGGGGGGGTGAGGGGGTGAGGGGGGGGCGCGCCTGGTTGGCTGAGTCCATGGAGCATGTGACTCTTGATCTTGGGATTGAGTTCGAGCCCCAAGATGGGTGTAAAGATTACTTAAAAATAAAATCTGGAAAGAAAAAAATATAATAACTAAGCATGAATAATTGTGAGTGTGTGGCCAAAAAATGTGATCACGATGACACACAATTCACTCCCTCCTCTTCAAAGCACCATGTTCTCCCGGCCCTCTTCATGGCTCCCTGCAGCTCCTGTTTACTCTAAATCAGCCGTTCTCGAGGTACGGTTTCCGGACCAGCAGCATCAACATCAGCATCAGAGAGCAGGTTGTTAGAAATAAAATTATGGGCCGCACTCAGACATAAAGAATCAAACCTTGGGGGCTCAGGCTCAGCAACCTGGGGCTTACCAAGCCCCCCACATGATTCCGATGAACACTAATGTTTAAGACCAGAGTCCTTCAGCGAGAGCCTTCTCATTCCATACTCTCTCCCGACATTATCCTCTCCCAGGCCTTTCAATAACAGCCAAATGTTCACTTATCAAAAATACCTCTCTCTAAACCCAGACACCTTTGCTGAGCACCAGACTACACATTCAGCTTCCCACTTGATGCTTCTTTCCTCCCAGATATCTCAACTACACATATCTGAAACTCCTGGATATCCTCCTAACTCTTCTCCATCCCCCCCCAAAATCTGTTCCTTCTCTACTCTTCCGCATCTCAGCAAATGGTACCTCAAGCCCAAGAGCCGCATAAGTCATTCTTCCCAGTTCCTACAATACCCTCCCCCCCAATCCAACCCATCACCAGGTCTTCCCACTTTAGCATTCGCCTCCATTCCCACTGCCACCATCTTAACCAATCATCTAATCTGTACGCCTCTCGACCAGTCTCTCCAGAGCAATGACCATGCATGATCTTGTAAAAGTGCAAGTCAGAGCATATAACTGCCCCAATCCTTCAGTAGCTTCCCAGTGCATTTTCTGATAAACCTAAAATCCTAAAGTCCTGGATCCTGGTCATCGTTCCAACATCATCTTGGGTCCTTCCTCCAAAGTGACTCGATCATTACATTCCCCAGCTCTGGGCATATTTCAGTTCCTGAAACTCTGCCTCACACAGAGACTTCTCTGTTCGTGACATACCCCACACCACCCCCACCTTCACACCTTCACACACTGCCTTTACCTAATTTTTCTCATGCTTCAGATTTCTGGTAAAATATCAAAAAAGGTCTTCCTTGATCCTTCAATATAAACTGAATCAGTTATTCTCTCATTAAACCCTGTGCTTTCTTCTCATGACAACTATTAAAATCATCTACACGACTTGATGATTTTTTGTTTAACCTTTATCTTCTGTATTACACTGCAAATTCCACAAGGACAAAGAAATATCTGTTTCGTTTTCCATTGTATAAATAGTAACCACTACAGAGCCTGGCACACAAAAGACATTTAATAAATAGTTATGGAGTAGTAACAGTTGCCATTATTTTTGTTAAATCCTGCCCTTCTGCTCTCTCTGTCCTCTCTCAGAAACTAACTTACAAGTTACTGGATAGCCAAGATAATTTCTGCAAATGAAATATCATGCTTAAATCCCTCATTTTCAGATTGATTTATATGGCAAAATCAAATGTATTTTACTACCTTCCTGTAAAATTAACAGTGGGAAGTGGTTAACACTTAGCCTATATTAACTGACCCTAATCTAAGCAGTTAACTCTGAGAGCTACTGAGCTCCTTCTACAGAACTCTCTAGCAAATTCCTGGTCTCCCAATTGCCCGTACTGACAGTACCAACAACCCCCATGCCCGTGACAGAAAGTCTTATCCTTACCCATGAAATTGTATGCAAAATACCATTCCTATCCAGACCCCAGAACCTCATAATTAGATTACCTCAATGAATTATGATAGTGTCCCAATCCCCTGGTTCCACATTTATTTAAGCACTTTGTACCAAACACATATAGAACAACATAGAACCAAACACATTGAGAACCAACTTCTTCCCCTTATCAATCAACATTAAATGCTCTAACTAGCATGTGACCAAAAAGCCAGTCCTATGTTTTGTTAGAAATTTTAAAGAGTACACTGAAATACATATGCTTGACAATCTGACTCTGTTTCAAGCTTAAATTTACATATGGCTCTACCAGATTCCTACAGGCCCAAATTGGATTTAGTTAGCATGCACTCCTGAAACTACAGTGTTTTTGAAAAAAACATGAAAGTGTTCCATGATATTAGTTCTCTAAACTTTGAGCAGGAATTAAAAAGGTACAAGGTGTAATAAGCATTTCAAAAATACACATACTTAACTAGAGACTATGATACAAAGTACATATTTCAGAGAAGAAACTACTCCAATAGTTTAAACATACAACATAAGTATATCTCTGAAAATCTGTTTATTTCTTTAAATATATAATATATAAATACGTACTTACATGTAATACACGTGGCCTAACATCTATACTCACAAATATTATGTATGTATATGTAATATTATATATGTATATATATACATACATATATACGTACGTACACAGGTGATTGCCACTATTTGGGGACTCCATATTTGTAAATTCATGTAGTCACTAAAATTTATCTGTATTCCCAAAAATCAATACAATGGCATTTTCAAGATCATTTGCAGACATAAACATAGTGCTGAAAATTTTGAGAAGGCCAGATGAACACAAGATACCTTTCTGCCTTGTTTATAAACAAGGTCCCTTTTGAAACCTGTTTAGTGCCATGCTTTTCTCATTTTTGTGCTTTTTATTGATTTCATTGTTTAAAATGGCCCCAAGCATAGTGCCAAAGTGTCATCTAGTATTCCTAGGCTCAAGGAGGCTGCAATGTTCCTTACAGAGAAAATAATGTGTCTTAGATAAGCTTTATTTAGAAGTGAGTTACAGCACTGTTAGCCATAAGTTCAGTTTTAATGAGTCAACAATATATATTTAAAAAGATCTTTAAACAGAAACCCACATAAAACAAGGTTATATACTGACTGGTGGACAAAAACGTTGTCAACAGGGGCCTGCAGGACATCACACCTGTATTTCTAAAGGGCAGTGGTTCAGTACTTACTGCTCCGTGACTTTATAAAACACAACTACTCTGAACAGTGAGAGGCAAAGATGTAAATACAAATACACTTAGAAAGAGGAGAGAGAATATGAGACAGAGAGAAAGAATAGTAGATTTACTGAAGACTCAAAGACACTACAGAGGTCATTCTGAACAAGATGCCTACGTTTTCAGTAGCACGGCAGAAACACCTCAGGGCACAGCACCTACTGTATTGGCCCTGTTTAAACAACAAGGACCCAAAGCAAAAAAAAAAAAAAAAAGGTGGACCCTACCAAGTTCATCTTTTCATTTTTTGGTCTTTGTTTCCATCCCTTGTCCCACTAAATGGTATACCTCTGCCCAATTCAAGTACTCTAAACTCTAATGCCTTTCCACACCACTTGCCCTAATCTTGTAATTCAGCCCATGTATCTGTCAATTACTGAACGATCATTCTTGAGTATGAACCAGACTTTGCGTTTAAACATCCTGTCTAAATTGTATAAGTTATTTGGAAAAGAGAAGATATTAAGCGTTTGAAGTAAGAAGAAACTGTCAGAATAAAAAAGTAAACTGAATATGGGCAATTTCAGTTATATGTGTAAAGAGAAAAGAAATACACAAGGGAAGAAAGTCTCCCCTCCGGTCCAAAGAAGAGGAAATAAAAGTCTAATCCAAGAGCTGGAGTATCGAGTAGGGAAGTCCCACCTTCCAAAACAGCTTCTTCAGCTCCTGCTTCGTCCTAGCATTGATTACGGAGTTTCCCAAGAAAAATGGCAAAATTTATAGCAAAAGCTAGTAGAACACTCTAACAGTGACATTAGTCCTTAACTGCTTTTTAACTTTTTGTGGCTGAATGAGCACTCCCTTTGAAATTCTTATTTTCATTTTCCAAAATTACTTAACTTTTCCTGAAAATGACTTGCTTAGGGTAATGATAGGATATGCTTAAGGCAGTGATAGAAGCCACAAATCCAAAATCTAGTTTGATGAAACGTCAATGTTTTCTTTCCACTGAATAAAAAACCCATCTGGGATTTTGTGAAATGAAGTGAGTGTAATACTACTCAAGCCACACTTCAATTAGTTACTACAATTCAAAGAAGTAATAAGTGCAGCATGTGACTTAACAGCCCTGTCTTCTTAAAAGCCACACTCGATCTAAACCAACATTTGACATCCATGTATAACAAAGAACTAGGAAATTTTACAGCGCAGTAAATCTATCAAAACCAATCACCATACATTCATTCCTCTGAAAAGCTAAGGCTCCTTCTCCCACCTCTCCAAGGTTTGCCTAGGCTCATTACTAGAGGCAGTGGCTTGCAAACCAATGACACCCATTCCCGAATAATTCAAGATTTCTTTCTCTTTCAATATTTTAGAGACAAAAACCTTCAGATTTTTCTTTTGCACTAATGTGCTACGGTTTATGGCATTTCAAAAAACGTAAGTGGAATCTCTCCGTCTCCTGTGTCCAAACCACATCAGGGTCTGACTTTCAGAGCCAGAACTACTCTCTCCCATTTCTCTTCTCTTAACCTTGGAACGTAAAAGGACCGTTCCTCAACTAATGATCTCCCGTGAATCTTCACAAGTACTTATTTGGTACTATTCTGCAGTTAAAAGCTCCAAGATCAGAGGAAGCCTCCCTACGCGCCGCTCACCCAAGACACGCAACACCGGAGTGCGGGACCGTGTTTCTCCGGCGGCGCGAGCTCCCCCGCACGGAGCCCCGAACTGCGGCCGGAGCCCGGGACGCGCAGCCTGGCGGGCCGGAGTCAGCGCGCCCTCCCGACAGCGCCCCAAGTAGCGGAGACACCCTGAAGGGCACGAACAGCACCTGGTCTGAGGCCGGTTCTGAACCAGACGAACGGACCCCGAGTCCGCGCGCCGCTCCGAAGCCACCCGCCGACCGACTCCGGGGAAAGCGCCGGCGCCGGCCGCGCACAGGAGCGCGCACAGAGCGGCACCGGCTTCCCCGGGGACCGAGCGGAGCGAACGCGGCTCGACCTCGGCGCCCGCAGGGTCCTGGACCCCGCAGCGCGGGCGGAGACCCGGGGTGGAGGCCGAAGCGCCACGGCCGCCGGCGCCCCCGCGGGCGGGGCAGAGCCTCGACCCGCACGACCGGCCCCTCGGCGAGTCGCCGGCCCCGTCGCGCCCCGCACCGCCCGCGAGGGCGTCTTCCGCTCACCCCCTCGCGTCGCGGGGCACCGGAGCTCGGCCGGGGGAGCGCGGGGCCCCGCGCCCAGACAGCCGGCTTAGGGGCGCCGAGCCCGAGCGCTCCTCGGGGGCCCCCGCGGCTCGGGAGGCAGAAGCGGGAAGAGCGCGCGGAGCGGGCGAGCCCAGGGGCGGGCGGGCGCCGACAGCCGCCGCCACACCCCGGCCCTCCCTCACCTGCCGGGAGCGTCCCCCGCGCCCGTACCTTCGGCCAGCGACTCCTCCAGGGTGACCTGGTAGCGGCCGACCGCGAACACGCGGACCCCCACGGACGAGCTGCCGCCGCCGGAGCCGGCCCCGGGCCCGCCGGCCGAGCCCCCCGCCGCGCCGCCGCCGCCGCCCTCCGACTTGGGCATTCGCGAGAACTTCTTCATGGTCCCGCCGGCGCGCTGGGGGGCGCGGGGCGCGCGAGGGCGAGCGCGAGAGCGAGTCCGCGGCCCGGCGCGCGGCCGGTCGTCCGCGAGGGGTCGCCGCCCCTCGCCCGCGCGAGCGTCCGTGCGCGCTGCGGCCCGGCCGGCCTCACATCCCGCGCGCGAGCGCACCGGCCCGGCCCGCCGCCCGCTCCGCGGCTCCGCTGCAGCTGCCCGGCTCCCGCAGAGGGCGGTGGAGAGGGCGGGGCCGGGGCGGGGCGCGAGGGGGCGGGGCCGGGCGCGGGGGCGACGCCGCCGCCTCCGCGAGCGCCCCGGGCGCCCGAGCCGTCTCTCGACGCGTCGGGAGCGCGAGCCTGGGAGGGGGCAGCGCCAGGGAGGGAGACGGGGAAGGGGCGGGGCGGCCGGCCCTGCGCGGAGTGGGCTGGGCCTCTCCGGCCGCGCGCCCTCACGACCGCAGCCCGCGGCGCCGCCGGAGCCGGACCGACGCCGCCCGCCACTCGCGGCCGTTGGGGGTGCGGCGCCGCGGCCAACCGCTCTCTGAGGCCCGGCGGCCCGCGCAGGCGCGCGATCGGCGCGGCCGGAAGTGACGGTTCCGGCTCTTGTCACGTGGAGGGCGTGGGGGCGGGGCGTGGGGGCGGGGAGCGGCGGTGGGGGGTGGGGACGGAGGCGAGGTCGGGGTCCCGCGTCCGGGGTCCCGGCGGCGAGCGTTCCGGTCAGGCTTCCGGGGCCCCGCGCCGGCCGCGCGTCCCGGTCTGGCGTCTGGGCGAGGAGCTGGCGCGTCTCTCCGGGTGCTTCAACCCGCCGCCGGCCGCTTCCCCGCCAGCGGCTTCCCGCCCGTTCAGTCTCCCCGGCCGCCCCGGAGGGGCTTCCGCTCGCCGCCCCGGGCGTGGGCGGTGGGAGCCGCGGGGCCGCAGCGGGTTCCCGTAACCCAACTTCCGAGGCCGCCGCCGCGGCGGGCGCCGGTGCTGGGAAGCGCCTCTGCGGCGCGGGAATCGCGGAGGCGCAGTTCGCCGAAGCGCGGGAGCCGCGCGGCGGCGGCCGGACGCCCGGAGCAGGTGCGTGTGCGCCCCGGGCCGCTCGCCTCCCGCGCCGGGGAGCCCGAGGGCCCGGCCGAGGTCGCGCAGCGGCCGGTGGGGCCGCCGGGGCCGTCCTGACGCCCCGCTCCGTGCTCCAGAGCGCGCCGAAGGAGGAAGCTGGAAACCGGCCGAGGGAGCGGCGCTTGGAGCCGGACCAGCCGCTGGGTTTTCTCCCGCCGCCCTCGGAACGGGGGGACTCGCCCACCTCCGGAGCGGGGGGGAGGAGGCTCGTTGCGTCCGATTCGTGAACTGCGGGCGTCTCGGTGCCTGCGGCGTGAGGCCGGCGAAGGGAGCCGGGGTGCGACGACCGCGCGTGCGGGAGGCTGGGAAGGCGGCGCCCGGTTCTGGCTCCGGCCTGCTTGCCCCCCCGGGACCCCGGCCGCAGGAGCCCCGGCCCGCTGTGGCCAGGGGAGAGACCCGACGCCTGACGTTTTCCTCTGAGGTGGCATTTCCTGAACTTTTTCAACGCGGACCCAGTAAATGGCGCCTACGAGACGCCAGGACGCGCGCCCCGCGAGGGACGGACGTGCTCCGGCCCGCTTGCCAGTGGGCTACGGGCAGGGGTCCTGGGGCAAGAGACTTTGAGCGCAATCATCAGCGTCTTTACTCCCCTCTGCTGTTTGCGGAGAAAAGCGCGACCCGCTCGGCTAAAATTCTTCCGCCAGAGGCCGGACCCTTGAAGTGCGTTCCGGCTCGGTGGGAGTCAGGCCAGGTGGTCGATGGGGTGTGGCAGGGATTTCCATTTAGGAATAAGCTGACCGTTTTCCTTACTGCGGAGAGTCCCTGCAGAGTCTCATTCCTACATCATCTGAATTCGAGTTTTCAAGCCGACTCATGGAGAAATTGAGTCATTTCATACAATTCAAAACTGGTATCAGCCTGACATACAGTTTGGGCCTGATGCACCTACACTTAATCACAGTGCAAGAGGACATAGTCTCCTGTGATGAGTCGGGGAACACGTTTACCCCAAGTGCTACGGCAAAGAAACTCATATAACCCGACTACTAATACGGAAGTTAGTAATTAGTTCAAGGCATAACTCCCCCTCATAGTACTGGCAATCTGTTCAGTTTTTCACCAAAAATGTAATAAAATTTAAATTTTCTCTCGTCTTGACAGAGTTAACTCCGCAATATTCTATGGCAGCTACTAACATGTTCCTTACTGAGAAAGCAAAAACACTGTGTTACTAATAGCAAAAGGCCAAACATTTACAAACACTTTTACCACCAAAAGATGTTGAAATTAACTGTCACAGTGTAACTCCCTACAGCTTTGTGAATTGAGGGCCATATAATGAAGACTTTTTTTTTTTAAATTTTGCATTTAAATTCAATGAACATATAGTATAGTGTTAGTTTCAGAGGTAGAGGTCAGTGATTCATCAGTCTTATATAACACCCAGTGCTCATTACATCACGTGCCCTCCTTAATGCCCATCACTCAGTTCCCCATCCCCCCCCCACCACCCCTCCGGCAACCCTCATTTGTTCCTTATGATTAAGATTCTCTTATGGTTTGTCTCCCCTTGAAGACTTTTTTTTTTTTTTCTTAAGTAGTTTGCTTCAGTTTGTATGGTTTCATGTTACAGTATTCTAATGAAGTCAACATCGCTATGGTCAAGCGAAGGATTTTGACAATGAGGGGGGGTTATTGTTGTATTTTTGTCTTCTAGTGGAAAGCTCTAACCCTTTTGTTACTTTGACCCTCATCTACTTTACATTAAGTGGCTCTCAAAGTTGTGTGGCGTGGGGAAAACTGGCATGGATCAAACGAAATACGTGTATCCCAGAAGGTATCCCAGCGCCACTATTGGCTTCATAAAGCGTCTCTTCCAGTGCTGGATTAATCATTTTTTTCTCACAAGTCAATGTTTTCCTTTAATAAGATACCTTCTATCATTTTTAGACTCCTTATGCTTTACGGTTAGGAGTAATTGTTCTCCTTCCCTAACAGTATTACTTTATACCTAGTTAAACGCCCATATCTTGCTTTCCAAAAAAGTAAAAGTCCCGAAGTCCATTAGAAGAATACATACATGTCTCCGTCATCTTAAAAAGTGTTCTCTAATGTCACCAGTATTTTGTCTTCTCTTAAAACTACGCGACGGGGTGCCTGGGTGGCTCAGTGGGTTAAAGCCTCTGCCTTCGGCTTGGGTCGTGATCCCGGGATCCTGGGATCAAGCCCCGCATCGGGCTCTCTGCTCAGCAGGGAGCCTGCTTCCTCCCCTCTCTCTGCCTGCCTCTCTGCCTGCTTGTGATCTCTGTCAAATAAATAAAAATCTTTAAAAAAAACAAAAACAAAACAAAAACTACTTGACATTATCACTGTAGCTTGTCAAAATTTATATACATCTAAGAAAAATAAATCTGACAGTGTAGTTTAAAACACCAAGCTGTTCACAAATATTCTAAATAGGGAAAAAATTACTTATTTGACATGAAATTCATTTATGATAGAATTGCGCCTACAGCTTGACCCTGCTTTTTATTTTTTTCATTCCACTTTATTTTTTTATGTTGTCAGTCACTACAGTACATCATTAGTTTTTGATGTAGTGTTCCAAGATTCATTGTTTGCATATAACACCCAGTGCTCCATGCAATATGTGTCCTCCTTAATAAAATCCACCACTGCACTAATTCATCCCCCCACCTGCCTCCACTCTAAAACCCTCAGTTGGTTTCCTGGAGTTCATAGTCTCTCGCGATTCCTCTATCGCTCTGATACCCGCCCCCTTCAGAGACCATGCTTGTCGAAAAGACTGCAAGAGGCAGGCAACTTCACCATCAGAAGAAACACTTTGATGGCCTCCCAGCTAAATTGGTAGGGGGGAGGGGTGCAGTTGGCAGGGAGAGTCCCCTGGATATACAGCACCTCGGGCTCAGATGTCACAGCGGGGCTATCCTTGTGTGATTACAGTCACACTCTTGGATATGTTCCCGCCCTCCCTCTTCTGCTACCTTTTGTATTTCCCTCCCATGGCCTAGCTCTGCTACCCTGCACCTACCCTGCTCCCAAATACATTTATATAAAACTTCAGCAGAATGTAAAATAAGAACCGGTTCTTTTTGGATACTTGAGATGTATCAGTGCTATTTTTAACATGCATTACATGTATTAACTCCGTACAGAAAGGATGAGCTCTGAGATCGTGCTTGTATGGTATGTTGCCTTCAAATCTCCACCCAGCAATGCGGCTGATATTATGATCTTAGAAACTTCAGGGAACAGAAAAGCAGCTCTTACGGTTTGAGAAGTAGGTGAGCAGTTCCCAAGGTAAAACAGCAAATTACGTCCCAGTATGTTGAACCAATGCTGAATCTGTACACTTGCACAACATTCACATACACACCAGCAAAACCGTGTTCAAGTTACTATAGAGGGACAGAGAAAGAAAGACTTAAAGCCAAATTCAACTTTTGTTTCAATCCTTTACCAGAATCTACATCTTGTTTTACCCAGTCTTCTGCCAGCTGTAGTAGACTATTTATTGAACATGTGTAAGACAGTATACGAACTGATCTACAATAAGAACTCACACAGTGTGGTAAGAATCATGGGATTTCAGGGCTGGAAGGGGACGTAATCAAATGCAGCATCTCAAAGAGCAAAAGGAACATTTATTGAGTACCTAGTATGTCTCGGGCCTTATGCTTAACACTGTATAAATGTTACCTATGTCTCCTCTAACAAGCGAAGTGAATGTTATTACTCCCAACTCTCACTCCAGCCACCCTGAACCACCTTCATTTCTTGCCATCCTGTTTCAGGTCCCAGTGCTCACTCCAGTTAGAATGTCTTGTTCTTATAATCACCTGATTTGATGGGTGGCTCTGTGGACCTCCAGGGCCACCTCCGCGGGGAAGCTTTCCTGACTTCTGCCATTTACCGGTCCTGGGTAGAATGAATTCATGTGTACCTCATCCTACTTTTGTAGACTTCCAGAACTATAGCTGTCCGTTAGAGGGCTTCCTTACATGCCTGTCTTCCTCACTGCATTCTAAGAGGTTTAAGGGAACGGGCCGTATCACGTTGTTTTCTCAAAATCTAGTCCCAAGCAATGTACATGACATACAGTGAGTATTCAATAAATGAATGAATAACTTAGCCTAAAATGTAGTAAGTGGTAGGGTTGGAGGCTTGAGACCAGGCTCAGATCTCAGGTGTGTCTGAAACCCCAAGCTTCTGAGTTTCGGTCATCTCTAAAAATAGGAAGAGTTGGTTTTTCTATTTTTGTTTTTGTGGTGTTGTTGGTTTTCTTTTTGTTTTTTTGGAGTGGGGGCCGGGAAGGGATATGAACTATGATTATTAAATAATATACAATCAATACCAGTCACTGTGCTGGACACAGAGAAGTGTCAGTTCCTCTTTCTTCTGTCATCTTGCTCAGGGGAGTCGTACACGTGACAGGGCTAGGATCCAAACTCCCCTGTCACCCTTTCACCACAGGCGCTGCACACATACAAGCTAGATTCTAGTTTGTGGTCAGTTTCAGGCTTCTTGGCATTTATTCGTCGTTTTACTTTTTTTTTTTTTGCTTTGGCTGACGTCAACCTGTGGTGGTGGTAGAGGGTAACATGAGCAGAGCGGGGGCACAAAAAGAGTCTTCACATGGCTGAAAGCGTCAGGAGGGTAGGGAAGGTGCCTTCTTCATGTACACATGCCTGCCCCCTAGTAAGTGCTTAACAAACATTGGTGGAACCCAGTGCATGGGTCAGCTTAAACCTGACGGTTTCTTGGATCTTTGTGAACAGTCTCAAGGAGAGTAATGCAGGGAGTGAAAAAAACAAATTAACAAAAGAGGAAATAGGAAACTGCTCAGTGCACGGAGCTACAAGAAAGGAGTGGGGCACCTGGGTGGCTCAGTGGGTTAAAGCCTCGGACTTCAGCTCAGGTCATGATCTCAGGGTCCTGGGATCAAGCCCCGCATCGGGCTCTCTGCTCAGCGGGGAGCCTCCTTCCCCCTCTCTCTCTGCCTGCCTCTCTGCCTACTTGTGATCTCTGTCTGTCAGATAAATAAATAAAATCTTTAGAAAGAAAGAAAGAGAGAGAGAAAGAAAGAAAAGAAAGGGAGAAAGAAAGACCATAAGCAGGTAAACTCAGGACAGCACTAGCAAAAGAACACCGTAGGTAACAGCATCTACACAAAGATAGGGGAGAGGGGAGAACTGTAAAACCGGAAGCAGATCTGAAAGCAAAGCCTGAGACTGTAACGGAAGCCTGGTCCCCCACCACTCAGAACACACAAATCTGCTCTAAGAGGCGTGTTTATTTTCTACTGGCTCATCTCTCTCACCCTTTTCCTTTTGTGCTTGCTGTTTCCCTGACCCCTACACTGTCTTTGCCTGCCCCCCCCATCTGCATTAGGCCTACGCTCTTTCCCAACTCAACTCACCTCCTCCAAGAAGTTCTTTCCCAACCTCCCCACTTCAGAATAACCCATCATTTCTCTACACGACTGCGGCATTTTTGTCTGCATGCGAAGTCTAGCACACTGTGTGGCTTAGTTGGCCAGTATGTGTACATCTTAACTGTCAAAGGACATTCACAGTGTATGTTTTCTTATTTTAAAGTAATTCCATTGCAGACAGGGTCCAATGAGCCACATTACGGGTGCTAAACACTTACTGAATTAGACGGTCAAAGTACTTGAATAATCAATGCCACTTTGAATAGGCATTTTAAAATACGTCTTCTTAAAATTGCATTTTGGAGTCACAGAAAGGAATTAAAGACAGATGTGTTGAGAGGAGAGTTACAATTGACCAGAGGCGAGGTAAACAAAGGTAAATTTGACTGTACTGTTGTTTAGAGGTAAAAGAGAAGTTCCTATTACATATCTTTCCTCAAAAAACTCTTTATGAAGTGTGACTGGATATTATATGAAAGTGATTTCATTGTTTGTTTTCATCTGGGTGAAGATCAGACAACACCTTCATGCATATTTCAGGCCAAAATGAAGATTATATTTGTGCACCACTCCTTAAATTATAAAATTTCCAATTTGATTTGCGTTGAGCTTCTTCAATTATGTCATTTGCATGTTGCCCTAAAAATGGTATTCAAGGAAATCATTCTTAAAGGACAAGTATGCTTTTCTTTTTTTAACCTTTTAATTTTTTATAATTCATCACTATACCTTATTCCTCTTCTCTCTCTTATCTGCTGACAGCAGTGGGCCTACTTACATGGACAGATTAGAAACATTTTTTTTTCATTTACCATGACAACACCCAGCTAATGTTTACTGATAAACTAGGAGCAAGTCAGAGCATCTACAAAATGCAGAAGGAATTGATACTCCTGAGTAAGAACTTTAATTCAGGAGTGAAGGAGATAGTATAGCTAAAGTAAATCCACATGTTATTAACATTTTATTAAAATTATTCTCATTTTTATGCAAATAAAATACCCTCTGTTGAGTCCCCCTGTTGTATCCTTTTCATAGACAACCACATTTATATAAGCTCCAAAATCATAAATTGTGTGTGTGCACTTGTGTATGTAGGCAGCTATGCACTCCAATGTTTATTCTGTATTGACAGATACCAAGTTCACATTTTGCACACATACATAAACACTTTTGATCTTTCAAAATGTGCCTAATAATACATTTTAATCAAAATAATTATGAGAGATATTAAAACCGGTATTTAGTATCAAGTAGGATTAACCAACTATAGATTTGACCCACTTAAAAGTTAAACTTTCTTATAATAATACAGCAATTGATGATCAAAACCTTGAAAAATCAAGTCAAACAGCTACAATTTTCTCAAATCATTTCATAGAACAATTTTTATTTTTGTTGAATTTGTCACTTTTTTTGATAACATTTACACACAGGCTCAAAGAAAAAGAGTAACTAGCAACTTCACTGGTCCTACATAGTAATTAAATTAACTAAATAGTCACTTATTGCAGGCCTGTATATACATACACATGCACACAACATTGTACCAGGCACATAGAAGAATACAAATAAGACATAGGATTCAAAGTCTAAGCCAAACAAACATTGAAACTAGTCACTGTAGACATGTTTTCTCATGTTCATGATCATCCTATGCATTCGTTACACTTGTTCTGCTTCTGACCAGCACATCATCTCTTCCATCATTGTTAACTTTCTCACGTATGACCCATAAACTTTCCTATAATAATCATAATGAATAATTTCAGTGTCTCTAATGATCGCTCTATAGTAATTCCTTGCACACCAGGGATAAAATTTAAATGAAATATAAACTGTATGAACATTTGGAATAAAAATAAGTATCTTTCAGAGAAACATTGGAACACCTGGTTAGCTCAGGCGGTGGAGCTTACAACTCTTGATCTCAGGGTCATGAGTTCAAGCCCCACTTTTGGGTGTAAAGCTTACTTTAACATTTTTTTTTAAGAGAGAAACATCAAGGTTTCAGTTCAATAAAAATATCAAGAAGACAAACAGATTCCCTTCTTCAAAAGACATTTCTTTTAAATTCTTCATCAGAAAAATCCATCATTAGCAATTCCAGTAGAACATTCATTAATATTTCATGTTGTCACATCTCTTTTCAAAAAGCAATACTAATAACTAATTCAATCTATCTGAATTACTAAGAATTTTTAAACATTTTCTAATTATGCTCTAACCAAATCTTTAAATTCTAAGGCTGATTCTTAAAAAGGAGTAAAATGTAAAAACTGCTTGTACTTTTAGTTATATGATTATTTGGGGAGAGTCTTTTATTCATACCTACTGATTGGGATACCTACAGAACGTGCTACCAAAATCCGTGGTTATGCTTTATACACAGTGAATGTCGTCTGTAACGGCACTTTCAAAATAGTATGTTATTGTGTTTAAGAAATACAACTTCTTAACCAGCAAGTTCTGCTGGTTCTTGTCATATAAAGCAGTATGTTTTATGAAAGAAAGAGAGAAGAATATAGCTAGATGATTTCTGTGTTTTTTGCTTATTAACACAAATTTCACATAAATCGTGTTTTCTCATATGAAACCATGATATTATATAAAGACAATAGTGTTAGTTAATTTGCCTAAATCCTAAGGTAGAACACCTAATCTAGTAGGTTCTATGGTGAATACATAATGCTCTGAAGACAAATTTAAATTCTTGATGATAACACTATTTTACTTGATTTGTTGGGTATGTTAATATGTGGTATTTCTACGAGAAACTCAGCAAAAGCAGAAAATAAAAACCTTCTCCAACAACACATATACCATCTCTCTAGCCCAATGGATGTTAGTAGAGGGGAAGAAAGTAAGTACAAACAGAGAGTGGGCACCTAATATCTACATGTATAGCTTATATTTTTGAAACCTTATATTAAGAGAACCTTTTATTTTTTTTTAAGATTTTATCTATTTACTTGACAGATCACAAGTAGGCAGAGAGAAAGGAGGAAGCAGGCTCCCTGCTGAGCAGAGAGCCCGATGTGGGGCTCGATCCCACGACCCTGGGATCATGACCCGAGCCGAAGGCAGAGGCTTTAACCCACTGAGCCACCCAGGTGCCCCAAGAGTACCTTTTATAAGCAATCTGGATCTTTGTCAATTTATGTTCAATTTAGTCTTCATTGTTTAACAAACACTTATTAAGCCAACCATTTTGTGTGGTTCTTCAAGGGATAACATGATTACTAAGGCACATTCTCTTTATTAAGGAATCAGAGTTCAATGAAAACATAGATGTATTCATATCTAAGACGAGGCAGAATGCTCGGTGCTGTAATAGAGACAGGAAGTGCTATAGGAGCACAGCAGGGGGGATGCATTTTAAGTAAGGTATCCAGGAGGGTGCGCCTGAGATGAGCTGGGATTGCAACAGACCGTGATAATGGTCCTGTAAGAAAAACTTGGTATGCTCCATACCTCCCCTCTAGTTCCCCTCTAATCTGTCCTGCTTTTCCTTTTTTCCGCAGTACTCATCCTCTGATTTGTTTATTGTATTTATCTTTATTTACCTAGAATGTGAGTGTTCATACAGGGATCTTTGTTTAGTTCACTGAATGCACTTTGGTGCTAGAATTTTCTGGCTCATCGAAGGTGCCTGATAGATATATGTAGAATGAATTAACGAAGAAAAAATATAAGTTAACCATACGGGCAGAAAGTTCAAGGTATTTTTTCAAATAATTGGGGGTCCAATATGACTGGTATGACCATGACAGACAGCTTATGGCCACACGATACTAATAGGATGCGATAAAATGGCCTAAGTATTTTTCCTTACTTTTCCAATAAGTAATAAAGCCAATTTCTCTGTAGCTCAATTTCTTATCTGAGAAACTGATGGTTGAGCTCTAATAATATGCATTTTACAGGGCACCTGGGTGGCTCAGTCAGTTACGTGTCCTACTCTTGGTTTCAGCTCAGGTCATGATCTCAGGACGGAGCCCGGCATATAGGGCTGCCCTGCTCAGCAAGGGTCTGCTTCCCCTCTCCCTCTTCCTCTGCCCCTCCCTGCATTTGCACACTCTCTGTCTGTCTCTTTCTCTGTAAAATAAATAAATAAATCTTTAAAAAATATATGCATTTTACAAATAATTGCTGAGTAAATTAAATAACAAGAAGCTCTAGTTCTGAAGTCTTTATGGTTTTTAACCATTTTAATTTTATGTGCCTATATTTTATCTTTGCTTGTGCTTTGTTGCCCTGAAGTTAAACTCTTTTGCTAAAGTTGCCTCTGTATCATTTCAGCTTATTGTTTTAAAAAAACTATATTCTGTAAACTACACATACTCCCTCTACCCAATAAAATGATGTTAAATGAATGTGTCCAAAATTTGCCAAAGTCAGATGATATCTGAATGTAATATAACAGGCAATGTCAGGGTAAGTACATGGTAATCTCAGCTACTGTATCAATTAGCATTTGCTGTTCCAAATTGCATCAACTCATAGAAAAAGGAATTGTATTAGGAATGGACCCATGCAGCTAGAATCACTAAAATTCAGTCCACGTGATAATAATAGGTTGGTGTCCATTTTGCAAATTTGCCTTGTGAATAAATACATACCTTTTCTATCCCTAGAATTCACAGAATCGTTTGTTTACCCATCTGCTCATATTTTTCTTCCTGACCATTTTTTACATCGACATTTAGTAGTATCATGAACCATTTTGTTCAGTGTCTGGCTCACCCTTGTCCTATAGACTTTCTGAGATGTTCCAAGTATCCTGAATCTGCTCAGTGCTATATGATAGCCACTAAGCACATGTGGCTAAGCACTCAAAATGTTGCTAGTGCAACTGAAGAACTAAATTTTTATTTTATCTAATTTTAACTATTTAAATTTAAATATTCCCATATGGCTAGTGGCTACTGTGTTGGACAACACAGATCTAAATATCGTTGTTTCAGAAGGTTCAATAATGACTACTTCTTTATTTGAAATATTTATGGAACAAAATGTATTTTATAGGCTTCCATTTCCAGAAGGATAAAGTAGAGATATTTTTTGTTACTATTTCTCTATTTCTCCCTGGACTTAAAATATAAAATAAACATGAAAAGACAGAAAGGTGGAAAGAAAGCTGATGAGCTAGGGACTTTGGGACCCGAGGGACAACATGATGGTGAGTTCACTGAGTTTTCTGATATATTTTAGATATGGAGCTGAAGAAGCAAGCAACCCAGGATGCCAATGGGCACAGACATAAAAGCCTCAGCAAAAGCCTACTCTCTCAAACCAAAAGAGAGTGTCACCTTAGCAAGAAAAAAAAATTTCAGACATTACTTTCTCTGCTTCCAAGCTCCTCTTCTTTTCTGTGGTACCAAACCCAACAGAAAATACTGTAATCCTTCCCCAACCCAGACTAGCAAAGGCTGATTGGGGACCAAGACTTCCATCCTTATCAGGCTATAAGGAGGTGCCAATCCCCAAGGTGGTGTCAGAAGAGGCCAACTAGGGACCCAAGACTTTCATCCCCACTGGCCTGTAATGAGCCCCCCTTTAGTGTCAGTGGAGATGACATGGGGGGCTTGGATTTCCATTCCCACTCACCCGCAATAAGACCCTCTTTCCTCCCACCACTGAGGTGTCAGAGGAAGTCTAGTGGAGAGTCAGCACTTTTATAGGTGCTCAGCTGGGATAAGGCTACCACCTGTGATGTCAGTGGAGATCATATGGGATGATAAAAATCCTACTCCTGACAGCATTAATGAGGAGCCTATACCCCATCAGATGACAACAGAGGCTAAATAGGGAATATTGACTTCTACTTCCCCCAACCCATATGGACATGGTGTCCACTGGTTTCCTGCCTAAGTGATTTCAAAGAAAGCCAATTAAAGGATTTAAATAAGATTCAGAATCTTATGATACAAAAATATTTAGATTTCATTTTAAAAAATCACTTTCCTTTTAAAAATCACCAAAACAAAGAAGAGCTCCAACAAATATTGTTTTTCAGAGGTTCAATAATGAATGAACCTCGATTAAATGAGTGAATCCCAAACTCAGATGAAAAAACAACAACCAATAGATACCAACATTAAGGTGACAGAAATTTAGAATTATCTAGGAAAGATTTTAAAGCAGTCATGATAAAAAGCTTCATTGAGCGATTATAAACACAGATAAAAAAAAAATTAGAAGACCTTGAAAATTAAATAGAAGAGATAAAAAAGAACCAATTGGTAATCTTAAAATTTTAGAAAATTGTAAAAAAGTGTAATAACTAGGGTAAAAAACTCAGTGGATAAGCTCAACAGCAGAATGGAAGGGACAGAGAAAAGAATTCATAAATTGGAAATTAGAACCTGAATAAAATAGAAAAGACTTATTAAAAAAAAAAGTGAACAGAATCTCAGGGGCCAGGGCCAGTGGAATCAAAACAAAAGATTTGTGACATCAGGAGGAGAGGAGGGAGAGAGTGGGACTGGGGAAAAATGTAGACAATAATAAGTAAAAACTCGGAAGAAGCAATACCTTGGAAGAAGCTGAGCAAACCCAAACAAAATAAGCCCAAACAAATCCACACCACTGCACATTAACATTAAACTTCTGAGAAAAATGATACTTTACCTCTAGAGGAAAAATAATTGGAATGACAGCAAATTTCTCATCAAAAACCATAGAGAAAGGAAGGAAGTCTTTTAAGGGCTGAAAGAAAAGACTTGTTGATCCAGAATCCTATACCCAGCAAAAATATCCTTCAGGAATTAAGGGGAAATCAAGAAATTCTCAGATAAAGGAAGACTAGAATCTCTCACCATTCTGAGAGAATAGCTGAAGAAAGTTCTCGAAACAGAAGGGAAAAATAAAAGAAAACTTAGAATATTAGAAGAACATGGTAAGCAAAAATATAGGTAAATACAATAGGTTTCCCCTTTCCTCTTGAGTTTTCTAAATTAGCATTGATGATTAAAGCCAAAAATTATAACACTGGATGGTTCTACACAGGAAATATTTAAGATATTCATATTATAAACAAGGGAGAATAATGGGACATACAGGAAGGTAAGTGTCACACTATATATAAAAATTAACTCAAAATGGATCTTGGATTCAAATGTAATTTTTTTAAGCTTTTATTTACTTATTTGAGAGAGAGTGAGAGAGAGAGAGCAAGAGATAGGGGGAGGGTCAGAGGGAGAAAACACTCCCCACCGAGCAGGGAGCCAGATGAGGACTCCAGGATCATGACCTGAGCTGAAGGCAGACACTTTACCAACTGAGCCACTCAGGTTGCCCCAAATGTAAAACTTAAAACTACAAAACTTTCAGGAAAAAAGTAGGATAAAATATTAGGGCTAAGCAAAGAGTTTATAGATTTGACAACAAAAGCATGATCAATCAAAAAAAAATTGATGAGTTGGAATTTTGCTTGTGAAAAACCCTGTTTAGAGTGTGAAAAGATAAGCTCCAGACCAGAAAAAAATATTTATAAACCACACATGCAACAAAAAATTGTATCTAGAATATATAAAGAGCCTTCCAAAATCAATAGTGAAAATATAAACAGTCCAATTGGAAAATGGCAAAAGATATAAACAGACATCTCACCAAAAGGATATAAAAATTCATGTGAAAAGATACACAGTATCATCAGCCATCAGGGAAAGGCATAGTTAAACTACCATCAAGTATCAATACATACCTATCAGAATGGCTAAAATTAAAAAATAGTAACACCACCAAATGCTGGCAAGAATAAAAAGTGGATCACTCATATGTTGCTGGTGGGATAGCCACTCTGGAAATCAGTTCAGGAGTTTTCTTTAAAAACTAAGCATGCAACCACTATTCAATCCAGCAATTGTACTCCTGAGCATTTATCCCAGAACTGAAGGCTTGTGTTCATATAAAAACCTATGCATGAGTATTTATTCATAAGAGCTCCAAACTGAAAACAACCTGATGTCCTCTAACATGTGAATGTTTAAACTAATTGTGGTGGTAACATGGAACACTATGTAATGAAAAGGAAGGTGTTATTTTTATACTCAACAACTTATATGAACATCCTGGGTGAAAAAAAAAAGTCAATCCCAGAAGGTTATGTACTATAATCCTGGAACAAACAAATAATCGTAACATATATAACATTCTGGAAATGACAGAATTATAGAAATGTAGAACATAGTAGTTTCTAGGAGTTGGAAGAGTGGAGATAATGGGAAGAAGGTATGGCTATAAAAGAATAACATGAGGGATCCTTGTAATGGAAATGCGTGTGTGTACACGTGTGTGTGTGTGTGTGTGTGTGTGTGTGTGTGTGAAGACTGCATCAGTGTCAATATCCTGGCAATGACATTGTACTGTAGTATTACAAGATGCTGGGTAAAGGATACATGCGATCTCTCTGTATTATTCTTACAGCTGCATATGAATTGACAATTATCTCAAAATTAAAAGTTTAATTAAAAATGAAGAAACCAATATACTGCATGAGCCAATTCGTGTTCAGCATTAATATCATTCAAGCTTAGGATTTCATTTAGTAAAATAAAAAGAAACTCTATAATCTTTTCACTTCTATCTAGCAATTAAAAATGGATTCATCTTAGTTTTATCTTTCTTAATACTATAGTTCAGAAGAATGTTTTATTACTCTTATTTAGAAGAATTACTACTCTATATTGTTTAGTCTAATCTGATAATTGTTGATTAGTTTTCCTCTAGACAATGTTTATTTGAGAAGTGTTCTTTTCCTCAGAAGCTCTTGGAATATATACTGTATTCAAGCCTTTGAAAAATGTGTTCTTCTCTAATTTGTCCAGCAGAGAAAAGAACCACTTTATTAGATGATTTCTCTTCCATCACTACTGTTTTTATTCTTGGACTAACTATTGTGTTTTAGATTGTCGAGTGATTTTATTTCATTCATCATCCCAATTTTGTTTTAATAAAAGCAACTGACAGCCTAAGACAGAAAAAAATTATTGCAGTTTCCTCATAAGAGTTGCTCAGTAGAACAAAATTTGCAACCTATTTATTTATTCATTCAGTGAATATTTACTGAGTGCCTACTATGTGCCAGGCACTATTCCGGAGGATGGGGAAACAGCAGACAGCAAGATAAAGGTCCCCCCTCGTGGAGCGTTTAGATTCTAGAAGGAAGATATAAACAGAGAGTTAAAATATAAAACATGCATGTCGGATGGCAATAAATGCTATCGAGAAAAATTAAGACAGAAAAGGGGACTAAGGAACGTAGGTGGTTGGATGCCTTGTTAAATAGTGTCACAGGGAAACTCTTGCCTTATTTCTAAGAGCCGGCAGTCACACTGGAGCTGTTTAAATGTAAATTTTCTGAAAGTGATTATAATTAACAGTGAAAAGACTATGACTACAGAACAGGAATTTGCAACTTTTTCTCCACCGTGATGCTTGTGACTAATGATATTCACGTGTGTCACACACTGAGACTTCTTGTGTGCTTATGTGTGTATCTGGATATAACTCTGCTTTGCTCTTTCACACTCGGGAAAATTAACTCAAATGTCAAAGAGAATGAGTGAGAATGTACGGGATTGTGATAGTCTTGAATCTGAATGTGTGTTTAGAATACATCTTTTTAAAAATTCAGTACTTTATTGCCTACAATAGACTACTGACTTCAACACATTTGCATGTTGAATCTTTGGCATTGAAAGTAATAGTAACTGCATGTGTATAATTATATCTAATAGGTAGCTCACACACCTTCTTCCTATTCCTAGGAAACATGCAATTATAACATTGATCTTACAACCAGGGATGTTGAGACAAAGGGCGAAAGTCATGGAGTCAATAGTTTTAGAATAGTTTCAGGTGAACACTCTTTTTTTTGGGGGGGGGGGAAGATTTTATTTATTTATTTGACAGAGATCACTAGGCAGAGAGGCAGGCAGAGAGAGAGCTCCCTGCTGAGCAGAGAGCCCGATGTGGGGCTTGATCCCAGGACCCTGGGATCATGACCTGAGCCAAAGGCAGAGGCTTTAACCGGCTGAGCCGCCCAGGTACCCTTCAGGTGAACACTCTTGATGAATACTTCAACAGAATCTGAAATTTTGGCATTAAAGTAAGCAAATATTCAGTAGACTGGACGACTGAATATTGCTGCCCGAGTGGGCAGATTGCCCTGGCTTAAAAGTTAAATAAATCAATTGTTACTTCACTGCTAGTCAGTATTACTATTCACCGGTTCAAAAACATTTCAAATGAGAAAATATCAAGCAAATAGTTACATCCAGCCAAGCAAACCCCAAGGTAAAAATTCCTCACTATAGGAGTTTTTTTCAATGCATGAGACGTTTGCGAGGGGTCAAAGAGAAAATTAAGACAAGGTCTTTGGTTTTTTTATTGATTTTAAAAAGATCTAGTTTTTATTGGTTAATACATAGCCCAACAGTGTTAGCTTTGATGTTCTCTTACACGGTGGGTCTATCCCGAGTCTATGGAATTGGATCTTAGCTTAGAAATTTTCAGGAGGAAAAAAATCCGGTAAAATTACTAATGATGCTAAATTGGCCATTTCCATTCGAAGGGATGAGGAAATTGTGGGACAAGGGTATAGGCGAGGAATCTGTTGGCCCCCTACACAGAGGGCCTGCAGAGAGCCGCCGGCCACCGGTCACAATCCCAAATTCCAGTTTCACTTTGCGGCTTCTCAAACTGTCAGTGATCCCATCCTTCCTGGTTTCACAGAGCAGGTGCTCCGTACGTTGTCGCTGAACAAATGAGGCAATACGTCCAGCCTCCCAGCTGAAAGGTAATTCTCTAAGACCCTGCAATGCACATTCAAAGTTGGTCTGATGCACTCACTTCCAGGATCTCCCGAAAGGGTTGCTGGCCCTTCACAGACAACCATGGGAGCCACATGTTCAGGCTTGTGGCCCTCCATGGTATCCTACTTCTTCACAGAGCTCCAGAAAAGCTCCATTTTATTTGTTAGTAATCTCTACACCCAACATGGGGGGTCAAACCTACAACCCAGAGATCAAGCATTATATGTGCTACTGACGGGGCCAGCAGGTGCCCCAGGAAGCCCCCATTTTAGAATGAGAGGCCAGAAGCAGAAATGAGAGCTTGATAGTCACTAGAACTTCTGCAGATAATTTAGCTGCTTGTCACAGGACTAGCCACCATTTTAAATGAGCCGGTTCATAAAGAATGGAAATAAAGGGAAAGTTTGAACCTCACTTCTTCTATCTCCTTTCAGCCTTGGGAGGCTCACCCTTGTAGAAGAAATGCATTCTGAAAGTCAGCAATAGATCCCAGCATTGCCATCAGGACTCTCAACTTCTCTCCATGGGTGAAGGAAACTGAGCATAAACTTGGATCTCTAATTAACCTGAAGAGGCCTCTTGAAAATTATTAGTCTGTCCATCCATTCTCAGGAGTCGAATTTAGTTTGGTCGTGTTTGTCATGCAAACCTAAGCCATGATGGGAAACTACTCCATGTGGTACCTGTTTTCCCTCTATATCATTTGTATCTTGGTCTACAAGGTAGATAAGAGCTTCTCGAGGTCCCTACTCCAACGCTTGCCTCGGAAAAGCCTTAGGTGGCCTTCCTTAGCTGTTTGGCTTAGAGATATAAAGTTATAATGAGATTTCCTAAAGCTTAGAGCTGAGGTCCCAGAACATAATTCTGTTTCTATACCCCTTGACCCTGAAAAAGTAATTTAATCAACTGTCCACCTATTTTCCTTCTCACCAACAGAAGATGCTATGTAGGAATACAAAAGGACTTGGAAATGCTGAGCATATAACCCTTGGGGGTGTGTTCCAGAAGGAACACAAGAGAGCTATCTGCTGAAGTCGATGAGAACTCCCTGAAGAAAGCGTAATCCTGGACTTAGTTGGGCTTGGTGGTGGCAAGGGGATTCAGTAATGTAAAATATTTTCCAATGTTTGGAGATCGGAAAAATGCCACATGAATGATACTAATTCCTTAGACTTACTCACTATATGTATTTTATTCAAATTAGCATATTTGCAGATTTTCATTTCACATCTCTGTTTAACAGCAAGCACACTCAATCAATCAAAATGTAGCCTTATGGTTATTTCATGGTTAAGCATCTTCCTAAGTCTTCAATGTTTAGTTCCAGCACAAGAAAAGATGCACATTGTGATGAGCAACACAAAATTAGGGATTCATTCATTTTTTAGTAGTGATTATTAGTTGAGTGTTTACTGTATATAAAGCACTGAGCTGAAATTAACTGTATTCTGGAATCTTTTTTCCTATTTACTATTCTTCATTTGTCATGGATGACTTATTTGGCTGGAATGTAGTTTTTACTTCGCTGGTTTGATCAGGCTTTATTCTTGTCTATTTTCTTTTCCTACATTAGCAATAATGGCTATGGTATATCTTTTGCTTTAAGTAAACACTTCTGAGTGCTAGTGATTTTCAAGAATTTAGAATTTTAAGTCATACACTACCCCTAAGTTTTCTCATTTGTTGAAAAGAAGAAGATAAACTTTAAGACTTGTTTTGCCCTAAGCCTTCTAGGATTTTATGATGTTAGTTTATAAATGCTGACTATAAGGGAAAACACTTTTGCAAGCAAAGTTCTGGGGAGCCTTGAGCAAAGTTTAGGAGGTGAAATTCATATTCTGTACTTTAGGTCTCAAACCTTTAGCTCCCATCACTCCCACAAGGGCCCCAGTATGCCTGCCCTAAATGGGAGGAATAAGGAGGACAAATCAATTCTGTCTCTCATTAACCATGTAACATTGGGTAAGCTATTTATCCCCTAGGCCTGAAAGTCTTCATCTATAATATCGAGATTATCAGAATACATTCCTCATGTAGTCTTTGTGAAGATTAAATAAAACATTGAATGTGAAACACTTAGCACATGAACTTGTACACATTAAAAATTAATAAAAATTTGCTAGATTTTTATTTAACAAGTCAAGACATGAAAGAAAAAAAAACAGTCTCCATCTACTATCACAACCCTCTCATAAAAGAAATGACAGAGCACCATTTGAAAAAGAAGACATGATTATCAGAATTTGTAATTTTTTTTTTAAAGATTGTATTTATTTATTTGACAGACAGAGATCACAAGTAGGCAGAGAGAGAGGAGAAAGCAGGCTCTCCACGGAGCAGAGAGCCCAATGCGGGGCTCGATCCCAGGACCCTGGGATCATGACCTGAACCAAAGGCAGAGGCTTTAACCCACTGAGCCATCCAGGCGCTCCAGAATTTGTAATTTTTATTTTAAAACATACTACCTTGTCCTCGTTGCTCAGATTTCACCATACATTAATGAAAACTTCATCTCGAATCAACTTGAAACTGCAATCTTGTGTTTGGAAACCACAGTGACCTTTCTAATTCTCTTTTTCCATCAAAATTTCCCTACCATTGTCTCGTTCCCTTGAAGCCCAATTCTCTTTCCTGACATTACAACTCATTGGTCTACAGTGAATGCTAAAGGATAGATGTATTCATCTTCTCAAAAACATATTTATATCCTAACATAGGAGGCTTTATCCAAGTAAGTCATTGTGGTGAGAATTCCGCACCAGCTGGCGATTCTGGGGATAAAAGATTTGGGTACCGGTGTCCTTTTCAGCACCTCGAATGTCCACCTGCCTTATACATGTATATGACATGGACCCAACTTTCCTTGAGCTTAAGAAAGTTAGAAGTGCAGGGCACCTGGGCGGCCCAGTGGGTTCAGTGTCCAACTCTTGGTTTCTGATCTGGTCATGATCTAGTGAGTGTGGGGTCGAGTGCCACGTCGGGCTCTGAGCTGAGTGTGGAGTCTGCTTCGGATTCTCTCTCCCTCTGCCTCCTCTTGCTCCTGGGCGCTCTCTCTCTCTCTAAAATATATAATAAATCTTTAAAAAAAAAAAGGAAGAGAAAAGAGGAAAGAAAAGAAGAGAAAAGAGAAAAGAAAAGAAGGAAAGAAAAGAGAAAACAACTCCAACAGCTGGGCTGGGCCTTTGAATCCTTTGAATGGTTCCTTAGCACCTGTGAGACACACTTAACTTTAAGTATCATTGTAAATGTAACAATGGTTAGAAGATTTTTCTATTTGTGTTTCAATTTATGCCCCTTATGACCCCTTATGACCCTGATGGAAAAATAACTTCTTTTTGAATAGGTTTCTTTCGAGGGTTAACAGGAAAGAGGCACACCATACCCCAAAGGCTGGCCTGCACAGAGCTGGCCCCTGGAGGGGGTAAGTTAGGGGCTTCTCCGGGGACGACGGCAGCAGTGCTGGCGCAACAAGATGAGGCTCCGTTTCAGCTGTCGCCAGGGTGAATGGACCCCATAGCACGCAGCACTCCATAGTGCGATAGGGAAGCGTGTGAGTCCGGGGTCGGAACACCGTCATTCCAACCCAAAAGGAGATGCTTTCCTGCTGCGGAAACTAGTCCATCTCTCTCAAGTTCAGTTTTCTGAAAATGGGCTTAAGAAAAGCACCTACTTTACAGGCTTGTTGGGAGAATTAAACCAGTGAACTCGTGTGTAACACTTTAGCACAGCACCTGCCCACGTGAGCGCAGGTTAATATTAGCTTTGTTGTTGTTATGTGCCTTGTAACGGGATGGGCCCGCTTGACTGCCAGCTTCAGTAACCACTTATACTAAGTGTAATTGCTGTTTTAGTCAGAGCGCACTCCGAAATCACAAAACATGCAAACTCAGGTCCAGATCTGAACAAACAGAAGGCAGATCTTGGAGTTCCCCTTTTAACAGGTTCCACAGAAATATCCCAGCCTTTGCTCAACTCTCGTTTACTTCCTCAAATCACTTCTCACTTCTCTTTTGTTGCTAATGTCAATCTTGTCTCATGCAGACTGTGTCCAAGAGAGAACTTTCTTCGTTGCTGCTGCTGTGTTGTTTTGGTTGGGCATATCACGGTGGATGGCACATTCTGTAACCATGAGCAAACGTAACTTGGGTTGTCCAGTGGGTGGAACATCTCATTCCACATCGTTTCTAAAGAGTAGTGCTCAATGAGTTGTCTTGAGGCTGTCAGATTTCATAATTACAGTCCATTTTCAATTATCCACAGAAATAAAAAGGGCTGTCGGTACAGATTACAGAAAAATTGCAGATTCTAAACCTGTGGTTAACCATCCAGCAGAGTTGAGCCACACATCTATATATACCCAGTGGCAATGCCAACTGGGTTAGGGGAATTTAACCTCCCTATAATCTCCTAGAAACCCTGTTCTTTGATTTGAATACTTGGCATTTTCTCAATCTTATGTAAAGGGCTAAGAAATTATAGCTTCGAGTCTTTTTTTCTAGTGAGACCGTAGCTCTTATATTCCCGTTAAATATACATTCCGAAGCTGGCTCTGTCCTAGGTCTGGGCGTATCTTAGGCAATGGGTAAACCGTGTGTTCAAGCCATGAGACATATGATTAATCTCCAATGCATTCAACCCAGAGTGTCATAACTATACATCTGGCCTGCCTCATTTTCCTAAAGCTGGTTTCACAATATAAATAGAGGGGAAAGTGGCAGCCTGGGATAGCCTATTTCAGCAACGGAACACAGAGATTGTTAGACATTTCCTCTTTACCTAGTCTTCTCTAGTTTTACCACTGGTTTTTATCCCTTGGGTTTGCACAGGACAAATCTATTTTCCTTTTTTTGAATATTTGGAGAAAGCTATTATAACCTGCCTGACATGGCCACAAAGAACTCTATGTCCTTGGCTAAATTCCTTCATCCCTCTAAGCTTTTTTTTTTTTTTTTAATTCTAGAAAAGGAGGGAATTGGACTGTTGGACTAGGTAATTGAAAACAGATCCTTTAATTTTAATATTATATAATTTTATGAAAAATCTTTTGATACAGTGTAGAATGGTTTATTAACTTCATTACTGTATCTTATACTATAAATGTACCTACCATACATATTATCAAATTTAGTCCTCAATAATATTCTTATGGAGCAATTATTTTTATTTATAAGTGAGGAAACAAAGGGTCAAAGAAATTAAGTAAATCATGTCCTGAGTTTCTAGTACCAGCTCTCAGCTCTAAGATAGGTTTCACCTCTAGGTTTTGTTTTGTTTTGTTTTCTTCCCTTCCCTTCTCTTCTCCTCTCTCCTCTTCTCTTCTTTCTTTTTAAAGATTTTACTTATTTGAAAGAAAGAGAGAAAAAGAAAACACAAGCAGGGGGAATGGCAGAGAGAGAGAGGGAGAAGCAGAGACTCCCCACTAAGCAGGGAGCTTGAGGCAGGGCTGGATTCCAGGACCCTGGGACCATGATCTGAGCTGAAGGCAGATCCTCAACTGACTGAGCCCCCCAGGCGCCCCTGGGTTTTATATTCTGGAGAAACTAACTTTAAAATCCCTAGGCTTAGTTGTCCAACTGTAAAATGGGTTAAATAACAAATAAATAAATAACAAATAATAAATAAATAACAAATAAATAACAAATAAATAAATAACAAAACCAAGTTGACCTTCCACTCAGCAGACAATAAATCATGTCTTGTGCTCATTGCTGCAAGATGTTGTGAGGCTGCAGGAAAATTCAACCAAGGTAAAGATTTGGAGGTTGAGGAGAAATCAGCACCACAATTCGTAAGCATGGGAGCCTCTCACTAGGGCCTTAAAAAACTGGAGACATTGTACGAAGGAGCTCATTGCTCCAACGTTCTGTCACTGGGGCCTGCCGTAAGCCCGGCGTTGAATTCGTCACTTTTACTTAATGTTTCTCATTTATTACTCATAATAACTGCGGAGTACCAGTTAGTGCATGTATAATTATCCTCATTTTACATAAGATGAGCTTGACACTCAGAGTAGATAAATGACTTGTTCGGCCAGTCAGTGGGAGATCAGGATTTTAACCAAGGCCTGTGTTCTCAAAGTTCCAGACTCTTTCCACTCCGCCAGCGCTTCACAGGGTGTTTCCGTCCACACTCATTCTCCAAAATGCTTTCCCGAAAACTGTAGCATACCGTGGGATCCCGCAGATTCACAGAACTTAGCACATTCAAGGTTCCCCGAAAATTCTGGAAAGGGAACATGTTTACCCTTCCTAACTTTTTCCTAAACTTATTTACAAAGGCACTTTTATTTTTTATTTTTATTTTTTAAAGATTTATTTATTTGTTTGGCAGACAGAGATCACAAGTAGGCAGAGAGGCAGGCAGAGAGAGAGGGAGGAGGAAGCAGGCTCCCTGCCGAGCAGAGAGCCCGATGCGGGACTCCATCCCAGGACCCTGGGATCATGACCTGAGCTGAAGGCAGAGGCTTTAACCCACTGAGCCACCCAGGCGCCCCACAAAGGGACTTTTCAATCCAATAACACGTGTTACTATTCTGAGGAATCAAAGCCTGTTTCACTCTTTCTAAGAAGTCCTGTGCCATGCCAGGCTATGTGAGTAATTTCTACAGACAAAGATTGTCACTAAAAACTAATCTTTTCTTCATGTTAAAAAAGTATATATTTTCTCATGAGTTAACCAGTGGATATCTTGAGATGAGAAGCTGGGTAATTACAGCCATTCGGCAAACTTCCTCGCTATTATTACCTGAGAGCATAGCACGTTGCTGTGGAATTACATATATGAGAACGCAGAGCAGAAATACCAAGAAAGTATGTAACCAAGTTTATTACTTATGCTTATGATACACATTCTGTATTTTGAAAGATTTTATTTACGCATAGAAAGTACCAGTTGCTCCTTCCCCAAATTTCTGCTGTTCAACATGTTTTGCATTTTTATTCTAATTTGAGTGAAAGAAAAGTGCAGTTTTTTAAGATATCATGGACAACTTTGTGCTTCCTTGAGTGCATTAATTAATGATGTTGAAATATTTTAAAACTGGGATTGGAAATCACTGAATAAGGTAATTAACACGTATTTGGCTATGAAATTAATATTAAATTCAGCTCTTTGTTCTGTTGTTTATTTTTAAGATCTGCCTGCCAATTCACACTGGTTCTGTGGCAGGCTTGACACATTTTCTAAAGTAATTTTTTGGTTGGTAATCACGAGTCAACAACAATCTTAGGAATTTCTTGATGAAGTTCGTTGTTTAGGACGTGAACTATAACTTTCAGATGACTCTAGCCATAGAGCGACAAAAGCCAGGGGTGTGTGTTTTACTGAAAGTAACCAGAAAACAAAAGGGGGAAACACCAAGTGAGTTACCGCCGCAGACCTCAGTAAGTACCTCTTGGCGTCGGTCATTCACACATGTTGTTCCAGTTACGTATTGCTGTGTTACCGACTATACCAAAATTTAGTGGATTAAAATAACAAACCTTTTATTAAATCTCACAGTTTTAGGAGTCATGAGGTTTGGAAAGGGGGTAGCAGGGGGATTCTTCTGTTCGATATACTGGTAACTAAGCAGGTCTGTCCCGGGCTTTGGTGGGATGGCTGGAGGGCTGGGCCCCTCTTTCTTCGTGCGGTGTCAGGCCGCCTCTGTGTCTCTGTGCTCCAGGATAGCTGACTTTCCACTCTTCAGCAGGGTCGCTGGACTTCTTACTCAGCAGCTCAGAGCTCCAAGAGCAAGTGTTACAGGGGACAGACAGTGAAAATGGTTGGGCGTGTAAGCCTGGGCCTGGAAACAGGCATGATGTCCCTTCCCCTGCATCCGATTACTCAGAGACTAGGAGAGGGCACAGGCCCGTGTCTCAGCAACGACTAGGAGAGGGTACAGGCCCGTGTCTCAGCAGCGGTATCAAAGGAATTGCAGCCACCATTAATCTGTAACATGGGCTTAGACAGGCAGAAGGGCCTGTGTCATGGAGGAAAACAATACGAACTCTCTTCTGAACTTTTGAACGGGTTAGCCCTCTGATAAGGAAGTTCTTTTATTCCTAAAGCCAGTGACGCTATAAAAGTGGACACAGTGGGGCACATCTAAATCAAGTTGTCTTACTAAAGAACTACATGTTCGTTCTGACCTGTCACTTGAACATCTCATCTCCTCTGTCCTCGTGTACCCCCGGAAAGCACTTGCAAGCGGTTCGTCTCTCCTTTGCTATTTTCCCTTGCCTGCTGGCTGGGATAGCTAATGTTTGAAAAATATCTCCGAAGTAAGCACCGCGATAAATAATAAGTTAAAACAAACCTGCCAATACTAATAACACAATGATCACGATGACGATAGACTAATAACACAAGGGTCACGATGACAATCACTGTTCTTTGCCACCTGGCAATGGTAGAGTTATGCCTGTGCCCCAAGCAAGCTTGGTTTTTGCTCTGAGGTCTTTGTTCTTATCGATGAAGATTTATAATCTCTAAGCTACTTCAGAAGAGTTTCGGTATTAAGTTTTGTTTAGGTGAGGCAAAGAAGGCCTTGTGGAAGCTCTTTCAACTTAAGCCTTTTTCTTTGACTCTTCCCTTCTATGTCCCGTCTGCCAAATCAACGGCCCTTCCTTAGAAGGTCAGTGGCTTCACGCGATCCCTCTCACTGGACAGTTGCTTAGTAAAAATTATATCTTAATGCAAAGAATTATTTCACTTCATGTAAACAATGATTTCATTTCAGGAAGATAAAAATTATGTAAACATTCCTCCCTGTATTTTTTCTTTATAATCAAACAGTTAGCCAGAACAGCGGTTGGCAAAGGACAGCCTGAAGGTCAAATCCACCCGGTTGGCTCTTTTTGTAGATAAAGTTTTATTGGAACAGAGTCACGTTCACTTGCTGACCTATCATCCCTTACTGTTTTCGTGCTATAAGAGCAGAGTTGAATAATTGTGCGAGACACCATACGGCCTGCAAGGCCAGCTGAAAATATTTGCTCTCTGGTTCTTTCAGAAAAGATTATTTGGTATCTGTGATAGTATATTTCCTTTGGAATTTTTTTTGGAAATTAATTTTTTTTTGTTTTAAATATACTTATTTTGTTGTGGGTAATCAAAGATTGAACAAATCATAGCTTTTTAGTCTCATGGATGAATAGACAAACATACTTTAATAAAACATTGAATTTTGTAGAGATAAAAGATCCCTCCTCAGTATTGTGTTCCAACTCACTTCTTTTGCTGCTGATCTGACTTTTGTAATTTATTGAGTAACCTGAAACAAAGGCAGCTTCAAGGCTGAGACACATGAGTGTGCAAGGAACAAATGAGTCAGACAAGGGAAGTTACGGACTTGGTGGCCCAAATTATGTTAACTTAGTCTGTCTGCCCTGCTTTTGAAGACTTGGTCTCAACTGACATCATATTCAAACGTAAAGGAAACTCCAGGGAAATCTCTGGACCATTTAGAAGGAAATATATATAGTTATTCACCTCTTGCACTTGTTAGATTATGCTCTGTCTATAAATGAAAGAAAACAGGCGGTTGTTAATACCCCGTGTTAGCTGCGGCATTGGCAAACGAGCCTTCTTATCACTATCTGTGAGAGTATAATTTATTTCCAGGTTTCTAAAAGGCTAGCTGTTTATCTTCAAATCCAGTGCTAATGTTTCCCTAATGAAATAATGGAAAGTAGATATACGAATTTATTTACAAAGACATTTATAGCAGCTGTATTTATCATAACAAAACATTGGCAACAATTTTTACATCAATCATGAGAAGATTAAATGTAGCAGAATAAAGGAAAACTGTGCATAATATTGAGGGGGAAAATGAGTGACAAAACAGTGCATACAGTTTTGTTTAAACATATCTATAATTTATGCATAGGAAAGTCCGAAAGACATACATTACAAAAGTAATGGTGCTGATACTTCAGAAATGGATTTATGGGTAATTTGATGTGGTTTTTAATTTTTTTTCATATTTTTCAAATTCCCCATACTTTTGTGATTAAATAAAATAACAAATATTTATTTAACAGATCATATTAGGAATTTTTAAATATCTTCAACTTATCAACTGTTTATCCCACCTTACGACTGAAAAGAAAAATAAAGAGGCTTTTATTGATTTTCATGGAATTTAGTTCGCTGGCGGAATTCATGTAATTAAATGAGTATTTGTAATTATGTAGGCACAGCCCTGGGTTTTAATCTCTCTGTGTCTCCTAAATATTGGTACCTATTTTTGAGATGGGGTCTTTTCTCTGTCTCTTTCCTAAATGCACACATTTTCTTTTCATCTAGAATAAAAAGTGTTTTTCCAGAACTAAAAAGTTAGCCACAGCATTTCATTTCCTAATAGGAATGTATAATTTAGCATTTGTATTATGTAACTTTTCAGGATGCTCCATTGTGTTTACCGAGAGCATGATTTTCAAAGGAAAGTAGGAGGATAAAAGACCGAAGAACAGCCTTTCGAAATCTAATGTCTTTTTCTCAACTGTTGTGTTGATAAAAGCTGGTGCCCCAGTCGCTTGCTTGCTTCAATCCAGGACGGGGCCAGCTTCCCCTCACCAGATGAATCAAGTCTATTTCAGTGAAGACTTTTGTCCTGCAGGCTCCTTTGACCTTATACCTAATGCGGTAGAACAGAAGAGGCCAGGAAATGCAATTGTTTGAGGCCCAAACCACCTGCCTGCTCCCTGTGTCTATCACCAGGAACAACCTATGTCCCGCGGACCACTGAACAGCTCTGGAGTGCGGACGGCTTTGGGCCAGTGGAGGCTCAGGTGTTTCCTTTCCTCTTTCCCTCTACCGCATGACTTAGCTCACCCTCCGACAACTACTAATCAGATCACTTAGAATCTAAGCATATAGTTTCTGTTAATCTAGCTATAGAATTGATTTCCTGCTCATGAAAGACTCCCAGAAGCTGTATGAACTCGAAATGTAAACAGAGAAATTTTCTAGCAACTGTGACAGAAAATAGAATATTTAAGCAACAGGTTGGTAAAACAGATTGCATTACAGAAAGTATTAGCATTCATTAGGAGAGAGATAGCCCCAGCTTTGGCCAAAAAGGTACCCGGAAACACTGTGTATAAATGCAAAGTTGTCTACACTCCCAGGCCTGCTAGAAGTCCAAGCAAAAGTTTTAGACTTCGTAGTGGAACTGGCCAAAAGTTTCAAGAATCTCAAATTTTGGGCTATGTATCTTGTTTTAATTGAAGCCCATTTTTATATTTGCGTTGAGAAAAATAAAGCAGTAACTACATCAGGTATTGGTCTGTCCAGAAAAGGTTTGAAACAAATGTTGATGGACTAAATTTTTTTTTTAAAATTCTCGTGTTTTCTGACACCACATTTCAAAGCTTATCCCAAGTGCTCCAAATGACCTTGTGGATTCTCATGTATTCCAAGCCATCTCTATTTTCGTTTATATTACATGCAGTAAGGACCCCACAGAGGAAACAAGATACCACTGTAAATGTGCAAGGTCAGAGAGCAAATACTGGTCATTTAATTTCAATATATACAGTTGCCAGTTCAGCCTTTTGTCACCGTTTTCACCTTGAGCAAATTCTTAGTAATCATATATTTGGTTTTCAATGCATGGAAATAGGGAGAAAGAAATTTCCCTGACAAAGATCCATATCAGAATTGTTTCATGCTAACATCCTGTCAACACATTTGAGCTTCCCAGTTAGTTGTGGTTAACTCAAGACGTAAGATCTGAGTATCAAAATTATTGCTTCAAGTCCTTTGGTTAATTTCTTAGCACAACACCTCAAATGCCATTCAGTAGTTCCGTCAGTAAGAATTGTGAGGCGCCTGCGTGGCTCAGTCGTTAAGCGTCTGCCTTTGGCTGAGGTCACGATCCCAAGGATCCTGGGATCGAACCCCGCATCAGTTTCCTTGCTTGGTGCGAAGCCTCTTTCTCCCTCTCCCACTCCCCCTGCTTGTGTTCCCTCTCTTGCTCTCCATCTCTCTCTCTCAAATAAATAGATAAATCTTAAAAAAAAAAAAAAGCATTGTTTGATAGTAATGATGATGGCGATGGTACCCTCCCAGGATGGAATATTATATACGCCATTTGTAGCCCTTCCCTGATACCGACTTTTGCTTGACAGCACCCAGCGCCTTGTTAATGTGACTTTCACTTTTCAATTAAGGACAAAAATGTCAAGACCTACTAAAAGCAGGTGATCTTTTAAATCCCAGATTCCTTCTGTCCAACAGATTCTAAACTCTTCCGTCTTTCTATCTTAATTTTCATGTCTGACATGTCATCAAAACTTGACCTACTGGAAAACATCTTGTACTGAAAAACAAAACAAAACAGGACTTTGCAGTTAGATAATCTTAGGTTTCAATTCTTGCCTCTGCTGTTTTTTGTCTGTCTGAAGAAGGGACTGAATGTTTGTCCCCCTGTAAAATTCATATGTTGAAATCTCACCCCCAAAAGGATGGTATTGGGACATGGGGTCTGTGAGAGGTGATCAGGTCATGCGGGCAGAGCCCTCACTAATGGGGTCAGTGGCCTTATAATAGAGGCCCCAGGGAGATCCCCAGAAGCTTCCACCATGTGAGCTTACAGATGAAAGCAGCTACCTAGGAAGTGGATTCTCACCAGACTTTGGATCTACCGGCTTCTAATCTTGGACTGCCCAGCCTCCGAAATTATGAGAAGTAGATGTCTGTTGTTTATAAGCTAGTCGGTTTATGGTATTTTGTTTCAGCAGTCTGAACAAACTGAGACTGTCCGAGCTTGGCAATTTTTCACAATATTTAGAGATTTCGAGTGGCTACATGTGGCAGAGTAGTTAGGGCCACGAGAAGAACGGCTGTTGGCGACTGTGGTCTCAGGTCTCAAGCTGGGACAAAAACCTCTGATCAGAAGCATCCTTTTTTTTTCTTTAAAGATTTTACCTATTTATTTGACAGAGAGATAGAGAGCCCAAGTAGACAGAGCAGCAGGCAGAGGGACAGGGAGAAGCAGGATCCCCCCCCCACCCCCGCCCGAGCAGGGAGCCAGATGCTGGGCTTGATCCTGGGACCTTGTATCAGGGCCTGAGCTGAAGGCAGATGCTTAATGGCTGAGCCACCCAGGCGCCCGTGATCAGAAGCATCCTTGAGATGGCATTTGCCCTCCTTAGTAAGGAAACACCTCACGTCTAGAAAGGTTTAAAATAATCCAAATCATGCCGCAAAAATTCTCAGATTTAAGGAGACGGTATACATTTAGCATTCCTTCGTTATAACGAGCTCCTAAGTACGCGTGCCTGCCTGGTAACAATGTCACGTCATTAATGCTTCTCCGAGAACACTTTCCTAATAGGTTGAATTGGAATCTGGTATATAGAGTCTTGCCTCTTCCTTTGTAAATGAAACACATTTTACCTGAGATTTATTGATTTGCTCATCCGTGTATGTACTCAACAGATATTTACTGAACCTTTAAAGGGGACAGAACGTTCTAGGTGTCTTGCTAGGAATCCGGCAGCAAATCACCTAGCTGAGGTAGACGGCGGCTCTTGTCCAGTTTACGCCGTAGCGGAATTAGAGGGCAGATCAGAACATTTCAGAGAGTGATGCGTGTTACTCTAGAGGAAGTAAAACGTTGACTGGATAGAGAGAAACTAGAGGAAGTTTAACTGACACGGGGAGGTGGGGAAGAGCCTGATCTCACCGCAGCGGCCTCTTGCTGTGAAGACAGAGAAAGTGGGTCTGCAAACCAGTTTCTGAATGCGCTGTTATCATTTCAGTTGAAAGAAGACTGTAAGATATTGAATCTTTTAATGCCGACATGTGCAAATAATTCAAAATATACATATCCTTGATCGTGTACTAAATTTGTCCACATGAAATACTTTAATTTAGGTTTATATGCCTGACCCAGAAGAATCATTTGAACTTTCTCTTTCCTAAGTTTTAATTCGCTTGATCAGTTTGTAATTTTACAGTTGTTCTTTAGTTTTTGTGTTTTTTTTTTCTCATCGCTTTGAAAACCACCGTAACAGTGACTCATGTTGGCAAAAATTCAGGAAAGACAATAAGTCATCAACAAAGTGTCAATTTGTCTCTTTTATAGTATCTTTCTTAAAAAGCCTTCTAATTTCAATATCTGAAAAACCACCTCTGGAAGAGAGATAAAGTGGTGATTTTCTTCCAATTGCTAGATCATTTGGAAATGATTCTTTCCTGTTGCTGTCCTATCAAACTTTTAGGAACTAACAGATACAGTGTTGTTGTAGCTACAAAAACTATTCTCAATTTCCCTTGGAAGAGCGAGAAAAGAATACAGGTTGTGGTAGTAAGACTTTTTTTTCCCTAATGACAGTAAAACATTCACATACTAGATGACAAATTAACTTTTTTCCCCTCATCCAATTTGTATAGTCTTACCATTTGGGGATTCTGTTCTAGAACTCTCTCAGATGTATATGTTATTTTAGTCATAATAATAATAATAAATCTGACTTGCTTGCTGTACTGGGTAAGTTAAAATTAATCTTGATTCCCTTCTAACTCTTGAGAATGGGAAGAAGTTCTGACATGAATTCTCTCTCTCTCTCCTGGAAAGTTCAGGAGCCAAATAATGCTGGGACTAGTTACATCTCTGTGACATTTGAATGTAGAGCTCTAGAACAAGTATTAGAATGAGGGAAGTAAGGCCAAGATTCAAGAGGGTTGAAGAAATTATGAGGAGTTAATCATCTAACTTAAGTGAGTTTAAGGCATTTCATCTTTTTAAGTTACATCCAGATGAATGTTAAGATGCTTTTGGCTACAGTTACAGAAATCCTCACTTGAAATGGCTTCAATGATAACAACATTTATTTTCTCATATAACAAAGAGTCCAGAGGTAGGGCAGGACCCAAATTTGGCTGATTTATTGACTCAGTGATGTCATCAAAGATTTGGAGTCTTTGCATCCCTCTGCTTTGTTGTCCTTGGGAATGGCTTTATCCCATTATTTTTCTCTTTGCTCAAAGATGGCTGTCGGTAGTCAGTCATTGGGCTACAAATGTTCTTCTATATGTGCAGAAGAAGAGAAACCAATCTGATCTTGGGTTAGGTACACCCCAGACCAATAACAATCCCTTGGGGAATGCCACACACAGAGTTTCTGAACTAATCATGATCAGGTGGTGGGGATGGGAATCTGGTTTCTTCAAAGTGCATAGCTGCGTTAGAAAGATGTTATTTATGGATTAAATGGAAAGAGGTGTTTGGTAGGCAACCATTATAATTCTGTTTCAAGATACTAAAATAGTTTTCCAATGAGATCATAAGACAGCAAGACAGCAAGCAAGATCACATGACAGCTTCTCTTTGAAACAATCAGAAAAACAAGAAATACTTACAACTAGAAAGAAGTTGACCTCAAACAACAGACCGGTGTCCTTAATATCAATTCGAGTTCAAAATCAAGAACTGATTATGAGGGGCGCCTGGGTGGCTCAGTGGGTTAGGCCTCTGCCTTCAGCTCAGGTCATGATCTCAGGGTCCTGGAATCGAGCCCCGAATCGGGCTCTGTGCTCAGCAGGGAGCCCGTTTCCTCCTCTCTCTCTGCCTGCCTCTCTGCCTGCTTGTGATCTCTGTCTGTCAAATAAGTAAATAAAATCTTAAAAAAAAAAAAAAAAGAACTGATTATGAGAAGCTGCAGAGAGGGGTGCCTGGCTGGCTCAGAAGGGCATGTGACTCTTGATCTGGGGTTAGAAGTTTGAGCCCCACACTGGGTATAGAGATTACTAAAACAAAACAAAACAAAAAAAACCCAAACTTTAAAAAATAAATATGTAAAATTTAGTAAAACAAAACAAAACAAAACAAAACAAAAGAACAACAAAAAAGGAGCTACAGACAGTTACCTCCCATCCACCTGCTATGTGACCCCATGAGTTTTTCTCCCGGCCTGCCCCAAACGTCTCATCTCAGTCACCTCAGGCCCCTTGCCAAAAAACAAGCTCTTCCTCTATTACCCCCAATCTAATCCTTCTTCTGACTCTTTAATTATAAAACAATCCTCCTACATTGTTTATCTCTTTCCCAAATGCTTTTTTCCCCCTTTGTAAAAATCCGAAGGAGTCTGCTTGTTTGCAAGAGACATGTGCGCGCGCATGTGTGCCCGTGCACACGCGCACATGGATGGGAAGGGTTTGGAAGGGATGAGTACCGCCACTGCACACCCTACCTTTCACTTCCCCCCTCCCCACTTGGCCCCTTGATCCGGGCATGCCTGCAGTTTTACCAGCCCAAACCAACCTAAACCCTGTCTCTCTATCAAGTCAAAGGAATTGGACTGTAGGAAAAAAAATAAACCAGGGTGAGGTTGAAGATGTAGACCTAGAGGAGGCTTCAAGGAGGAGGTGATACTTAAACTGACAAGTACAACCTAAAAAGAGAGAGCAGCAAGTGGTGAAGAGCTGCATTTCATCTAGCCAGATCCCCAGGTGGGAGAAAAGAGATTAAGTCGGACAAAAAGGCAAGGGTCATCGCTGGTGGTTTAAATCCTGGCCAATCCCTACCAATTCTGATTCAATTCATCCGGGATGGGGCCTGGGCTTAGAGAGGTTTTAAGCTCCCTAGGTGATTCCAATAGACAACTGGCTTGTGAATCATGTTCTAAAGAGACATTGGATAATTTAAGCAGGATGATGACAGTCAGATTTGGGAGCAGCTAAAGAGAAATTAGGGGAGGCGCCCTGGAGGAGTGGTGGGAGAGCCGGAAGGCAGTCGTGTCTGGAAGTCAAGAAAGAGGGGAGGGCCCTCCGCGCCAAATTCATTACGGGGTCAGGACGGGGCCGGAAAAGAGACTACTGGATTTTGCTTATTAGCATCATTTACAGGAGTAGCTTCAAATTACTCAGAGAAGAAAGACTGAGAGTCACCTGGGTTGGGCCTGAATCGAAGGTAAAAAGGCGGATGTTTGGTTGTAAAGGGACGATCGCTGTAGAAAATGGGGGGGGGGGGGCTTTTCTAACTTAGCATGGAAGTTACCGGAGATATTTATAATTTGAGAGCAATGAGTCTCTTTCACCACCAGCATGGGTGAAAGTGATTTCTGTGTTCTCTACCACAGAAAGCCCGGGATGAGTGTGGCCCCGATCCGCAGTATAGCGCATCCCTTAAGAGCACACCAGCACGCTCGCCACTGGGGTGAGTCCGTCATCCTCAGAACAAGTAGGTTTTCCATTCCGCCTTGGTCAGTTCACACCCAGAGAACTGTGTTCCACTTGGCCTGTCATTTTTTAACACCTTTTAGGAGTTTGTCAACAAACTGGGGGCTATTCCAAGGACAGTAACCAAAATATCAGAGGGAATCGAAACCAAGTCACATGAAGTATAGTTAAGGAAACTGGGAATATTTTATCTGGAGGGAAAAAAAAATATTTGTGAGAACATAATGTTTTGCATATTTAAAGGCCATGCTACAGAAAATGAAGGAGGTGTTCCCTACGTGCTTGGGAGACAATATTTTGGCTGTCACCAAAGCAAAGTTACCCTGAGGCCTAGAAAAATAGGGATGGCTTTTTCCCTGTCGGATCGGTATGACTTAATAGAATAGAAAGGCAGTGGCCTCTTTGAGAGCCGGGAAAATGGATGTTTTAAACCATAAAGGGAAAAGCACATATAGAACAAGAGAGTCAGTGACCAGTACCAAGGGAATAGCAAAGCATCAGCTTGGATGGCTCTGTGTTGGTTTAAGCAACCGAAGTATAAAGAACAATACAGATCAAAACAGATCAAAGAGGAGACAGGAATTCCTACTACTAGGTAAAAACTGTGAGAATATGGATTTCACGACCCTACATTGCTATACTGAGAGGCATCTATATGTAATAATACATGCTCATTTTAACAAAAAATTCAAACAATATATAAGCATAAAAATACAAAGAGAATATGATTTTCACATTTGAGGGCTTCCAATAAATGACACTTATTCCTCATCCAAGATCAAAACCAAGGAGATAAAGAGTCGAGCAGACAGCCATCAAAGCGTCAGCTTTGTTATTGTTAGAATTACTATAGAACGTGGCCTAGGGGGGAGACAGTAGTGGGCCTTGCTAATACCAAACCCCAGGGTAGCACTCAACGGCCCGTCATCGAGAATACCAGACGGTCTAAGAAGGTCCACCTCCATCAAACTTCCAGCGCGGAATGGAAGGGCAGAGGAGTGGGTTCTGTTGAGGTCTGATTCCCAGCTGAAGGAGAGATACGACATGACTGAGTTATGCCTGTTCACTTCTGCAAACCTACCCATCTACCTGTCTACAATAGTGGCGTTTCTCTAAAGCCTGCCCCTTACCTGCAAATAAGATTTGGAGAGAACAAACTTGCCCATCATATGACCCAGACACCTCTGAGGAGTGGACTAGGGCCAAGAGCTCAGAGGTATAGAGGAAACTCTTCTCCCAGTTGGGGTTGGAAAACAGGGAGTAAGTTGTTTCTACCATCTTCCCCGCAGGAAACCACTGTTAACAATGTGAAATTGGTTGGAATTTATCCTTCTAGACTACTTTTTGCAGATGGATATAAACAACCGTTTTTTTTTAACAATTTTTTTAAGGTTTTATTTATTTATTTGACAGAGAGAGATCACAAGTAGACAGAGAGGCAGGCAGAGAGAGAGAGAGAGAGAAGCAGGCTCCCTGCGGAACAGAGAGCCTGATGCGGGGCTTGATCCCAGGACCCTGAGATCATGACCTGAGCCGAAGGCAGAGGCTTAACCCACTGAGCCACCCAGGTGCCCCTAAACGACCGTTTTTTGTACAAAAATCAGAACATCATGTGAACTATTTGGTAACCTCTTATTTTTTTGCTTAACAATGTACTGTAGGCATTTTTCAAATAGATACATATAGATCCAGCTTACTCTTTTTTAAAAATTTTTTTTAATTTTTCTGTAAACATATAATGTATTATTAGCCCCAGGGGTACAGGTCTGTGAATCGCCAGGTTTGCACACTTCACAGCACTCACCATAGCACATATCCTCCCCAATGTCCATAACCCAGCCACCCTCTCTCTGCCCCCCTCCCCTTGGCCCCCCTCAGTTTGTTTTGTGACATTAAGAGTCTCTTATGGTTTATCTCCCTCCCGATCCCATCTTGTTTCACGTATTCTTTTCCTACCCCCCAAACCCCTGACGTTGCCTCTCAACTTCCTCATATCAGGGAGATCATATGACAGCAACTCAATCTTTTTAAGAATACTTAGAATTTCAGCAAATGAACAGTTTTCCTACTGGCTGTCATTTCAATTCTTCCTCATTTTTTTATTACTATTGAAAAGAACAGCTCAAGGAAGACCGATGTGTGTACAGGACGCAGACTTTTAATCGTGCTGTTTCAGGTGTGATGAGCTGCCTGGCATGGAATGTATTTATGATGGATGATGACGTGGCAGGTATCATTTAAAAACGACGGGCTGCAAACAAGCCGTGAGAGCCCATGACAGCTGTGAGCTGCCCCAGTAGCAGAACTCTGGCAAGTGAAGGAATTGGGTATTATTGGTCGTAAAAGCCCTTTCAGCCTTGACAAGCTGGGGCTGCCTCACACACATCTGCTCAAGTTGCTGGAAAGTGTACCATTCGTTCATTAATAGACCTTCTCACCACCATAACTGTATTGTCTTTGCTCACGAACTCAGCAAGAGATTTCCTGACCGACGTTTCCCAGACACCCAGGGAAGAAATAACAGCGGTGCATGACCTTTGAACCCCACATCTCAGCTGTCTTACCATTTTCTAATGAATTTTCACAGTGCCTCTGCAAACCAGGTCATCAAGATAAGGGAAAGGGCAGCCAAGATTTGAAAGGCCAGAGCCAACATTACCTTTTGTTTTCAAGTGGGGGAAAGTGTGACTATTTATAATCGCTTCCGAGTGAATGTTTCCTCTTTTTTTTTTTTTTTTTAAGTGAGCCCAAATGTGGAAGCTTTAAGAATATTAACTCATCAGGACCACGAGGAATTTTTTTTTTTATAGGTAGTCAGTAAAAAGATAAAAGTCTGCTGACCCTGAAGTTATATGACTGAACTTTACTGTTTTTGAAAAGAAACTTTATAATAGTTTTTTTTAAACTTTTTGTTTGGGGAAAAAAACCTTTTTATTTGGAAATAATTTCATTACAGGAAAGTTCCATGACTAGTATAGGAGCACCCATATACCCTCTATTCAGAAATGCTCCCTCCCTCCCTCCCTCCTTCCCTCTCTCTCTCTCTGTACCAACATACACATACATACATACATATCATTTTTTCTGAACTTTCAAGAGTACGTTGTATACACCTAAAGAGAAGAATATTCTCTTACACAGCCACAGTACAGACTACGGTTATAACATTGTCTTTCTCCTTACTTAATTGGATAAGAAATAAATGTAAGTGCTTGTTTCCAGTTCTCACTCTTCACTCAAGCTCCAGAACAATGTTTGAAGGACGTAGCAACTATTTCCAGTTTGTTTTTCTACAAGCACTCCAACTTTTACACATGCCCCACGCTCCAAACTTTGTAGATCTCTGTCTTTGTTTGAATTTCCTTTGAAGAAAGAGCCAGAGATAAAAACCTGTAAGTGCCGGGGGTTCTTGAACGAGGTGACCTGATTCCACGGGGCCAGAGTGAAGCACGGGAGGGGCTGAGGGAGGTAAAGCTGACCTTGTACGTGTGCATTATCAAGGTCACCACTGGGATGCGTCCCATGTGACCTCCGGAGAAGCACACAGGAGGGTGGCTCAGAACTGTCCACAGAAGGGAGAGTGCACAGGAACATTTACCCAGGTTGTTATCTCCCATCGGTCGACAGGTACCCTGGGGAGGCTTGCTTTCCTCATTCCAAGCCTGAATTTCCGCTCGTGAAATCCCCTTTTGGATTTGATGTTACTAACACCGAGTTGACAGAAGCATTTGTGAATTTTCTTAACAGGTAGATGCTTTTGCTACAAAGTCGAATCAGTTAGAGAAGAACCAGTTTTGTCAAGGTGGATGCGAATATTAAAGGGAAATGCTTGTTTTCATACTCGCTTCGGTGATAAGAAAACTTTTAATATGTTTGGAACAATTTGGATATGTGGATATACTTTTTCAACTGCAAAATTTATGAAATCTAAATTCACAAAATGTTTCTGACAAAAATGGAAGATCCAGATTGAAATGTGCTGTAAATGCAAAATACACACTCGATTTTCAAGACCTTGTATAAAAAAGAATTTACAATATCTAATTAATAATTTTACTATTGATTTAATGCTAAAGTGGTATCTTGATATATTGAATTAAATAAAGCATACTCTTAACTTATTTCATTGGTTTCTTTAACTCTTTTGCTTTAGCCGTTAGAAAATTTAAAATCACCCATCTGACTACAGTATATTTCAACTGGACAGTGCTACCCCAGAAAATTACTTATGAAAGTTAGATAACAATCAGGTAAGTCAATAAGGGACCAGGATATACAATTAACAATGCAACATTCAAATCCCTTAAATCTCAAATTTCTTAATGCCCATTTACAAGGGGATCAAATAAAGATAAAATATTTAGGAACAGACTTTATAAAAAATGTTGAATACATATACAAAGAAAGTCATCAAAAATTTCTGAAAGACAGACAAAGAGATGGAAACAACTGGAAATATGTCCTTTATTCTAGTCTCAAAATCATTAAGATATCAGTTCTGTACCTAATTCAGAATTTTAACGTGATTCCTATAAAAACACCAATGCATTTTTTCTGGAGCTAGACAAGTTGATAGGAAATAAAGCTCATAGGGAAAAACAAACATTCTGAAGTTTCTAGGAAAACACAGCAAAGTAAGAGCTACTTGGGGAGGGAATAGCCATGTCAGCTATTAAAATATTCTGCAAGACCTCTGAATTAGAACCGTATGATACCAGCACATGTATAGTCAAACAGACCAATGAAATAGAATTAGAAGTCCAGAAATAGACCCAAATGCATATGGAAATCTCATAGATGATAACGATGGGATCACAAATCCCTGGGGCAAAGATTAATAAATGTTATTGAGACAACTGGGCAGCCATTTGGAAAAAGATGAAATTAGATTCACTCCTTACACCTCACATAAAAATAAATGCCAAATGAATCAGAGATCAAAATGTAAAGCACGAAACTGTACAAGCACTGGATGAAAACATGGGTGAATCCAACTTTAATGTCAGTGTAGAAGGAGCTTCTAACTATGACTCAAAATTCAGATGCAAAAATAAGTTTCACATTAAAAAACCTTTTTGCACGGGTGCACAGGCAGAAACATACCATAAGCAAAGTCACAAGTCAAATGACAAATTATGAGAAAACTTCTGCAGCTTGTATCAGAGATAAAGGTCTAACACTTCCAATACAGAATTTCTAAAAATTGACAAAACGTTAAAAATCCTATTAAAAATAGGGAAATGACATGAAAACTCATAAAAAAGATTTAAAAAAATGCAGTATGTGATCTGGGCCAGATTCTGTATAAGAGGAGGGAAGAAATGCTGTAAAGGACATTACTGGGGCAGACAAAACTGGAACGTGGACTATAGGTTGGATAAAAGTGTTGTGTTTATTTATTTTAAACTTCCTGAGTTCGATTTCTGTACTGTGGTTACTAAAAGATATCTTTGTTCTTAGGAAGTACACTCTTAAGTCCTAAGGGTTAAAGTATATGATACAAATGGCTCAGAAAAGATGTGTGTGTGTGTGTGTGTGTGTGTGTGTGTGTGTGTGTTTAATTCACATTAAAGGTTAAACTTTGGGACCTAGTGGTTTAGAGCAGGAGTTAGCAAACTGTTTCTGTAAGGACCTAAATGAATATTTTCTGCTTTGTGGACCAGATAGCCTTGGTGGCAATGACTTCACAGTTGTTGTAGCACAAAAGCAGCCATAAAAAATACGCAAATGAATGGGTGTTCTCTAGTAAACTTTATTTTAAAAAGCAGTGGCTGATAACTACACTTGTGGTGGTGAACATTTTGTAATGTATATAAGTGTTGAATCACTACGTTGTACACCTAAAGCTAAGATAACATTGTCTGTCAACGATACTTCAGTTTAAAAGAAGAGAGAGAGAGAAACAGGCGGCAGGATTTGCTCCCCTGCCCCGCATCGAGGTTATACTCACTTTGGAAGAAAGTAAGAAGAGGTACTGGGAAAACAGTAGTTTTGCCGCAAGTTCTTTGCATAGCACCTTGAATTTAAGTTCTAAGTAGTAGATACTGGGTTGTTTTTTTTTTTTTCCAATCGTCAATAAACTTTTATTTATTTTTTTAAGATTTTATTTATTTATTTATTTGACACCGAGAGAAAGTTTGTACACACGAGTGGGGGCGGGGCAGAGGGAGAGGGAGAAGCCGGTTCCCCCCTGAGCAAGGAGCCCCATGGGAGGCTCCATCCCAGGCCCCCCCGTCCCCAATCCTGACCCGAGCGAAGGCAGACGCTTAGCATTTTCACTGGAAAAGCCATCCCTACGGAGGGAACAGTGCCACCCTCCAAGCCACCGTGTCCACTGACAATGTGGCGGACCCACGGAGGAGGGACGAAGCGCTGAAGTACAAGCCCCTGCCAGTGTCACCCAGCCTCGGAGGACGGGACACCGGACCACGTGAACCTGCTCTGGTCTTCGGCACGTGCGGCCTCCGGCTCAAGGTCAGGCCGGCGTGCGGGGCCGCTGCCTACTGCTCCTTCCTCGGCTTGGCCGGCCCCCGGAGCTCTGAGGACACTAAGCCCATGGTGGGGGGCTTCACACCGTCCCTCTCTGCGGGGGTGGTGTTACATCTGCAGGACCCTCGGCCCACGATCCCCCTCCTCCCCCGTGATGTCATCCTGGGACACCGTCCACCTCGCCCCGGGCCTGGCCCCCGGCCGGTCCGCCGCCGCCCTGGGCTCCCGGGCTGACGTGGTCCCCGCGCCCGCAGTGAGACGGGGGGGGGGATCTGGTGCCTTTCCTGGGATCGCCCGTCCGCTGGCCGGAGGGGATGACCCAGGCCTACCCCTCCCCTGCCGCCCCCTGCCTTCCCCACGCTGCCTGCTGCTGGCGGAGATGCCGTCCGTGTTTCCAGGAGAATCCGCTCCGTTTTTCTTGTTGTTGTCCAAGCCAGTCCGTAAGAAAGGTTTGCGCTCTGGCAACAACAACAAAAAAAAACAAAACAAAACAGACTTAAACTGACAGAAACCTTGCAGGACAGTATAGATGATAGCCATACGCACCGTAGCCCCGGATTCTGTAGGTTCTAAAGATTTTGCCTCACTTGCTTCATTCTCCATTCTCCCTCCCGCTCTGTCTCTCAGAAGAAAAGGTACATTTGTAGGCTCTAAGGAGGCAGCTGGGTGGGTGCGTGTGACCTCGGAGTAGCCAGTGGGAAACAGCCCAACGTGAGGTGCTGGCGAGGAGGGACCGCGCGGGCTGTCCCTGTCCGGCCTCCTTGCAGTCATGCGTGTCACGACGGTCAGGCTGGACCCCGTGCGCGGGGGCAGGTCCCGCTGGCTGGAAGCACAAACACGCAGAAGGAGCTCGGGTCCCTGACTGGAAGGCTCCTGCCGACGGCGGCTGAGGAGGACAAAAGGAATCTGTCCACGCAGTCTTCTATTAACCCGCTTCTGGAAGAGCCGAGCTCGACCGAGAGTGACGACGTGGGAGCTTAGGGCTGTGCTGGGGGGACAAGAGCGCCTTCTGGGCCCGCACGGCCGCTGTGCAGGCCCGGGCGCAGGCTCGCCCGCTGGGTGCCTCCGGGGAGCGTATTAGTGTCCCCCAGCCGTCCTGCCTTTGACCTGAGCGCCCAAGTCACAGCCGTTTCCCCGGCTGACGGGCTGACCCAGCAAGTGCCCAGAGCAGGGCTGGCGGGTCACAAGCCTAAGGGCGAACTCCTGTCACTCCTCACAGACCCGTGAGAGGTGGGCGTCGTTTTGAACACTTTCTGGGTGAAGGCTCGAGGCTCAGTCAGCAAAGCTCACACGTTTGCCCGGGGTTATGCGATCAGGGGACGGTGGACAGAGGGTAAGACTCATCTCCTTCCCATGCCTGTGCTTTCCACTTCTGGGCATTTTCTTTGCACAATTTTTTTTTTGAAATTTTACTTACTATTTATTTGCCAGATGGAGAAAGAGAGAGAAAGAGAGAGAGGGCAGGGAGAGCAGCGGGCAGAGGGAGAGGAGAATCCGGCCCCCCGCTGAGCAGGGAGCCCAGTGCGGGGACTTGATCCTGGGACCCCCGGGGGTCATGACCCCCGCCAAAGGCAACTGCTCGGCCGACTGAGTCACCCAGGATCCCTCCTTCTCTAACTTTAATACTTACCACATTAGAGTTGTCATCTTAAGGAAAATCAAAATTTTGCCAGCTTTTCTGATATTTATTTTCTGTTTTAGTGTTGCTTTTATTTGGATTAATATGAGGTTGGGGGCAGGCCCTAAAGTCAGTAGAAGCTTCATGCCCTGGGGCTTCCTTGACAGGTGCTCACCTAGCCCTGTGTGAGTTAAAGATTTCAGTAATATTACTAAATGGTAGGTATCTTTTTTTTTGTAAGACTTTTAATGTAACCTCATGTAACAATATTTTGACCTATGCACCATGCAGTTCCAAATACTGACTGAAACTTGATAACCTCTCAAATATCTTAAAATATAGTTAATTATAGCTCCGATTGGAACTAACGTGCTTGCGGACCCTAACACATGTACGTAGGTATTATCAGAGGTTCCCCAGAAACCGAAATCCTCCTTTTGGAGTTTTGGGAGGGGATACGATCAGGTGTTAGTATTATGTTTGAACGTTCCTTTTCTTTTTTTTCAAGCACAAATTCCTTAATTCTCTAAACTTGTCTTGATCGCATATCAAAGGTTGTACAGAATACTGTTCTTGCCCAATAGTGACTGTGTCCTCGGTGTGCTGGGGGCATCTGTTTGGACCACAGAGCCTCCGCAGGCTTTTGTCCTGACGCATCCTTCTGGCACGGACAGTCCATGAAAATATATACGCACTTAAGTAACGTTATAGTTCACATCTTATTTCAGTGTTATTTTATTTTTGTGACATGTTGTTAACATTGGAACTTAAGCCAAATGGGCTATCATGTACTTTAAAAACATTTTTTTAGTTTTTTGAAAGATGTTTAATTTTTTAAAATAAATAATAGAGGCATGAGAGTCAAAAAGCAGAAAACATGAAATAGGAGATGGTCTGAAAATCTCCCTTCTAACCTTCCTTGTCTCCCAAATGCCCACTTAAAAAAAAATTCTTATTTATGTATTTTTTTAAAAGATTTTATTTATTAATTTGACAGAGAGAGAGATCACAAGCAGGCAGAGCAGCAGGGGTGGGGGGCGGAGGTGGTGAAAGCAGCCCCCCCGCTGAGCAGAGAGCCGATGCAGGGCTCAATCCCAGGACCCTGAGATCATGACCTGAGCGAAGACAGAGGCTTAGACCCCTGAGCCACCCAGGTGCCCCCCAAATGCCCATTTTTGTTCCCATCTTCTCTTGGGTTAAAATATATCCTTCCAAATTCATTTATATGATATACAAGCAAATTCTAATACAGATTCTGATCTCCCTCCCTTTATTATACATAAAAAAGGTATCGTTAGCATATTGTAGACCCTGTTCTGTCCCTTGCCTTTGTTCAGTTAATGCGTCATTGCATATTAGTACGTGGAGGTTCAGTATAGAAGAGTGGCTAAGCACACACATGTTAGAACCGCTATACAAATGTCAGAGATAAGATGGTGTTGGTTCTTACATCATCCTCCAAATCCTCTGGAGACTGAACCAGTTATAACTTAAATTATTTGGCTAAAGCAGCAGTTCTGATCCAATCTAGATCCTCTTTTGTGGATCCCGAGTGGTAAGAAGCCGAGAGCCAGATGTGATAAGGAAATAAGGGAAGGCAGCTCAGCTGAGCAGAAATTTCCAGACCCGGCTGCAGAAGCAAGGGCATCTTCAGCGATTATATCACAAGGAGCAACTTAATTATTGTACAGGACCAGGGAGAGATGTACATCAAGTGGTCTCATTGATGTCAATAAAGTGGATTAGAATTTGCCACCCCCAAATATGCCCTTTGGCATAAGATTATTTTGAGCTGAAGATAATTAATAAATAGCAGACCCAGAGTCCCTGCCTGCCCCCTTTCTCATGCATTCACATTTGTAAAAGTCACCTAAAATTCCCCCCATACGAAGCTGTGCTCCCTCCCCTTTCCAGCACTGGGAGGAGCAAACCCTTATCAGGACACAAAACGTCAGCACCAAGATGAATCTGCATAAACAAACCTTACTAAAAGGATCCCTATCTTCTTCGTTTCTTCCATATATTTACTTTCCCGCAACTTACCACCCCTAGAAAACTCAACCCCCTTTTTTATGTTGATATGTCATTATTTATCACCCAGTGTTAAAATGGTTTATAAGCTCATAGGACTAAGCACTTCTTGGGAGGGTATGTGTGTGTGAGAGAGAGAAAGAAACTGCACACAAAATAAACCCTTTTCCTGTTAATCTGTCTTTTGTCAATTTAATTTTCAGCCCTCTCTCACTTGCCATAAGAGGATAGAGGAAAAGTTTTTCTTCCCCTACAACAAGCATATCACAAAGAGTTCCCATTAAAGAAAAAAAAAAAAAGATGTAAAGATGCCAAATTGAACGACCATGCTCGAAGGAACACTGATGGTGGCATGCCGTATTTAAACCTACTAGCTCCAGGGAGTAAAGTGTGAATACTCATTTTGTACACAAAACACCCTGTTTTGAAATTACAAACTTATATTTGTTCTGTTCTCTCCCTTGCGAATAAGATATGCACATCTGATACCTTGTTTAGCTTGTTTTCCCCATGTGTAAAGGATAATTGTTAAAAGAAAATCATGGCTTTCATACAGATATAAACCGGATAGGTGCCAAATGCTTTCTTTAACTTATTAATTAATAAGGAAACTAGTCAGATGTGAAAACCAGTTCAAAGAACAGGTACGTGTTCAGGCAATCAGGAGTACTGAGGTGAATTTGTTAAAAGAGGCAAAATTGGCCTCTTCCCTTTGGTGGAACCAACCACAGGTTCACCTGGACAAAGTTCATTTGCGTTTCTATGACGGGAATTTTGTCATCACCGTCAATTGTCTACAATTTACAGAGCTGTAAATTCCCTCAGACACAATGAAAGGCAGACCCTGTAGAGTGAGGTTAAAAGGTGTGCTGCACAACACCTCGTGTTCCATTAAGAAGACACCTAAAACCCAACTTTTAAATTTGTCCATCTCAAAGTCATTCACAAGTGTCCTTAAAGAATGTTCTTGATCACACACACACACAGTCACAGTAAAAAGGAACAACAGGTTTTGGGAATGGTCACTCGCTAAGCCTCTGTAAGTGCTAAAGGAAGAGCACAAGGTTTAATCTCTGGAAAAGAGTCACATAGATTCCAACAACTTGCATTTATGTCCCAGTTTTTAGTACCCAGGACACTACTGTGTTCCGTTGAGTATGCTATTAGAGTATAGCGGACTGTGACCTGCAGTCAAGACCCCGCCCCCTTGAGCAGGACATAGGCTCTTGTCCTCACCCTGTCCCACAAGGCTCTGGTGTCCCAGCAGCCAGCCTCAGCTCGCTGGGTAACCGCACTGTTCCAGACAGGGCCAGGCCTTGGCTGTCGTTGTACCTGCCACACGCCATCTCCTTTGTCACTCTTCCCCCACCCCACCCCCCCATCGTACTTTCTTCAGTGGGAAAACTGCCAACAGCTCTTTCTAAGGCTAGAAGCCTCCACTCAGCCAGGAGTGGAGGGACATTCCCAGCAGAGAGAGCTACCAGTGTACAAGCATCATCCCACCCCAGCTTACACGGAAAAAAAAAAAAAAGAAAAGAAAAGAAAAGAAAAAAGCTCATCAGAGACAGAGTAAGGGGTGATTTGCACTCTAAGGGCTCAGCGGCAGCTAGCAGAAAATTTTGTTCAGAAAAAGAAAAAAATAAAACAGGGAAAAATGGACTCCCTTTCCAAGAAATTAAAGGCTTGGTCTGTATTCGTTTCCTCGTTCACCAGCTCACGTGTCCAGCGCTACGTACAGATGTATAATGACAGGCTCCGTGGCCCTCACCGGGCCCAGACAGACTCTGAGCTGGACGGACCCCATCATCCCAACCTCTGATTGGTCACAGCTTGTTACTTCTTCCACAGTTACATTTATTCGTGTCCTGTCACTTTTAACATTTGTCTATCACTTTTAGTAATATTGAAACTCCTGAAAGCAGGGGGGTGGCTCATTAAACTTAATTTTCCACAGTCCTTAACCTAATTCTTGGCTTTTAATGGACCCTCAAGCAGTGTCGATTCTCATTTTAACCTCCAGACTGTGTTTGGAGATCGTGGATGAGAAATCTAGCCGACTCTTGCACATCGACACCTGACATTAAACATATGCTTCATCAAGCCTTTCAAAGTCTCCGGGCCAGCTCTAGTGGGAGTCAGGACAGGAGGGAGGCCTCGGTCCCCAAGAACCTGCTGGGCGATCACTGACACTCTCCCGGGGAGGTGGGTCAGCGCCAGCGAGCAGGCCAGGGAGGGAGGCGAAGAGAAAAGCCCAAAGGCTCATTCATGTTCAGGGTTTACCTCTCCAAAGTTTGCTCTCCCCTTTTCTCATTTTCCCAACGACGAGAGGCCGCGGGTCTCCTGCCCGCCGTCCAGGGCCGGGGGTCAGTGTCGCACACAGGGCCGGTGATTGCCCAGCCGCGTCGGGAGCATCCCCGACTTTCCACAGCAACGCTCGTTCCTTCCTGTCCGCAGAGCAGCTCATGGTTGAACTCTTGAGTGAGGTTTCAACTGGCAACTGCCAATGTTGTTAGTTCATTTTGAAAAGGAGTTTCACTTCATTAAAACATAGTGAAAGGAGCATCGCGTTTAATAGAAAGAAAACGAATAAAGGGCATGTTCAGTGAGTCCCTGCCCCAGAATGAGAATGAGGATGGGAGGCCAAGAGCCTGGAAATTCCGGGCGCTCCCAACCTGAGGACCCCGGTTCTTCTGCATATGCCCTGGGGACTTCCAATCACGGAGCGGGGTGGGGTGGGGGGGAGCAGCTTCCTCGTCCCTATCCCCAGGAGCTTGATAGGTATTAAGAACTCCTCCAGATTTACGGAATAAAAATCTGCATTTTAACAAGAGCCCCCGGGTGATTTGTCTCCCAGTTAAAGTTTTGAGAAGCATTGATATTATCTGGATGCATTTGAATCATAAAAGACTTCAAAGAAGGGCTTTCTATCTTGCCCTGGAGGAGCTACTCACCTGCCCCCGCCCCCCATTTTGGCTGTGTGCTCAGTCACTCCTGTGGAATAGGAAGGGTCACTTTAAATTGAACCGACAACTATGTTGGTTCCCAGGAACCTGGGATCGTGACCTGAGCTGAAGGCAGAGAGGCTTTAGCCCACGGAGCCACCCAGGTGCCCCCCAACAATTAAACCAGATCAACGCTCAGATGTTTAGAAGCTTCTTGGCCAAGCGGGAAAGACTGTGTTGTGACATTTCAGCCTAACAAGAAGTAGGCATTACTTGTTTTGTTTTACAGGTAAGGAAATTGGGGCTCAGAGAAGTTAACTGGTTTGTTCGCCATCATCCTGCCAGCGAGCAGCACGGCAGAGGTTCAAGATTTTTCCTGTCGTGATGCTTTTGTGGTTGTTATTATTAGCTGTGTTCTTTTTAAACAGTACTTTACTTGTCTTTCCCTTCGTATTATATATATATATTTTTTTCTTTTTCAGGATAAATTTATACAACAGCCTAAATTAGTGCTATGTTTCATAAGGTTTAAATTTAGTTATTTGCAACTGCCAACCACCTGGTCCCCCTTCGAGCAATTTTCAACACAAGGTTCTATAACTGCCAAGGGGGAGGGGAGGGAAACTGAAAGGCGGAGTGACAGAACACGGCTTCCACTCCGGAAATGACCCCCCAGAGGAGTCTGAGCGATGCCAGAAAGAGAAGGGAGATAAAACAGCGGAGGGCTCAAAGCTGGAGACAGAGGAGAACTGTGTAAACACACGATTCTGCCAGCTTTGGCGGTTCTGCCTTTGGGGCCTCATCCTGATCCACTTCCCACATTTCACGCAGAAGGGACTCAAAGTGTCAGCAGGGACAATGTCGGTGCCAGGATGTGGGACACCCTCACCAGAAAGGATGTGGGGCAGTGCCCTGAGCATGGCCACAATCCACGGGTTTATGACACAACATATACGCTTGTGAAATGGGAATTTTTCCACGCCCCTCCCTCCCGCAACTCAGGGAATAGAAGAGATTTTTTTTTAAAAAGGTAGAGGTTGAGGTGAGAATGTGGCAACTTGGAGCCGGCAGTTTTAAATGGCAACTCCGGGCCTAGAAGGAAGATTTCCCCGAGAACTTTCATTACTTTATGACGAAATTCTAATACTGACTTCACTTCTTTGAAGTGGACCTGTCCTCTTCTGCATTGCGAAAGGAAAAAAATAGCGTACCACGTATTGAACTCTGCAATATTTCCGCTCATTTTAATTTTAAGAAATTTCAAAGCCGCAGAAAATTGAAATAGTAGCACAATGAAACATGTGTAGCCGTTAGCTAGATACAATTGTTATGATTGTGTCATATTCTCCTTCATTGAACCATATTTGCAACACTTCAATCCTTAAACAGAACCATGTATCTCTAAGAAACAAAGACATTCCCTGTATAGTTACAGTAACATTATCATATCCAAGAAATATAACATTGATTTAATATCATCTACCTTTTAGCTCATATGCAAACTTACCCAGTTGTCTCACATGTATTCTTTATAGCAGTTTTTCCCCCTTTTTTGATCCAGGGTCTAATCTTCATGCATTATATTCGGTTGTAAGCTCTCTTAAATTCCTTTTAATTTAGACGAAAAATGTCTCTCTTGTTTTCCACCTTCCTTTCCATCACATTTTCGGCATCTAGGGCATTTTCTTATAGAATTTATCACAATCTGGATTTCACTAATTTTTTTCTTCATAATTTGTTTCAGATTTATGTTTATTTAAACCTATAGTCATCAAACATGATTTGGGGGGAGGAGAGATAGCTCCCAATCTTGAAGTTAAACCTTGGATTTTAAGTCTTTGACTAGACTAAGTGAAATGATCTAGAATCAATGAGGGCAAATTACTACTTCCCATGGGCCAAATCGGACCTGCCTGATTTTGTAAATAATATTTTATTGGAATTCAGCCATCCCCATTCATTTATATATTTTCTGTGCCTGCGTGGCTGCTTTCCTGTTAAGAAGGCAGATTGAGTAGGTGTAAGAGAGACTGCATAACCCACAAAGCCTGAAGTGTTTACTATTTGGCCCTTTCCAGAATTCATTTACCAATCTCAGGTCTAGAACAGGGCATACAAATATTACTTTCTCCTTTGACTTTTAGTCAAAGGACATGCCATCAGATAGAGTGTGCAGATCCCCTTGATGATTTGAATGCCTCACTTGGGGGAGCAGAAAGAACTACATTCACCAAGACCATTAATCTTTTGTTTTAAACGTTCTCCCCTTTGAAAACTTTTTGACGGCCTTACATTGCCCAACTCGTATTTAACCCAAAGTCGACAGCACGAAACTCAAGGAAAGACTCTTTAGAACCTGACTCCAGGCACCATTTTCTGTGTCCTATTGGTTCCCCTACACTCTGGTTCAATGGTTCTCAAATGTAAGGGTATAAAAAACCCAACAACCACTCAAGGGGGAAGGTTAAGACTCAGATCATCAAGTCCTACGTCCAAAGATGTGAATTAAGAAATTCTGGGATGAGAGGCAGTAACGTGCGATTTTCACAACTACTCCAGGTTGAACTGGTAAAGGTGGTCTGAAAAACCACATACAGAAAAGCACTGGTTCAGAGACAGCAAAATATTTGCCTTTGACCCCTCCGTGCCTTCCATGCCCCTTCCTGCAAGTTCACTTGGTGAACACCTTTCTTTTCCTTCAAGGGGCTCCGTGAATGTCCTTTGGTGAAACTGCTCTTTTTTTTTTTAATTTTATTTATTTATTTGACAGACAGAGATCACAAGCAGGCAGAGAGGCAGGCAGAGAGAGAGGAAGGGAAGCAGGCTCCCCGCCGAGCAGAGAGCCCGACGTGGGGCTCCATCCCAGGACCCTGAGATCATGACCCGAGCCGAAGGCAGACGCTTAACCCACTGAGCCACCCAGGCGCCCCGATGAAACTGCTTTAACGTTCTTCCTCCTGGGCTTCCTCACGGTCCGTTCACTCCAGCCCCATCTCACGGCCATGTACATACCTATTATCACTTCTCTCATTACGTTATTTCGGTTTATCACCTGCCAGCCTCCTGGAGCTCCTTGAGGGAGAGGAGACGAGGCCATGTTTGCACCCATGGCACAGTGCCTCGCACGTAATTGACTTGGGGGTGAATATTGAAATGAGTGCTTGAGTAAATAAAATGGCTATTTGAAATAGATTTCATTTGAAGCCATTGACATAAATTTTATTACATGTTGCGCATGTTGATAACTTAATTAGATAAGTTCTCTCCTTTATATGTGTCACATAAAATATATTTATTACCTGATTCCTGAAGGGGATTTGGTGTTAAAAGACACCCTTAAGAGAGGAAAAAGAGAAGCCAGACTGAGAATTTATTCCCAATTACATGTGTTTGACAAAAGACTCCTAACAAGAATGTGTTAAGAGCTGCTATAATTCAATAAGAAAAAGACAAACCACCTAATTAAAAACAGAAGGAAAAGATTTAAACAGACACATTACAAAAGAGGATATCCAAGTGGCTAACAGAGATATTAAAAAGCACTTGACATTCTTAGTTATCAGGGAAATGCAGATTAAAACCGCAATGAGATAGCACTACATGCCTACTGGAATGACACGGAGTTGGCACGAATGTGGAGAGACTGGAACTCTCACGCATTGCTCGTGGGAGTGTAAATTGGCATAATCATTTTAGAAATCTGTTTGGCAATCTCTTTGGACTCTAAATACACATCCACTTTATAACGCAGCAATCCCACTCTTAAGGATACACTCGAGAGAAGTAAGGGCATTTGTTCTTTCAAAGACATGAGAAAGAATATTCATAGTCGCTTTATTCATAATAACCTCAAACTGGAAACAACGCAAAAGTTCGCCAACAGGGGACTGGGTAAACCACTGCGGAATGATCGTAGAATAGAATACTATACAGCAACAAAAAAGAATGAATTATAAATTCACACAACCGCACGGATGACTTTCCGTGTTGAATGAAAGGAGCCAGGAATGAGTACAAACTGTATGACTTCATTTACGTGAGGTTCAAGAACAGATAAAACTAATCTATGATGATGAAAATCAGAATAAAGGCTACACTTAGGGGAGGTATCGACTACGAAGGATCAAAAGAAACCCTTTTTTGGGGTGCTGGAAATATTTTATATTTCAATCAGGTGAAGATGTCCTGGGGGATATGTGTGTAAAATTTCATCAAGCTGTACACTTAACATCGGTGCCCTTAGTGCCTTATACATGTGTTAAATATCAGTTAAAAAGTTAAGAAAAGAGGTACACCTGGGTGGCTCAGTCGGTTAAGCATCTGTCCTTGGCTCAGGTCATGATCTTGGGGTCCTTGGATCCAGTCCCACTGAGGTCTCCTTGCTCAATGGGGGTGGAGGGGGGGTCTGCTTCTCCCTCTGTCTCTGCTGCTCTCCCTGCTTGTGCTCTCTCTCTCTGACAAATTAAAAAAAAAAAATCTTAAAAAAAAAGTTAAGTAAAGAACGCAGGTCAGTTTACATCACCTTTCTATTACGAACTGCCAGAGTTACACATGACCCAGCTACAGGGTTTTGTTAAGTCTTTTCATCTTCCAAGACACAAAAAGATGGAAGACCATTCCATGCTCTTGGATCAGAAGAATAAACATTGTTAAAGTGTCTATACTGCCTAGAGCAATCTATACTTTTAATGCCATTCCGATCAAAATTCCACTGGTATTTTTCAAAGAGCTGGAGCAAATAATCCTAAAATTTGTATGGAATCAGAAGAGACCCCGAATTGCTAAGGAAATGTTGAAAAACAAAAATAAAACTGGCGGCATCACGTTACCTGATTTCAAGCTTTACTACAAAGCTGTGATCACCAAGACAGCGTGGTACTGGCATAAAAACAGACACATAGACCAGTGGAACAGAGTAGAGAGCCCAGATATGGACCCTCAACTCTATGGCCAAATAATCTTCGACAAAGCAGGAAAAAATATACAGTGGAAAAAAGACAATCTCTTCAATAAATGGTGCTGGGAAAATTGGACAGCTATACGGAGAAGAATGAAACTCGACCATTCTCTTACACCGTACACAAAGATAAACTCGAAATGGATAAAAGACCTCAACGTGAGACAGGAATCCATCAGAATCCTAGAGGAGAACATAGGCAGTAACCTCTTTGATATCAGCCACAGCAACTTCTTTCAAGATATGTCCCCAAAGGCAAAGGAAACAAAAGCGAAAATGAACTTTTGGGACTTCATCAAGATCAAAAGCTTCTGCACAGCAAAGGAAATAGTCAACAAAACAAAGAGGCAGCCCACAGAATGGGAGAAGATATTCGCAAGTGACAGTACAGACAAAAATTTGATATCCAGGATCTATAAAGAACTTCTCAAACTCAACACACACAAAACAGATAATCATATCAAAAAATGGGCAGAAGATATGAACAGATACTTCTCCACTGAAGACATACAAATGGCTATCAGACACATGAAAAAATGTTCATCATCTCTAGCCATCAGGGAGATTCAAATTAAAACCACACTGAGATACCACCTTCCACCAGTTAGAATGGCCAAAATTAGCAAGACAGTAAACAACGTGTGTTGGAGAGGATGTGGAGAAAGGGGAACCCTCTTACACTGTTGGTGGGAATGCAAGTTGGTGCAGCCACTTTGGAGCACAGTGTGGAGATTCCTCAAGAAATTAAAAATAGAGCTTCCCTCTGACCCTGCAATTGCACTACTGGGTATTTACCCCAAAGATACAGATGGAGTGAAAAGAAGGGTCATCTGTACCCCAATGTTTATAGCAGCAATGGCCACGGTCGCCAAACTGTGGAAAGAACCAAGATGCCCTTCAATGGATGAATGGATAAGGAAGATGTGGGCCATATAAACAATGGAGTATTATGCCTCCATCAGAAAGAATGAATCCCCAACCTTTGTATCAACATGGATGGGACTGGAAGAGATTATGCTGAGTGAAATAAGTCAAGCAGAGAGAGTCAATTATCATATGGTTTCACTTATTTGTGGAGCATAAGGAATAACATGGAGGACATGGGGAGACAGAGAGGAGAAGGGAGTTGAGGGAAATTGGAAGGGGAGGTGAACCATGAGAGACTATGGACACTGAAAAACAACCTGAGGGTTTTGAAGGGGCAGGAGGTGGGAGGTTGGGGGAGCCTGGTGGTGGGTATTGGGGAGCACTGGGTGTGGTGCAAAAACAATGAATACTGTTACGCTGAAAAGAAAAAAAAAGAGAGAGAGAGAGACATTAAAAGTCTTTTCATGGGGCGCCTGGGTGGCTCAGTGGGTTAAAGCCTCTGCTTTCGGCTCAGGTCATGATCCCAGGGTCCTGGGATCGAGCCCCGCATCGGGCTCTCTGCTCGGCAGGGAGCCTGCTTCCCCCTCTCTCTCTGCCTGCCTCTCTGCCTACTTGTGATCTCTCTCTGTCAAATAAATAAATAAAATCTTAAAAAAAAAAATTTTTTTTAAAAAATAAAAAATAAATAAAAAAAAAAAAAAAAAAAAGTCTTTTCATGTTCCATTCCTCCCCAGCTGGGGCCGGTTCCTCATCAGGAAATAGAGATTAAATAGTGCTTCCCTCGCCCAGTTGTTGTAAGAATTAAATAAATAAACACAGAACAAAGAGCTCAGGACCATGCATGGGACACATTAAGCGATAAGAATTAGTTACTACTATGGCACACCTGTGCTAAAATTGACACAGTACCCTAAAACATACCTGGCTGGTAGTTATATTTTCAAAACATTTTTAATCTAATGGCTGTCAACTCTTTAAAAAGAACATCATTGTCTCCTACAACCTGATTTTACACACACACACACACACACACACACACACAGGGAATGTCAAATAGAAAAAAGTAAAAAAAACCATAATCTATTCCTCCTTTATTTACTAATGTTCCAATTTCGAAAATAGCAAACAGAAACAAAAAAGCAAGCAAACGGAAACAATTTCACCCCGTTAAGACTCCATAAAGTAAGGGTCTAGTGTCCCCCACGTTCCCCTTCACTCTTCAGAGGCAACAACGTCGCCAGATCATATCTGATGCCGCGTTCAGCATAGAAACATCCTGCTCGGAGTATGTTGGTCAGAGGACGGTTAATGGTGAGCGGTCGGGACACACCAGGCAAGGGCCGACCCACGCCGGCCTCTGGCGGAGGTGCCTTGGCGCATCCTCATCCCGGTGGAGCCCTAAGTCCCTCCTTTGTCCTTTGCCTAGACCGGCCCCTTCAGCCTCACTCCCGCCAGCACCAAGACATTTGGTAAAATAAGTACTAGGCGTGCACAACCACAGATTCACAGCCGCGGCTTTGTCTTTTTTCAAATAAACATAATCCCAACAATGAGACACTGTCTGCGGGGACCAGCGGGTGGTGGGAAGGGTGGTTAGTCCAATTCTTTTTTCCAACCACTTACTAGATTTATAAAGCTTTTCCCCCTTACTCACTCTGTTTTCCTCTTCTCTTGAACCGATCCCAAGGGACATTTGATGTTCTCTCTGGTGTGACTTTCCATGGGGGTCCCATGAGCCCCTTAGGGCAATGCGACTTGGCTGAGGCCTTTTTCTGCGGCTGAGGGTGGGAGGGGCTGGAGGGTTTCTGGAATTTTCAGGCCCTTTTAGCCAGAACCAAGGGCCCAGTTTTTCTCTCTGAAAATGATCTGATGCGTCTTTTCTAAAGCTCATAAATATTTTTGAGTGATTCCAAGCGGTTTAGCTCAAATTTGGGTGGGTTCAGGACTCATGTATCTTTCTATCTTAAATTTTAAGATGTGACAGAAGGTTTCACTTTTATTTGGGCCCCCCCATTGTTATTCATTGCATCTCTGTCCTAAACACTTACACTAGCATTCTGCCTTTTCCACTTCTCAAATCCCTTTCTTGGTTTCATTCATTAATTTAAACTCACACTTGGTCAAGTACTTAGCTACTGTCAGGGACTGCCCTAGGTTTAGGGCTACAGCAGTGAGTGGGACCAGGTAACATACAGAGAACAGTCTGTTGAGAGCCGAGTATTTATTTTAGGTACATTGGTAGGATAAGGCCTTTCCAAGAAGGTGATATTCCTTTCGATGCCTTTACTTTTTTCCCAAGTATACAGAGAACAGTCTGTTGAGAGCCGAGTATTTATTTTAGGTACATTGGTAGGATAAGGCCTTTCCAAGAAGGTGATATTCCTTTCGATGCCTTTACTTTTTTCCCAAGTTTTTCAAGGTCTTTTTTTTTTTTTAAGATTTTATTTATTTTATTAGAGAGAGAGAGAGAGTAAGAGAGAGAGCAGGAGCAGCGGGAAGAGGGGGAAGCAGGCTCCCCATTAAACAGGGACCCCGATGTGGGGCTCAGTCCCAGGACCCTGCGATCCTGACCTGAGCCGAAGGCAGAGGCTTAACCCACGGAGCCACCCAGGCGTCCCAGTCTCAAGGTCTTGGTGATGGTTTCCATGCTCCTCGCTCTACCTCAACCTTCTCCCCTGGACCTTGCGTCGGCCCTGCCTTTGCTTCCACCCTTTCCTTGACCGTCCTGCTTGCCTCTGCGGCCCTCCCTCTGCACGGCTCCTTCCTGACCGCCTCATGTTCCCTCCCTAATCATTTCCAGGAGTTTCCTTAAACAGCCATAGTTCTGTCACAAAGAATTTGCATGTGGGTGCTTCACGCATACTTGCGAGTGATTTTAATATCACTCAGACGCCTTGGAAATTTCTATTCGAGAAGTGATTCCAGTATAAACAGAGGTTTTGAAACTTCTGCTCTGATGAACCGTTGCATGCAGGGGATAGAAACTTAAGAGCGGTACGTTTCCCAGCGCCTTCTGCTCAGCCCTGCGAATGCCGCGTGCCCTATAAAAATGTCACTTTAATGGAGTTTCGCCTTCATATACGGCCACGGGGGTAGTTATTAAAAACCCACTTGAGGGGCGCCTGGGTGGCTCAGTGGGTTAAGCCTCTGCCTTCGGCTCAGGTCAGGATCTCAGGGTCCTGGGATCGAGCCCAGCAATGGGCTCCCTGCTCGGTGGGGAACCTGTTTCCCTCTCTCTGTCTGCCTACTTGTCATCTCTCTCTCCCTGTCAAATAAATAAATAAAATCTTAAAAAAAATAAAACCCACTTGATTTGAATAGCATATATTGAAATCCGGAGTGGAAATGACTCTTCAAAAAAATCCCACACCCATTTAAGTGTGACTCACACTTTGAACGAAGCCCAGACCACCTGTTGTTTATTCCCTACTATCTGGAACTCTACCTTCGTTTTTGGGTTTCCTCCAGAGGACAGGGGGTAGATAGGGATTCGCATCTAGTCTTCCGTTTAAGAAATAAATCCAACAGCAGAGTGGATCCTGGGGGCTTCATTAAACAATAAACAGAGGCCGAATTTCCGAGTTTCTTGGCTTTCTTGGCCAGACCCTTGGTACCACGTAACCTCCGTAACAAATGCCGGTGCTTAACATCACACCCGGACCATGATTGCCAGTTAATGTGGGAATGACTAGGAAGAGAAGGGCCATGTCTTGTAAGTAAATATTCACAAGTTCTTCAGAATAATTCGATTCTGTATCGTCCGTCATTTGAAAGCTGTCTATGTCAGCTTTTTCAACACTTTTATTCTCATGAGGAGAAGCAGTTTTTATTAGAACAGTAAACACGACACTACTATCTACACAGACTCGATGGCCTACAAAAAAAATAATAATACTACTTTGCACTCTCATTAAGAACAAAGCACCCAATTACATCAGATTGAACTTTGGAATCACGTCTTTGTTTTTGTTTCATCTTGTAATACTGAGCCAGGATTCAGAGGGGAAGGGTCAGGAAAAGTAGCTATTTGAGGATTTAATTAATGGATTAAGTCTCATGGCTCCTTTCGGGGCTGCTCAGGTTCAGCCGGAAGGGTGGCAGCATTGTGGTGGCTAAGAATCTGATTGTCAGTTTTGCAGGCTCTGTGATTTCATTCTGTCAGCCTGCCAAGGAGCGAGCTGTCAGGCTCTCTCTGCGTCTCAGCTTCCCGCCTGGGTCTGTGCCTCTGCCTCCCAGCGTCAGGCTTGGTTAGCCCCACCCGGATTCTGTGACCTGTCGAGTGTGGAGGCCAGACTGTTTCAGGGCTTTGCTACCCAAAACACGATCTGAGCTCCAAGGGCATCATTTACTCCCCTGTTAGAAATGCAGAGTCCCAGGCTTTACCCCAAACCTCCTGAGTCAGTAGCTGCCTCTTACTGAGATACCAGTCTGCATGGTGAAGTTCGATAAACACTCTTCAAAGGGGCTCCTAGCCCAGCAGTGAACAGAAGGTCATCAACCTTCCAAGCCTCTGAGTCACTGCCAGCATCATCCATCCAAAAATGAACACTGGTGGTCCCCACCCCAGGGAGTCTGGGATGGGGCTCAGAATCCCTCTTCACTCGACACGTGCTTCTGAGATCATGTACCATCCTGACTCTTGGGTTTCTAAAAGGTCTTAGATCTTCATTCTATTTCCTTTCATGTGTTCTGTGTCTCGGTCTCTGCTTTAAAGATTATTTGCAGTGGTGGCTCCCAATCTCTCTGCAGAAATGTCTTGGAAGAACAACAATCTGGTTTGAAGAAGGAGGCCTGAAACTGTTTTTGCTGAGCGTTCTAGATAAGACCGAGGAAACCTCAGTTGCCCATATCAGAAACCAGAGACGGATAATGGAGATGATTGGGGGACACCATTGCTATTAGCTTGATTCCTACCAGTCCCTCTCCCTGGGCCCAGAGACCTTCTCCTGAACTCCAGGCTTGCAGTTAGAGCCTTTTAACCACAAGCAGTAGAACAAGTCTCTGCCCAAGTCAGTAGAGGCATTTATTAGGAAGATATCAGATGACTCCCAGAATAACAAGAGGACTAGAGAACAAGGCTCAGAAATGGGTAGGAGGCAGGGCAGATGTTAGGGTCTGAGTAGAAGGAGCTCTTTGACAGGTGTTTTTGTTTTTGTTTTTGTTTTTCAAGGAGCCACCCCTGGAGTGAATGAATTCCACCTATTTTCAATCTTTTGCTATTTTTCTGAAGATTCAAATCCCTGGACAGGAACATTGGCCTGGCTTGGTCAGGGAGGGCTGCCCCCCTTCAGTAACAGCCTTAATCATCCAGAAGGAAGTCTAATTCCCCAGTGGAGATGGGGGAAAAGATGCCAAAAAAAAAAAAAAAAAAAAAGCAATCAGTGTCTCGTGACCTGATAGCACACTTCTGTGGCTTCTCAGACTTCGCCAGAAGTAAGTTCCATGAGACCAGGATTTTTGTCTGTTTTGGTCTCTGTTGTATCCCATGCACATAGAATAGTTCCTGGCACACGGTAGATCCTCCATAAGTACACATTGAATGAATGAATGAATGAATGAATGAACGAACGAATGCCCAGAGAGAGGCTGTATGCCGTGATGGTTAAGACACAGCCTCTGGAGTCGGGCTGCCCGAGTTCAAGGCCCAGCTCTCTCACTTCCTCACGGTGTTAACCTTGGTGGCACCGAGCTCCTTTGTGCTTGTGTGCACAGACCTCCTCATAGCTAAAGTGACATTGACAAGAGCACGTTCCATTTCGTAGGGGTGTAGTTAGAATGGGATTAGAACAGTGTCTTATGTTGGCTGTTGTTCATCTATCTAATGCTCTGTACAAACTATCCCCCAACTCAGAGACTTAGATCGACTTTTTATGTATTTGCTTGTGATTCTGTAATTCGGACCGGCCTCAGGGACGACTCGCGTCTGCTCCCCGTGGTGTCCGTTGGTGCTGGAATACCCACGATCGCACCGCGGCTCATGTATCTGACCCCTCAGCAAAGATGGCTCAGTGGCAGAGCTGGCGGAAAGAGTTTGCCAGGGATCGTGTATCTGGGGCCTTGTTTCTTGCCGTGAGCCGGGTGCCTGGTTCTCTTCCGTGTAGCTGTAGGACTGCTGCCGCTCACGGGGCCTCTCCACAGAGTTGCTGAGCTGCCCATGTAAGAAGTTCGGCTGACCTGCTTCCGAGGGTGCAAAAGTGGCAGCTTCTGGATTCTGAAGGCCTAAGGTCTCAAGGCTTAGGTCTCATTCTATTGGGTTTCTCAACCTTGGCACTATTGACATCGGGGGCTGGGTAATTCTCTGTAGTGGGGGACTGTACTGTGCGTTGATGTCTGACCCTTTTCTGGCCTCTACCCACTAGATGCCAGTTGCACTCCCCTTCCCCTAACTCTTGACAAAATGGTCTCCAAACATTGTCCGAAGTCCCCTGGGAGGGCCAAGTCTCCGCAGGTTGAGTACGATTTGGTTAAACCAAGTCACAGGTCCAGCCGAGATTTAAGGAGGGAGAGGGAAGAGGGCACGTGTACCGGGGAACCTGGTTCATTTGGGGCCATCAGTGTGCAGACTCCCACGGCCATCATCGCCTCCGAACATGGCTCGCTGCAGGAATCCCCGTTCCTGGATTCTGCCCGTGAGGTTGGGCCATGTCTCCTTCTATCCGATGGGCTGCTCGTTCTGTTTGTGTGATGTCCTCTCTTGTCACCGGCATGGCCCTGCCATCTCTGTGTCCGGTCACTGCTCTTGGCTTTCTCTCCTGTACCACGCTTGGGGCCAAGAATAGCTCTTCCCTCTCTTCTCCATCCTCCGGCAGTTAACCGAGCCGTCTACAGGGCCTCCCTACGGCACGTGCGTGACCCGACTCCGAGGCGGAAAAGGCTGATCTTGTAACCTCCGGATATGGTATATGGTCTTGTACCCACACACGAGCCCTACACTCTCTCTCGAAGGCATTTGCTGTATCTCCCCTTCCCCCTCTCACTCTGATTTTTTCTTCCAGATTCATCTTAGGGTCACCTCCCCCGGGAAACCTTCTAAAAAGCCCAGTCCAATTTAGGAGTTTTTGGAGGCGGAGTCGATGCCATATTCACCTTCACGTTCCCACAGTGTCTGTTGCATGGAAAGTATTTCTTATATCAATAAATGACTGATTTAAAAGCCAAGGGAAAGAATTTAAAACTCGAGGAGAGACTGAGGAAGTGTGGAAGCAATCATGTCCCGATCTAGGGCAGAGCTTTCTGGGCGGGAGGATGAGGACGTTCACGGCCAGAGGCTTAAGTGGGTAAGTGTGTTGGAGGAGATCGAGGAGGCCCGTGAGGCCAGGGCAGAACAACGAAGGCAGAGAACACCAGGAGGTGAGGTCAGGCAGGCGATGGGATGGGATCGGTCGGCTTTGTAGGTCAAGGTACGTGCTCTGCATTTTATTCCGAATGAGACAAGAAATCACGGGGAAAAGGTTTGAGCAGAAGAGTGACTTACACCGACCTGTGATGTTAGAGGATTATTCTGGCTCCGGGGTTGAGGATAGACCGGGCAGGCCAACGTGGAAGCCGTGAGGACGCTTTTGTAATATCTGGCAAGAGATGCTGCCAAGAGATGGCCTTTCTTGGTGGACTGGACGTGGGATCGGAGAGAAGGAATGGTGTCGGGGTGATTTCATGGTGTGGGCTCGAGCAAGAAGAATGGAGAACAGCTTTCTGACGGGGGAGATTGCTTAGGGGTAGAAATTAATGTGTAGGGGCGCCTGGGGGGCTCAGTGGATTAAAGCCTCTGCCTTTGGCTCGGGTCGTGATCTCAGGGTCCTGGGATGGAGCCCCGCATCGGGCTCTCTGCTCAGCGGGGAGCCTGCTTCCTCCTCTCTCTCTGCCTGCCTCTCTGCCTACTTGTGATCTCTGTCTGTCAAATAAATAAATAAAATCTTAAAAAAAAAAACAACAAGAAAATACAATGGCTCAAAACAATAGAACTTCATTTCTCATAATGCAGCCATCTGGGAAGTTGTAGATCATTGGCAAACTGAGAACAAGACCTACATCTAAGGAGAGTTGGGAACAAAAGCCTGGTTAAAGCGGTTGAACAAGAACGGGAAAAGGGGGCATTGGACTTGGAGACTGTGCATGAACAACTCATTTAAGGAGTTTGGTTATGAAGGGAGCCTAGAAGTGGGGGGAGGGGTGGTGGCTTGAGGGAGGAGGAGGTTCCGGGCTTTTTGTTGTTATTGCTGCTGTTGTTTTTTGTTTCGCTGTTGTAAGGCTTTTTTAAGTAGGAGAAATGACAGCGTGTTTGTATGCTGATGGGAATGGTTTAGAGAGGATGATGCAGAAGGAGAGAAGGGATTCAAGAGCCCCCAGCCCCTGAGCAGGCAGCGGGAATGCCGACCAGACCGGGGCTTGGCTTTAGGCGGGAGGAAGAACCGTCGCTCACCCATAAAAGCAGCAGGCGAGCCGAGCGGTCGGGCACAGATGCGGGCGGGGGGATCAGCCACCCTGGTGTGTCTGGGACTGAGGGTGTTCGGGGATCCTGAGGCTTTCAGTGCCCAAACGCACGTAGCCCGTGGCAGACAGGACTGCTTGGTCGGTCCCCTCCGAGGTAAGAGACTTTGTGATGTGAGTTTATGGACGTTCTGTTTTGCCTGTTTGGAGTGCGGCCAAGTGAGGAAGGGCAAGCAGATTTGAACTGTTACTAAGCATCGACGTAGCCCGAATCCTACCGCTACACAATGTGAAGGGTCAACGTGACGCTGTTTTCCCTGTCCTTGGGGAGATTAGGCTCGTCGGAAAACAGAAAGGAACGTGACTGCTCTAAAGCAAGCCAACATGGGGTGTGTGTAGTGGAGCCCCTAAGTCATGTTCCGTGTTTTCCAGGAACCTATTATCTGCTAGAATAGATAACAGTAATAATAACAATAGCAATAACAGTTAACACCCATAGTTTTGTTTTATCTTCCACAACACCTTATTGGGGAGGTCCTATTGTTATCATCTCCATTTTACAACTGAGGAAATGAATGCAGAGTGACTAAGCAATTTCTTCAGGTCATACCCGAGTGGTAGAGACACGTCTTTAACCCTGGGGACTCCTTGCCCAAGCCTTTAAGAGCTATAAAGCGTGGTAATATGTGATGAATAACTGACAAGTGCCCTACAAGTTTAGAAGGAGAGATAACTTTTGTTTAGGGCAATCCAGGAAGCCTTCCTGGAGGAAGTGTTACTAAATGGAACTACAAGGAAGTTAGGATTTCATTAGACAGAGGTGAGGGAAGGACGCGCCAGGCACAGAAACCTCAAAGACAACTAAGTTGTCTTTTTTGTCACCTGCTAACCTCATCGACTCCCAGTCTCTATGGCCAGCTTGGTTTTCCTTTGCTTCCAAAAGAGTTCTTTGTGACTTTAAGAAAGTAGAATCAGTGTGTTTATAAGATTTATTCATAATGCTGGATGTAATCATAGGTTTTTCATTCTCCTTGCTCTGTGGTATTTTACTGCATGAATATTCCAGAATTCCACTATTTATTAAATCATTCTACCATTGGGGCGCCTGGGTGGCTCCGTTGGTTAAGCGTCTGCCTTCAGCTCAGGTCAGGATCCCGGCGTCCTGGGAGGGAGCCCCGTGTTGTCAGGCTCCCTGCTCACAGCGGAGTCTGCTTCTCCCCATCCCTCTGCCTCTTTCCTCCCCTGTCCCATGTTCATTCTCTCTCTCAAATAGATAAAATCTTTAAAACAACTCATTCTACTGTTGATGTGTGTTTAAATAAAATTTTTTGGCAATTAAGAATAGTGTTGCCACGAACATTTTTGCACATGCCTTTTGAAAATGGGCTCATATCTTTTCAGCATAAACTTGCACGTGTGTTTAAACACACGCCAGCTTAAAAAAAAAAAAACAACAAAAACACGCCAGCTTCTTTCTAGTGTCCCCACGTCTTAGTACCGGACTGTGCTTCTAGTACCACCGGGCCTGTACTGCTGAGGTTATGGGGTCAAAATGGCCACTTATCAGCACTCCTGGTTTGAGACAGAGCTTTTTACCAGATTACAAAACGCACCGTAACCAGGTGACCAGGTCTCCAGAGCTGAAAATAAAGTATGACACGTAGGCAATAAAACATGGCACATAGCAAAGATCGAGCACAAGCCGAGTCTATCTCCTTCCTGAGTGGCTCTGGTCCCAAACTATTAACATGGCTCGTTCTCACTCCTTCCGCGCGACTTCAGTCGCAAAGCCCTTGTACGTGAACTGTCTCTAGCCACGGGTGTTCTGTCTCGTCGTCGTGTTTACTATGTGCAACGCAGGATAGACACTCAATGTCTGTTTGCTGAGAGACCTACCGGTTCGGTCCCTGATGGTATACAGGATCACATCCTTGTGCTTCCTCGCAGGCTAATTTTCTGGACTGTTCTGTATGGTACCTCGTCGCCACACGAAACTAGCGAGCATTGAAATGTGGTCGTTGTGACTGAAGGACTGGATATTTTTAATATTTAATTTTAATTGATTTAAATTAAAAAATGATACTCAATTTTATTACGAGAACTTCTAAGGATGTTTAGACCAACTCGGCTATGTAAATCTACCCTTTTTTTTAGCTGTAAATTTTATGAAACGTAAGTCCCATTAAGTATTTTTTGATAAATATTTTATTTATTTATTTGACAGAGAGATCACAATTAGGCAAAGAGGCAGGCGGTGGGGGGGCGGGGAGCAGGCTCTCTGCCGAGCAGAGAGCCCGATGCGGGGCTCGATCCCAGGACCCTGAGATCATGACCTGAGCTGAAAGCAGAGGATTTAACCCACTGAACCACCCAGGCCCCCCATCATTAAGTATTTTTTGATAAATATTTTACAACCACATTGAGTGTAAAATACATAAAAAGACTTTGTATGAAAAAAACGTAAAGATCTTATTAAATTTCTATATTGACTACATTTCAAAATCACATCTTGAATATTCTGGGCTAAATAAAGTGTACAATTATATTTAATTTCATTTGTTTCTTTTATCCTTTTATTGTGGCCACTGGCAAACTGTAAATTACATATCTGGCTCGCACTCTCTATCTGTTGGAGAGTTGCTTTTCTAAAGATTCCCAGATACAGTGTTTTGGGGCAATTCCTGATGGTCTTCTGCCTCAGAGAGCTAGGTGAGAATATCTGTTTCCATAAACGCAGGCTACGTTTCAGTTCATGGCTGCTGGTCGGGAGAGGGAGGCACATTTGGTAGAGGAGAATGAACGTGAACTGTGGGGTCAGGCTTGTCTGGGTTTATATCTGCGTTCTGCCACTTAGTATATGGGTGACCTTGAGCAAAGTGTTTAACCTCTCTGAGTGCACGGACACCCAGATTTCCTGTTATGTAAGTCAGGGATGTGAATACCACAGAGGACATGGTCCGTGTTCCGTCTAGGTTCTTCGGGTCCTGTTTATTATTTGTATGTGTGTGTACACACCCAACCGCTGCCTCAAGTGGGGACACATGTAGAGATACCCTCCCAAATTTCTGGGGTTCCTCAGCCTAAGTAGAGACTCCACCTGGAAGTCATATCCCCGTCTAAGGCTCAGCTCTGGGAACCCAACCTAAGGCAGCGACCTTCCTTGTATATTTCTTGGAGATTAAATGAGAAGCACCTGGCACAGGGGAGGTCCTTGACCCTACCCCGTGTTGCACACCAGCCGGTACATAATAGCGATTTTACTGCCTCATCAGGAAGATGTGATTGTCAGAGACTTTTTACAGTTTAGGAGTGGGTCTGTGTTGACACACCCGTGGTCTCCCTCACTGAGCTCTGGACCCCAACCCTGTTTTCTTCAGCTCAGATGTCACAGACATGTAAAAACTCATAGGTTCCAGGGACCATAAGGAGCACGGTATCCACATGTGAACACCGATGTTACACGTGTTCCCGCGATTTCTCTCTGAGTACAGTGTTAGACACTGTGAGTAATGACATCACGCCCAGGGGATGGATTGTATGGCTTTGGAGGAGCATCAGCTATTTCAGCAAAACAAGGAGATTCCTGCAGCCAGCAGAGAGCTTGCTGACTTCGGTAACACACTGCAGGAAAACATGGTGATTAGAGCATTCTGTGTGTTGAAGAGAATCTGCTTATAGTTTCATATACTTTTGGTTCATTCTTTTGACAAATGTTCAGTCAAACGGATGGTTACCATTTATCAAAGTTCATTATATGCTAGTTATTATTTTAATGTATTGGCGGACACTATCTCATTTAATCTACTCCAAAACTCACTTCAAACATTGTCTGCTCAGACAGGCCTTTCCTGGCTGCTCTGAATTAACTACCCTCTGTTGCACTTTGTAGCCTCTATCATTACTTGAAATTTTTGTTTCCTTGGATGAAGGGTTTACTGTGTTCCTCTCTACCCAACTCACCCCTCCCCCGCCCCCGTCCCATTAGAATCTGTGTTGCAGAGAGTGAGCTCTTTTCTGTTTCCACAGGTTCTAGAATATGCCTGGCAGAGGGCTGGCTCTCGGGGAATATTTACTGAAAGACAGAAGGAATGAAAATATTGATGTAGATGAGATCGCTCAAGCCCCGGGAGGCTAAAAGATAAGATACCAGAGCTGGGAATGGCAGCTCTCATTTGAACCCCGGTCTCTTATGTTAACACTATTGTCGTGTGTTACGTGTGCAACAGAGGAAGGCATATCTTACCCGTAAGGAAACCACTCTGCTGAGGAGGAAACACGTTCATCTTCAGTCGATAATTATTAGCTGCCTCTTGCTAGAAACTGCATTAAGGGCCAGGAACGCAGAAGTAAACGACGCAGATGCAGATGCTACTGGAGGCTTTGGTCCAGACTCTCGAGCCGGGAAGACCCGTATTATGAGGAATAACAAGTGAGCTCAGTATTTTGAAAAGGAATATACAGGGATGGAAAAGAAAAGCAGGGAAGCCCAACAAAGTCAGGGGGGTCGGGGAAGGCGTCTTTGTGGGAGGGAACGTAGCCTGTCCAAGAAACGGAGAGGAGTGCAACGTGACGGTCGTTAGAACGGCGGAGGCAAATAGAGAACAGCCTGGAAAATGACGTTTCTAAATAAGAACCACACGGGGTGGGGAGTGCTTTGTCCTAACAGACACTGGTTTCAGTGCTGTTGCGAAGGGAGCTGAGGAAACGGGGAGGTTCTCCCTCCAGGAGAAGCTCCATGAAGTCATTACAGTGACACTCATGCTCGGGGGCATCACGGGATACAGATACACAGAGACAGGAGAAGAGCGTGAGGACAGTTTCTTGTTTCTTTCTGATTTGACTTTGTGAGTGATACATTCCAATGGTTTTGTACACACAATGCATAAAACTGTGAACTATCTCACTTCCGCTCCTGTTGTCTCACCCGTCCAATTCCCAAACTCACACTACCATCGGTAAGTTATTAGTTCTTTCTAAGTCCTTTCAAAATTACTTTATGCAGACACAAGCCATTGCAAATAGGAATTCTCACCCCCCACCCTTTTACTGCACTAGGTAACATATTATATTCATCATTTTATACTTATTAACAATACATCTGGGAAACCTTTCCATATTGGTACATAGTGATCTTTCTCATTTTTTAAATAGCTGCACAGTGTTTATACAGATGTGTCATAATTTATTTAACTAGTCTTTTATTGATAACTTTTAGGGCGTTTTCAATCTTTGGCTACTAAACAGTTTTGTAGATATGGCAACGTATAACTGTGCAAGTATATTTATAATTTTTAAAGCTATGGCTGAACTGTCATCAAAGGAGGTTTTATGGAAATGCCTCCAAATGGTTAAATTTAACTACGAAATTAATCATAAAACTGGAAGCAAATAAAATGAGTTATTTTTTTAAAATGATGCCACTAATGTATTTGCTCATTTCCAATAAAATACTGGATATAACTAAAAATTGGAAACGGAAAGTGGTATCATGTTGGATAATATTGGATAAGGTACAGACCCAGATTTTGTGAAGCCTGAAGCTTATGCAACTTAGGGCGGTCTTCTTTAAGAAAAATGATGTGAAATTACAAAACGGGCAGTATGGAACTTTGGAAGGGGCTCAGGTGAGAAAGGGGTTCCAGAAAGTTCACTGGCTTTGTGGCAGATCTGCCCTTTAAAGGAAATGCATGCACACATGCAGAAGAAAACTAATTACTCCTCCTTTTCAAGTGGGAGAAGCCATGTTCAAAAAGTGCTGAGCCCTGTCTTTAGCTACATATCAACGAGACTAAACACACAGGCCTTCGAGATCTTGGCTCCACGATAAAGGTGATGTTCCCTGTATCCGCATTCTGTCTTCCCAAAGGGATTTGTTCCAGGCACATGACATATTTCACCTTAGGAACGCCAAACACCCTATAGGTCCTTCTTGTTAATATTAACAATAATTCCATGATATGAAATTTCACATTATAGAGATAATCCTGGGAGGAGTTCAAAGGGCCCCCATCAATTTCATCTGTCCCGGTCGGATGCATAACGTTATGGCTGGCAAGTGGTTACCACTGGGAAATGACTTCCTTATCCCAAGCTTGAAAGATAGAAGCTGACAAATTGCTCTTAATGATCTGAAGTTAATGATCTCTCTCTCTAACAAGCGGCGGCTTGTTTGCTTGGCCCCACGTTCGGCTGCCATCCCCGAGACCGCTGCCCTCATGCCACCTCTGGGGGGAGAAGACAGCCAGCGGGTGAGGAGACAAGCACGCCCTTTGGAAGAGCAGGAGAACGGAACACACGAGCGGAGCGGGGAAGAAAGAAGAGAGGGATCCAGAACCAGGGCTGAGAGACGACGGAATTAACTAGTCTAATGCCCGTTACAAATAAAGCGGAAGTCAAGTACGAAAGAACGCAGGCACAGAACAGACATTCAGAAATACGGGCCGCCTGCCGGGCCAGATTAGGTTTGGGGGAACTGACTACATTCAACACAGAGAGACGCCCATCTGACATTGAAAATACAGGCATTATTATCCAATTAGGTGAGACTTGGAAAGAGCCCATGTGCAGCCACCTGTGTGGCAAATGTTAGAGGTTCTATGACTATGTGGAAATAATGTTGACTTTTAGTCAAACATGCCTCGTAAACTGGGTTTATGTTCATTGCTCGTGAGCCGAGCCGGCCACCGCGTGCTAGGAAGCTTTTCTGCCGCTGCTTCTTGCCCTCTTTTTCCTTCCTTCCTTTCTTCCCTTTGCTTCAAATGGACGCCTCAAAGGCAAAGTTCTTTTTCTTTTTCTTTTTTAAGATCACTGATGCCTGTGCAAGATGTAATGAATTTACAACCGCAGACTCTGACATGCAAGAAACATCACCTTTTACCTTTTATTTTGTTGTTGATTAAAAAGAATGTGTTTATTTCATCTTCGTTGGTTTCTTTAAAATTCCTTCTACTCCCACGGTACCTCACTGGGTGGAGGAAGATCGACTCTTTGGGGATTTCATCACCCGCTGATCATATAGACTCGGGATGCTCATGTAGTGCCCCCAAATTGGGTGTAGCCGTCACTGTGGCTTTGGCTAACCCACAGGTGTCCCCAAGTCCCTTTTGCTTTGCCACCTTCCTTGATGTGAGCCGTAGACAAGCGGTCAGTGATGGTCCTGACTAATGAGAGGTGAGAGAGCTTCTTTCTGCTGGGGGTGTAGGAAACGACTAGTTTTTCCTGACAAAATGGGTGCGAGACCCTCGTGTTCTCTCTTCCTCTCATTCTCCGGACTTACTAGGGACATGGTGTCGCAGCAGCCACCTTGCAGTCATGAAGGTCGGCCCAGGAGAGCTGCACACTTGGTGGCCCCAGCATCGTTGAGCCCAGGAACCAGTTCCTTCTAGAACTTCTTCCTGGGAGAGGAAAAAGAAATACCCTCTCTGTTAAGCCACTGTATGGTGAGTTTCTCATAATTTACAGCTGAAAGGATTTCTAACCGAGTCACAGAGAAAACAACTCTATTCTCCAGTCCATCCCGGTGGCTGTTGACATGGTGACAGTGTCAATGATTCCTTGAAATCCAGTGAGAAGTTGCTCCCGGGCCACTCCCTGGACAAAGAAACAACCAGGACTGGGGCCCTGGTTACCTGGTTCAAAAGCCAGGCAGCCAACCCCTGTAAGGCCCAGGGAGGGAGCCGGGACTAGGTCCCTGCAACTTTGAACACCCGTAGCCTGCTGTCCGCCCTCTTCTCCTCTTGCCACTTTCAAAAGCACTCGCCTGCCTCCTCTCCTCACTCAGAATGTCTAGCACAGTCTCTTGTGTGAGCTAAGGTTTTTGCAAATGAGCGGAGTGGCCTTCTCGGGAGCTCCTGCTCTCTGGTCAGCTTCGAGCCGGCTCGGCCACGCCGGCACAGAAAGGGAGCCGTCTGGTCAGACGTAGGGGGGAGAACTAAAGACAGAGCCAGTAGAAGTTAATATTTTAATAAATAGTTTGCCACACCTACTAGTCGAGCAAAGTGGCCTCAGTGGGAGGAGACACTGAGCATGATGACAACTGAGTAATTAGGACAACTGTGGAGCCCCGTGCACACTTGCGTGGATGAAGTCAGTGGACTCGCTTCCCACCCGCTCTGCAGACACTGGGGTGCTTCTTCGTTCATAGGCAAGAGCGCTGCTGTACTCTGGGGCCCTGGGAATGGGTGGGGAGTGGGGGAAGGAGAGATGCTTAACATTTCATCCTTCCAAGACTTGCCGTCCTGAACGTCACCGTTTATAGTTAAGAAGCCAGAGCTTTCATTTGAAAGTGTCCTGTTCTTATTTCTGCAACTTTTTTTGGTTGGAAGTTTTATTTATGGTTTAAAATTAATGTTCTTGAAAAGGTAATCATTTATATGATTAATTGTAGAATTGATTGTAATAGCAAATGCCTGGAAATGATCTACATATCAGCAGGAGTCTGATTAAAACAAATTGTAGTGCAAACACAGAACGGAATGCTTTTTAGTTACAAAATTGACTGCGGAGGTGCTCTCTGATGGGTACGGACAATCCTGTCTCCCTTTCCCGTCCCTTCTCTGCTCAATTTCCACTCCCCTCAGAGAAGGTTTCTTCGGCATCTCTTCCGAGTTTCTCCATGCGCAAGAAAATAGAAATGTAGATTCTCATTTTTCTTTTTTATAAGAAAAGTAAGATACTTCTCGTGCAGCTCTGCTCCTTGTTTGTTTCACCAAATAATATATCCTGATCTCTGTCCGAAACAGAAGACTTTCACTGGTCCGAAGTCTCCCTGCACATCGTGTAGCAGCATTTTAAAAGGTCTTCTTCGTATCAGTCGTACACATTCCTTATTTTGTTTATTCCTAGGATTTTTTTCCTTTCATCTTTGTCTTCTTGTCATTCCTAGGCTTGCTTTTCCCTTCTGTCCCAGTGGCTGTTCTCTTCTGCTCTGGTTGTTGTCCTTTTATATGTATTAATTTTTGTGCATTAACTCTCAACCTTCCTACTCTGCTTTTAATTTTTAAACATTTTCACAAACTCTGATTAAGGTAAACAAATCCTCCTCTTTTGGCACAGGTTTCTTTCTTTCTTTTCTTTCTTTCTTTCTTTCTTTCTTTCTTTCTTTCTTTCTTTCTTTCTTTTTTGAAAGATTTATTTATTTATTTATTGGACAGCTAGAGACACAGAGAGAGAGAACACGAGCAGGGGGCTCCTGGGAGAGGGAGAAGCAGGCTCCCCTCAGAGGAGGGAGTTGGACACACGGCTCAGTCCCAGGACTCTGGGATCACGACCTTAACCACGGAGCCACCCGGGCACCCGGGCACAGGTCTACTCACAATGCAAAGCTCTATGTTCTGAGGCTTTCGGAACCCTGGCTGCTCTAAGTCCCAGTGTGCTCAGGGCTCCTCACGATAAGATCGTCTGCTGACATTCAGAGAGTCATTATTAGTCAGGGCCTTAGTATAAGGTACCGCCAGACTGCAGCGCAATCAAAACTACAAAATAATGTTACAGAAACTGTTCAGCCAGATACTCCAACGCAGGCCGTGCGTGTCTTCCTAGATGTTTGGTCTGTGCGTTGGGCTACGGTCTGTGTTTCTCCGGCGCTTCCGGCCCACCGCGCCTGGCACTTTGGGGAACACAGGGGGAGAACTCCCCACATATTTCGTTGGGCACCAGCTCAGTATCTTAGGCCCGTCCATTCGTAAGATCTTTCTCTGCAACCGTCTGAGCGGCCTGCCGTCATAAGGACACACAGTTCAAACGCAATACAATCACAGTACGTGTTTTCTATTCCTCTGTTATTTATGAGCAGTCATAACTGACCAGAAGGGACACGTGTTGTCAGACCCATGACATACTGCAATGAGCTCTAAGTTGGTGGCTTTTAAATGAGACAACCTTGTATAGTTATTTCCTAAAAACCTTGGACCAAGGGTGCCTGGGTGGCTCAGTGGCTTAAGCCTCTGCCTTCAGCTCGGGTCATGATCCCAGGGTCCTGGGATGGAGTCCCAGGTTGGTCTCCCTGCTCAGTGGGGAGCCTGCTTCCCCCTCTGCCCCCACCTTACCCCCCTTTCATGCTCTTTCTCTCACTTGCTCTCTCTCTCTCCCTCAAATAAATGAATAAAAATAAAATCTTTTCAAAAATAATAAAAATAAATTAAAAAACTTGGACCAAAAGGTCATTCAATCAAAACCCAAATATTTGTGATCGGGTGTCATTCTCTTTCAATTAAAGGCTGCACCATTTCGTAATAGTCTATAATAACTGCTTCCAAAGTACAGCAAAAATATTTTCCTAAGTCAGCTTTCCATTATTTATGAGGAAACTCTAAGGCTTGTGTCTCTTACTAGGCCACATTTCTTTTCATCTCCATTTTCAGTTATTTCAGGTTTCCCCGGCAACTTCATCAGGGCCTGTCAGAAGTCATGAGATCCGGAGAACCGGTCGGAGAGTTGCAGACTGCTCAAGCTCATCCAGTCCAGCCCCCTCGTTTCACACATAAAGACACTAAGGGAGGGAACGGTTGACGGCTCAGCATCACGCAGCGAGCTCCCGAGGGAGCCCGGACTGGGAGCCAAGCCTCCTGCCCCCCAGCCCAGCCTTCCTTCACCACATCCTGGTGCACATTGCTAGGCGTGAAGAAGAAAACACATTCCAACAATTACTGTTGACAAAGACGTGAGGACTGCTCACGATACGGAGGCACATACCAACTATTTGTTCCGAATCCTTTTTTCCTATTGGGCAATCTCCCTCAGTCCCACAGTGGTCATGGCTACGTGTGTCATTGTTGACTTCAGGTACGGTGGCGGCCCCCACCTCCGTGTGTAGCACTGCCCACACTGTCGCTCCAGCAGCGTGATGCACAGGCAGCTCACAGTCCTGCCAAAAGTGAAATCATTTTTATTTCCGCCAAATCTGTTATTTCTATATTCTTATTTTATTGATTTTTTTGACTTTATAATCACCCATTTGTCTAAGTCCTTACCATTCTTGACCCGTCACATTCCTTTTATTTTCATTTTCTGTCGTCCCATTACTTAAATATTTCTTGCATATTTTCTCATCTCTTCATCTCTGTTCGCACTTGTCTTCGTTACTTTTCACCTGCACTCCTCCCTTTGCCTCTTTCCTCTCCAAGCTACTCCCCATTCTATCTTCAGAGTCATTTTTCCAAAGGGTAAACATTCTCTTGCTATGCTCCTGCCTAAAACCACTTACTGTCTTCCCCACGTCCACTCAAGTCCAGACGGCATGATTATTTAAGGTCCTTCATGACGACCTGTCCCCTGCTTGCCCAACTTCTCTACCACCACATCTTTTCAACATCAGGATCCATAAATGCAAAAACACTTGCAATTCTTTGAAGTCATGAAACGATCGCATGTCCCCGTGGCCCCGTGGCCCCGTGTCCTCGCACATGCAGCTCCTCTCGGCCCAGCACACTCTCCTCTGCTCCCGTCTCCTACCTCCGAGCCTGTTGTTGGCGGCTGCTCTTGTCGTCACCCTCTGAGAGCCGACCCTGAGCGTAAAGATGAGCCTCGAAGTGATGCCTGTAGGCAGAATTTATTTTTTGATGCTTCCACTGGGCCTCGTTTGTGCTTCTATTGTTATATTTTGCACCATATTACAATTCCTTATTTACACGTTACTGTGGTACTTCCCTTTGCCTCAAGACCTAGCAGGGTCTGAACGAACAGCGGAACAGTAAATGGGCACGCGTGGTAGCAATCGAGGGCAACGTTTTGTGGTCAGACGTAATCTCGTACACTTAGAACTTCTGAAAATAATACTATTTGGTCAATGCCGCTCAGAATAGACTCATTGCCCAAGCTATAGAGTTGAAATGTTTTGAATTTATAGAATTTTAATGACTATAATTTAGAATGATTATGATTTATATCTACCTTACCCTTTCATTGAAACATGACTTTGTTTCCTCACTATGAAATCATCGCACATAATGATCTCCAGGTGACAAACAGTCATTTCGGCATGTGGGGATATGGAAAAGGCATCTTACATTTTATCTCTTTTTCTCAGCAGAGGATTTACCAGTGTTTCATGTGTATTAAGAGCATTAGTTAGCATCGGCATCTCTACACTCTTTGGTCAAATAAATTTTATTACACATTTATTAAGACGTTCTGGACTTTAACAACATTTGTGATGAGGTTATTATAGACATACACAAAGATCAGATAAATAAGGTTAAATATGGTGTTTACTAAATTAAACGGGGACACAGAGCTAATTGCAGCACTAGCCCAGGAATTGGCTAAGGTTTCATCTTCAGGACTTCCCTCACCCCTCCACCAGAGCGCACACGACGGAGAGGAACACTTTTGTATCCCCCGGGAATCCGGATGCTTATTTCCTTCAAAGGTGGAATTTATTTGAATGTGCTAATTTTACCTAGCACTTGCATTTTACTCCATTACGTATTGTTTTAAATAACAACTTCTAATTTTTAACTGACTTTTTTTTAAAAGATTTTATTTATTTATTTGACAGAGAGAGAACACAAGTAGCCAGAGAGGCAGGCAGAGAGAGAGAGAGAGAGAGAGAGAGAGGAGGAAGCAGGCTCCCCGCCTAGCAGAAAGCCCGATGCGGGACTCGATCCCAGGACCCTGAGATCATGACCTGAGCTGAAGGCAGAGGCTCAACCCACTGAGCCACCCAGGTGCCCTAATTTTTAACTTAATAGACATCTACGTAACTCCAGAAAGCTGTGCCGGGGGAAGCCATCGTTTCTAGCACTTGCCTTCGCTTTGCCGCATGTCCAAAGAGCTACCAAGGTCAAGAAGCAAGGGCGTGGTGAAGAAGTACCGAGCCCTGTTACGTCCGGGCGTGGGCCCAGCGGTGGTTATGCCACTCACTGGCTCTCGATTTTAAGCAAATCACATATCCTTTCAGGGTTTCAGTTCTTCCCCTTAATGAGAATGGTAACACCTGCCTTACCTCCTCAGAGGGTTATTTTTAAAATTGAAAGAAAATTGTTCAGCGAGCTGAAAACTCAGGCTTAGAAAATGGGCAGGAGAAAGGGAGCGCCGGTAGCCAGAACTGCAGCCAAGGGTCATCGCATCAAGCCACCGCCCCCAAGCACTGTGGCTGCCACCTGTGGCCTCTCGGTGCCTTACCCGCGGCCGCCATCCCTTCGGACGCCGCATCACGGCTGTGGGGTTCGCTGTGGCCCCCGCTCCCGCCGGCACCTCCACGATGAACTCTGGCCTCACGAGGGCCTAACAGCAGCTGCAGGCAGGGCCGCGCGTGTGCACATCAGGCCTTTTGTCTTTTATGGTAGCAGATTGGCTCAGGACCCAATGCACAGGCCAACAGAATGGAAACTCCCTCCTGTACAAGAAGGGATTAAGATGTTGGACCCGCTGCCTCCTAACTGCCCTCACGGCCTCCAACCTCCTACCACTGCCGGCACCAGAATTTTTTCTCAAAGGAAAATCTGATTTCTGCCACTGCTGTTTAAAGCCTCCAGGGATCCCCTCCCCACCATGCCAGGGTCATCCAAACGCATTAGAATGCGGTGCACACTCTTCTAATCAGGCCCTTCTCTGCCCCCACGGCCGCTCTCCTCTGAGTTTCGCATCCCCCTCCTGCCAAAGGGCTGGTTTTCCCAGTAGGGCCTGCTCGTGATGCCTGTTTGCCTTCCCTTTTACGAAAAGGGGAACTCTGAGGGAATTGAAACGACAAAAGGCCCGCATACTAGCGTCTGTCTTCGAAAGAGCCGACGTTGGGGCTCTTCCGGACAGGGAGGGGATCCAGGCGGGACCGTCCACGTTCAGGCCGAAGCTGGGAGACCAACGAGAGAACCGCATCGGCTCCCTGCTGGGGCTGGAGGTGGGAGACGCACCGAGCCTGTCCCCGGCACAGTCCCACGGGCCGGGACGCGGGGACCGGGGTCGAAGGGCCGTGGGCAGCCAGAGAACCAAACCCAGGCCTCTGCTCCGCTCCTCCCGGCCGGACGCAATCCCAAGGTGCCCGCTCTGATCCGCGGAAAGGGAGTTCAGAAAGTGGGAGCCGTGGGATATCCTGCCCGAGCGCCCATGCGACCCCAGGCCGGCCGGTGCTTCGTTGCCGGTGGACAACACAGCAGCGCGGGCCGCGGGTCGGACCCGGACAGCGCCCGCCACGCCGCCCTCCGGCTCTCCTGTCCTCGGGCCGGGCCGGGCGCGACCCTCCGGTTCTCGGGCTCACGGACCGCGGGGACAGTCAGAGGCGCGGGGCGCCCGGGCGCGGGTGCGGGGCGGGAGAGGAAACGTCATTTTACGCCCTTCTGTACCACTTCAATGTGTTCACAATACTACTGTGTTATTGGAACGGCGGGATTATTTAAAAAGTCAACTCAAGAGTTAGAGAAATGGGAGTCCCTCCTTCTCTGCTGTTTTGTTTTTTCGCGTTTCTTTCCGAAGGACCCAATGGGTCCCCTAAAGGAAGGCACAGAAGCCAAGTGGGAAAGGAAAAGGAAGAACACCTCAAGCAGTTGTATGAGATATTGTTACGTTAAAATGACTGAGAGCGGTTTCCTCAGAATATTGCTGAAAAATGCAGGTTGCAAATTATTATTATTATTATTATTATTTGTTAGATTATTTATTTATTGATTTGACAGAGAGAGCGCACAAGCCGGGGGAACGACAGGCAGAGGGAGAAGCAGGCTCCCCGCTGAGCAGGGAGCCCGATGCGGGGCTCGATCCCAGAACCTTGAGATCACGACCTGAGCCGAAGGCAGACGCCTAACTGACTGAGCCACCCAGACGCCCCCTCTCATTTGATTTTTGTTATAGCCCTTGAAAAAATAAAGGTAGTTATTATCTCTTTCTGGATGAGGAAAGCTCTTGTTTTTTGATGGAGCTGGGATGGAGCCTCTCGTCTCGTGACTACAGATGACGTTTCCTGTGTTTGCACCATCCCGCCGCATCTGCACTCTCAACCCACCCTCCACGCACTCCTTTCTTTACACATTATCCTAATAACGCTGCTGTTCTTTCTACGACACTCTCCTCCCCCGCTGTTTCTCTGTGTCCTGTTCTTTCCCTTCATAAGATGAAAAGTTAAATATATATATTCAAACTCAATGTATACGTGTGTTTTGTTTGTTTTCTCCACTAGGGTATAAGTTCAATGAGGGCAAGAGCCATGTGTCTACCCACCCTCCTACTCTACACCCATTTAGGGCCTGGCATATGGTAGGAACACAGTAAGCATTTGTTGAATGAATGAAGAAACATCAGCTTCTGCAACAGGTAGGACTCACTCGGTTCCAGAGGCCTCATTTATTTTATATTGTTTTGAAACAATTTATTTTTAAATAATCTCTATACCTGACATGGGACGCGAACTCACAACCGCAAGATCAAGAGTCACGGGCTCTACGGACTGAACCAGCAGACCCCTCATTTAAACTAGCACGAACAGAAAAGGAAATCTGTGAACCTGAGTATTTAGGAAGTTCAGGAATCAGCTGGCTTTAATCATAGCTCTCCTGAGGTTAGACGAAATATCTTCCTCCTCACCCCCTCTCCCCCCTTCCAATTTTCTGGCTCCTCCTTCTCCTCCTCTCACTCCTCTGTCTCCCTCGTGCTTTTTTTCCTTCTACAGCTGGGCCTCCCCTCCACTTGCTCTGTGCACGGTGGAGACGGCGGCTGGGACTCTGGGATAGCTGCCCTAGTTGGGCATCCCAGCCGAGGGGAAGCCTCTCTCTCTCAATGTCTGTATCTCAGTTTCAGGAAAAGTGAAATTTAGGATTGGCCAGACCGTATCCATTGTCGGGGGTGGGGCACGGTGATCGGTAGCTCCTCTCAAACCATGTGGAAGAGGGGACGGGTGTTTTCCCAGAGCAAGGGATACTGTGCAGAGGAAAACAACACGTGTCCTCCGTATACTTTCATAGGGAATTTTATCAAAAAGTGGAGGCAACTTCCTGCCTCTCAAATAGAAACTCTCTGAATGGACCTGAATTATGACCTTTGGAACTGTTGGACTTAGATCATAAATTTTTAAAGGATGGACCACACTTTATTTTTTGAGTCCCAAAGTGTTGGTAGGTCAAGTGTAGTCCTAAAGACAATCCCACCCATAACCTTCACAGCTATCTGTTCAGTAAAGCAGAGGATTGCAAAACAACTTTTTTTGGTTGTTTATTTTGGCTTTCAACCAAATAGGAACTTGAGAAATTTGTTTGTCGATAAATTGTGCTTCCATGTGCAAGAGGAAATGTGCTCAGTAACAACCACAGGATGTGGACCTCCATTTCATGCACAAAATTCTGCGGGCGGCGTCCTCACGTTCCTACACAGGGCGTAAAACAGGGAATGCTCAGTGTTCAGACCGCTGCTAAATACTAGCTTTCCTGTAGCCTTGATATATTTTTTTAAGGTTTTATTTATTGATTTGAGAGAGAGAGAGAGAACATGAGGGAGAGGTCAGAGGGAGAAGCAGACTCCCCACGGAGGTGGGGTGGGGACTCGATCCCATGACTCCGGGGTCATGACCTGAGCGGAAGGCAGTCGCTTCACCATCTGAGCCACCCAGGCACCTGTAGCCTTGATTCTTAGAGGGAGAAGTGGGCTTTCAGAGTTAGGCATTTGTTGATTTGCCCACGTCCCCGTGTTTGAGAACAGTCTTCTGGGAAAGAAATAAAGATCAAAAAAAAAATTTTTTTTTTTAAATATTTTTATTTATTTATTTGACAGACAGAGATCACAAGTAGGCAGAGAGGCAGGCGGAGAGAGAAGGAGGGGAAGCAGGCTCCCCGCTGAGCAGAGAGCCCAACGCGGGGCTCGATCCCAGCACCCTGGGATCATGACCTGAGCTGAAGGCAGAGGCCCAACCCACTGAGCCACCCAGGCGCCCCAAGATCAAAAATTTTTAAAAAATCAACGTTCCTTCTCAGTTCCTATCTCTAGGTACTTTACTTTTATCTCCTTTCTGAATGGCATGAAGTGCCTCTTAATGTGATCGATTTATAAATGAATGAGAATGACTGCGACTAGTCCTATTCAGATATCCAATAATGCAGGCTCAGGGACTAAAATGACACTTATAATACAGAAAATAGAAAACTAGTTTTTTCTTAGTCCCTTTTTTTTTTTTAACTTTAGAATCTGGGTCTTAAGGAGGAGTGGTGAAATGTTCTGCTTTTTAAAGTTATAAATATATATGATTAATAAGAAAAACACTGAAGGAAATGAAAACAACCTCACATCCCGCACTTCCTGACATCCTCTTTTGATTTTGTGAAGTTTCCTGTCATGACTTTTCAGGATATTTATTTTTAAGGAAGTTCCTTTAGCAAGAAGAGAGACACCAGCACCCTGTCCCTCCTGACACACACACACACACACACACACACACACACACACCCATCAAAGATTTAGCAGTCTGTGCTGCATTATTATTCTACATTTTAAACAACAGGGCCCGTGACATCCGTCTCTAGATGGATTGCAAAGCAGTAGAGAGGATAGTAAAGAGAAAGTGAGAAGTACCATATCCTAGATTTCAGCCTTTTTGCACAGTGCAGGAGCCTGAAGACAACAATTTCATGATTATCATTAGTTATTATGTTTTTTCCTTCGTTTTTCTTAACATATAATGTATTATTTGTTTCAAGGGTACAGGTCTGTGATTCATCACTCTTACACAATTCACAGCACTCATCATAGCACATGCCCTCCCCAATGTCCATCACCCAACCATCCCATCCCTCCCGCACCCCGTCCCCTCCAGCAACCCTCAGTTTGTTTCCTGAGATTAAGAGTCTCTTATGGTTTGTCCCCTTCCCTGGTTTCATCTTGTTTCATTTTCCCCCTCCCTTCCCCTATGATCCTCTGTCTTGTTTCTCAAATTCCTCATATCCATGAGATCATATGATAATTGTCTTTCTCTGATTGACTTACTTCCCTCGGCATGATACTCTCTAGTTCCATCCACGTCATTGCAAATGGCAAGATTTCTTTTTCTGATGGCTGCATAGTATTCCATTGTGTATATATACCACATCTTCTTTATCCATTCACCTGTTGATGGACATGTAGGCTCTTTCCATAGTTTGGCTACTGTGGACATTGCTGCTATAAACATTCGAGTGCACGTGCCCCTTTGGATTGCTACATTTATATCTTTGGGGTAAATACCCAGTAGTGTAATTGCTGGGTCATAGGGTAGCTCTATTTTCAACTTTTTGAGGAACCTCCATGTTGTTTTCCAGAGTGGTTGCACCAGCTTGCATTCCCACCAACAATGTAGAAGGGTTCCTTTTTCTCCTCATCCTTGCCAACATCTGTTGTTTCCTGAGTGGTTAATTTTAGCCATTCTGACTGGTGTGAAGTGGTATCTCATTATGGTTTTGATTTGTATTTCTCAATGCCAAGTGATGCTAAGCATTTTTTCATGTGTCTGTTGGCCATATGGATGTCTTCTTTCCAAAATGTCTGTTCATGTCCTCTGCCCATTTCTTGATTGGATTATTTGTTCTTTGGGTGTTGAGTTTGATGAGTTCTTTTTAGACTTTGGATACTAGTCCTTTATTATTATTAATAGTTAACATTTATTGAGCTTTTGCTAGGTGTCATCATTGTGCTAAGTACTTTACACACATACACACTCTTGCACACACTCACATACACACTCACATACTGCAAACTTGTCATGTGGCCATATCAGAGTATATACTGTGCGTTAAGGCTGTGTTTTTGGTGATCCATTAGTGAATCCAGAAATTAATTTAATAGGAGAGATAAATTCAAACCTATAACATCCTTATGAAATGAATTGTATTATCCCCATTTTATAGATGAGGAATGTCAGAACTTAGGAGGTTAAGTAACTCACCCAAGTTCACAGAGTTAGTAAGAGGTAAAACTGCATTTGGGGCTGTGTCTTAACTTCTGTGACTGACTATTCTACATCACTTAACAATTCTGAATGTAGCACATTAGAAACAATTACGTGTAGAAGAAAACATACATCCTGTAAGGGAGAGCTCAAGGCTTATGCACAATCAACCAACCTGCAGTGTATTGAATATAGGCTTAAGAGCCAAGTGTGGGGGCACCTGGATGGCTCAGTGGGTTAAAGCCTCTGCCTTCGGCTCGGGTCATGATCTCAGGGTCCTGGGATGGAGCCTGGCCATTGGGCTCTCTGCTCAGCAGGGAGCCTGCTTCCTCCCTCCCTCATTCTGCCTCCCTCTCTGCCTACTTGTGATCTCTGTCTGTCAAATAAATAAATAAAATCTTAAAAAAAAAAAAAAAGAGCCGTGTGTGTGTGTTAGAATTGTGGGAAAAAAATTCATAGAACTCCATACCAGTAATAGGAATATCAAAATTCATGACTGACTTTGAGGCGAAGAGAGTTTCTAACTTTCAAAGATTCATAATGCTACATTTACACTGTACTTTACAGCTTTTCCGGGGCTTTCCTAGATATCATGTGATCCTCATGTACTCTGCGGGCTCAGTATGTATGGCCTTTTTATGGTACAGGCTGTAAGAGTGGTTACAGCTGATAACAACTAGTTATCAATGGGAAAGCCAACATATTTTGGTCACAGTCCAATAGCATGAAAATGGTACTTACAGATAATCTGTCATTATGAAATCTCCCGCTCTTAAAGAAGTTGCAAAGCTGCCAAATGAATGAGGAAGCACAGATGTATTTAATAGGCCCTAAAAAGCTCATATAAAAATGCAATCAGTAAGTTGACTCTAGGGGACTTAGCCTGAGAGGCTCAGTGAGTTAAGCATCTGCCTTCCGCTCTGGACATGATCGTGGGGTCCTAGAATCGAGTCCCGCATGAGGCTCCTTGCTCAGCGGGGAGCCTGCTTCCCCCTCTCCCTGCTCTTGCCCCTTCGTGTGCACTCTCTCTCTCTCTCTGTGTGACAAATAAATTTAAAAAGTCTAAAAAAAAAAGTTGACTCTGGGACACCAACAGCTTTTGAAGAAAACATCTCTACCTTTCAGAAATAATGATGATGGTATTTGTGAAATACATTTGTCATTTCAAAAATATCTCCCAAAATTATTAGGACCATATCAGTTGTCAGTACTCATACATTAAGTCTCACTTAATCTTTGCTTTTTCTGGAAAAAAAAAAAAAGTGCATTTACTTACACAGAGAGAATCCCGTCCAGTCTGTGTTGACTACCATTTTACTCAGGTTTAAAGAAGACCTTCAATACTGTCGAAGACTTCCTTACAGAACTGCCACAATGCCTATCAGGGTTTCTGCTGTGGGTTAAGGCCGTGCTTTTGGTGGTCACAACCCATTTATGAAATCAGTGTAATGAGTAGAGACATATAATTGTTTAAAATTAAGCAGATCAGAATAGACCATATCGGAAGGTCTCACAGGTAGTTAACGCAAGTATATTTTAGGGAAATTCTGTTTTATGTGTACACTAAGTGTTGACAATGTGGTTTGTAGTTAAAAAAAAAGATTTGAATAAAATAAATGCGTCACAGGGATGTAATTTATAGCACAGGGAATATAGTTAATAATACCATAATAGTTTTGTACAGTGACATGACAGATGATAACTAGACCCAACAAGGTGATCGTTTTATAATGTATGAAAATACTGAATCGCTATGTTGTATACCTGAAAGTAATATAATCTGGTATGTCAATTACATTTCAATTAAAAAGAAAAAACTTGAAAGCCACTGGGTTAAGGCACTTCCTCCAAAAGGTATTTCATTGCAAATAGTTTTTGGATGGATGTCTCAGAGCACACAGACTTTTGGTTTTATGGGGTGAGCTGTGGAGGGGATTGCTGGGAGCAGAGGGTGTGGATAACCAAAGCGGAAGAAGGACATAGGAGCAAAATCCCACAAGACACCCCTGGAGCATAGAAGGGTGAAAGGGACAGGAACAGAGAAGAACCAAGGAGAGCAAGACGGGGCGTGTCAAAGAGTGAGATAATCCGAGTCAGAGCGAAGGTCGGGTTCGTATGTAAGCAAGAGGGAGGGAAGACGAGGGAGCAAAGCCCTGAGACCGTAGGTGAAGCTTGGCAGACGCAACCGGCCTACGCTGAACGCCGCCTTTAGCCCTAACAGGGGCTTGGCTTGAACGCCTTAAACAACGATGACGTTTATTGACTCATGCACCGGCCTGGTGACGTCACAAGGACCATCCACGGCTTTGGCCCCAGTTGGGTCCCCTTTGTGGATACGGGGTGGCCGCGAGAGCAGCTGGGACCGTGCGCTTTATTCCCATCCAAGCCGGTTCTCCGAGTGGCAGGGGATGATTTCCCCGAATCTCCCAGGAAACTCTGCTCACAGCTTATTGGCCAGAGTTGAACCCCATGCCCAATCCGGGACGGGGGGCCCCAGAGCGCTGGCATCCCCCAGACCGGTCCCGCGTCTCCCCGGAGCTGGGATCAACCTCCTCCCCGCACGGGATAAATGGGAGGGAAAAAAAAACCTCTGGGTTTCCTTTAGGAAGAAGCGGAGGGCATCTCACTGAACAAGCAACGAAGTCCGCTGCGTGCAAAAAGTTTTTTAAAAAACTTGGGTAACATCTCCGAGCAGTTCCCGTAGACTTGCTATGGAGCCGTTCTGGCATGAGAACAGTTTCATCTTTAAAGACTTATTATGTCATCTTCCTTCTTATACAAGAATGCTTTGGAAGCATCTAAATGAAAGCTAAGAAACCAATTACAGAGAGCTTCTATTTTCCTTATACTTTACCACCAAAAGAAATCTCAATTTTCATCCCAAAATAATATGCTGTATTCACTCCCACAGGGACAATGCACAATGATTGACCTCTGTTGGAACAAACATCATGAGAGAGAAGCACCAGGCTTTGTACAGAGCTTTACTTCTCTCTCCGGGTCCCTCCCCCACTCAGAAGTCATGCTTCAGCATTATCCTCACGTGGACTCGCCGGCTTTCTGCATCACGACACAAAGACATTGCTGGTTAGGATCATTCTAGCCTGAAGAAAGGCCTGCACAAAGCCAGCGAGGCTTAGACGAAATGCACACTGTCCGCGGCACGGCTGCGGGGTTTTGAGGGTTCCTTTGTGAGAGACGAGCAGAAAGTCAACATCCCACAGTTGCTCAAATCTGGGCTTTGGTTTCGTTGCCGCCAACCGCCACTTCCCCACCCAGGAGAATGACAGCTAAGTGGCGTTTTAACTACATCCCCAGGGGAGTGTTGAGTAAGAAGAAAAGCATGCTAGGGCACCAATAAATCATTTCTGGAGAAAAGGACATTTCAGGAAAATTAAACAAAGTGTAGAAAAGCCTTAGCTTGCAGTCCGTCTCTGCAGGGTTTGAATGATGGCTTTCCTCCCTGCTCAGACAAACACCAAGCAGGAAGCTCTGAACAGCAGAAAAAAAAAAAAAAAAAAGTTCTGTCTGGAGCCGTGGAAGAGAACGGCTAACGGTGATAGTCATTGTCACTTTTTTGCTCATTTAAACAAAATGAAGGCCGCTAGTTCTTTAACTCTTTCCAAGCAAATTTTAGAATTTTCAGAAAGTTATTTTCTGAGTATTATTTTTAGAATATATTCTGAATATTCAGAATTATTTTCTGAATCATGTTTCAGAAATTGTTATTTTTGGAAGTTCTACAGTGGAGACATGACAACTCTAGAAATCCAACGAGCCAGGAACATGGTTTTTCAGAGTTACTTCAAAGCTCAGTACGCAGATAGTTTAACTGACCTCCCTCCTGGGCCCCGCCCTCAGTGCGCAGGTACGGGGCTCTCCCGGGGATACTTGTGGCAGGGCACGTGGAAAGGGAAGGTGCAGATCTCATTCACCGCTATTTGTGAATGCCTGTGAAGTCTGAAAAGGACACCTTCCTTGTGTGCCCTTTGCAGTTTTCTAGTTGGTAAACGTTGCTGTCCTCCTCCTCCCGCCTTATTTTTCTCTACTGCACGATTCCGGCACTCAGGTATCCGGGAATTGCTACGGTAGGATCACCCCACAACACTGCCAGCCCGAATTTATTAGCTGAACTTGCCGCTGGCTGCCTCCATCGCAACTAGCTGGAAATATTACAGGGCGTCCCCCATGAGACCAAACAGAACAAAAGCGTATCACCACTTTTTTCTGTTTAACATCTGTCTACCTCAAGAGGAACTGGGCAGAATTCAAAAAACATTTTCCAGCTTGGAAAGGAAATAATCAACCAGGTCAAACACTAAGCCTTATTTCTTTAGATGCTCGACTGACTGTCCTCTCTCTCTCATGAATGATTCATGCCATTCACTTTGAATCAGTCACTTAGGTTATCTGAATTTCTATGCTGTGCCTCCTAAAATTGACATTGCTAAGATGAATAAATTCGTATAATAGGTGGGGATTCAGTGAGCCAGTTGATATATTTTGCTAAATAATTTCCTTTATGGGATGTTCTTAAAATAATAGTTTAAAATTTCGAAAGCTTGGGACATTAAGCCGCATTCTGAAGCCTAAGGTGCCGATTTCTGTCCTCTTTCAAGAGTCCTCCAGCTTGAAAATGCTATGAATTCATGAATATGTGCTACCGTATTCCTGGTAGGAGATTCCGCTTTATTATTTTTCATGAAGTTTGAAGAGATTAGTTAGATATTGACTCTGCAAAGCAAATCTGTATGTCAGGCCACAGAACAGCCTGATTCTGTCATTCTGGAATGCTACCTTGCACAAAACAGATTCTCAAGAACTACTCCTGGGTTCTTAGCCACTGCACATTTTTCAATTACCAGTTTGGTAATTATGCAAACTGCATGTAGTGGGATTTTCCCATAGATGGGTCATTTTATAGCGATGTATTTTATAGCTTATATAATTGTAACATGCATAGACGGGAATTTATTACCCGCTTGCTTTGGTACGATGAGACCTATAATTCCTATCATCTTACACAGGATCTTTCTTCTCCCTTAAGTATGTGTCTGGTTTTATAGAGGATTACTAGAGCGCTATTTTTTTCTTCCATCATACAGAAGTCCGATATTAAAAGGGTAAAAACCATAAAATTCCTCTTCAGGGATGTTCCAAACCAGACAGAGAAAGAGAAAACCAAGAGCTTTGCCCTGTTTGACCTTAACCATGCTCGCTGGGTTCAATGTCTTCTCTCCGGAGGTCTAGGCCTGTGTATATTTGGATCCAGCTGAGGTGACATGCTATGTTCCATGGGAGGCACAAGGGCACCTTTACTCTGTGTGGGTTACAGGCATTGCCCTGCATCCTCCTTAATAACCCTGCTCACTTAGCTCGGTAGCTCTCTACCTACCTTCTGAAGCTTGTCACCTGGTTCACCTCTCCGACCCCTGACTTCCGGGAACCTCCTAAGTCGTTCCGGTTGTGATCAGCCTGACATCTCCCTGAACACCCATCGTCGTCATCGTCACCATCACTGTCACCACAGTAATAGCTCACAATGACTACCATATGCCCCTGAAGCGGTCTGCTTGCGATGGCTTATTTTTTTCAACCTTAAAACCACCCTACAAGGCAAGGACTGCTCTCTAGTGATGAGGTGATTAAGAAGAAACAAAGGCAGGTTCTAAAGCTGAGGCAGAGGCGGGTCCCAAACCCAGGCCATTTCTTAACCGCTGTGCTCTACCTCTTTCCCGCTCTTTGCCCAAATGAAGAATTAACTACCGGCCGCTTGGATAAGACTCAGGCTTCCTAACTGTATGGTGTTGCCACTGGTCTGGGGAGGCATAGGTCTAGCTGCAGAGAACGAGTCTGCTCTTCCAGTAGTTTTCCTTTAGTTCTTGGTGGCAAGAGGATTTATTCATTTCCTTTGTACTCAAAATTAGCCTTTTACTTTTTATCCACACAATATACCATAGATAACCCAGATTACATTCATTACAAGCTGTTGTGTCCTTTGTCCTTTGTTTACAACAAGGGCTCTGGCTTGACCTTAGCTTTTTTTTTCCTTAATTTTTATATTTTTATTGAGGTATAGTTGACATACAATATTATATGCATTTTTTGGCCTTAGCTTTTAGGTGCAGTCATCTTAGGAAAAGTCAAGAGCCATAGAAATAGAGTCTAAAAATGACAAACATGGCAAACATTCATTTTATACTCCCACAATCTTTATTTTCCAATTTCTGTTAGTTGAAAACAAGAACCGTAAGAGATCCGTATTTCTGAAAATCCACTATTTTCAGAAATACAACTACCTATTAACAAAAGCCAAATATACTCCTATGTCCTTACTCCACACAAACCGGATAATATTAAAAAGACTTGGAAAATGCTTTAAATCTATAGGTACGCCGCAAAACATAGTCACACAAATGAACGAACGACACAAAGAATCCATACTTGGCTTACTTTTCCCTTTACCATATAAATCTGAAGGATTAAAAATGCTAAAGTGGGGATTCAATTAAGAATTTAGTGGTGACTTAAGGGGTGGTAACTTCCGTTAAGTATCTCAGTCCGTCGAGCGAGTGACGTTAGAGAGCACGGGGAGGTCCCTCTGCCTCCTGGAGAAAGTCAAGACAAGGTAACGGCTCCGTTCGGGGCTGTCAGGGTGCAGGGCAGGAACATCGCTGGGCGAGCGAAGGGCTGTCTCACTCGATGAGGATGAGAGCAAACACGGCCGAAGTCTCAGCTTGGTAGGAAATGAAATATCTAAGTCCCGAAATGTGACCGTGAGTTCTGAGCGACAGAAACGGGAAGGAAGAGTAAGCAAGACCTCAGTCGCACTGCGCTTGGCCTCTCAGGAAACCACGTGACGGGCCGCGGGCTAAGCCCCATGTCTGCTCTTGTCTCGACGTTCTCCTTCTGGAATCTTGAACACTCTGGGTTTGTGGCTACTGAACAGATTGATCCTGAAAGATGATAATCCACCCAGATACAAGGTTCTGGATGACAGGGATCTGGTCTCTTCTGTACCTACTTATAGATGGTGACCGCCTGGAGCTTAGCAGGTGCTCACTGAGTACTTGCTGAATGAATGAACCCAGAGCCCAGCAATTTGAGAATAGCCTGGGAAGTATTTTGGGCTCTTTTGCTCTTCACCTAAACAATGGTGACCAACAATAAAGGAAAAAGGAAAAAAGAAAAAGAAAAGAAGCAGAAGAGGTCGTCGGTCATTTGCCGAGGCAATGGAGTTATTTCGTTCCTATTCAGTCTATACGTGTGGCTTCCTTGCAGAAAAGACGCCCTAAGATGATGAAGGAATAATCATGTGTTTCTGTGTGTGTGCGGGTGTGTGTGTGTATTTGATCATTCATAGCGATGTAGGGATGTCAGATCATGTAAACATAACCCTATCTGTGCCTGACTTACTTAACTCTTCATCAACCCTCCTGAAATGAAAGACAGCCTCAATTCTCCTGATTAAGCAGTAGGTATTTAGAATTATGAGAAGCAAGGTTGAGTCATTAACAAAACAGCCCATCCCTGCTAATAGCGCAGCTCAGTGATCTTAACAGAAAGGTAATGGGGGGCGGTCAGTCATTCCTCCACTCCGGCCATCTCGTGACATCTAAACCGGGAGTTGGTGCCCAGGCAAACAACTTCAAATTACCTTCCAGCAGAAACCTCAAAATACTTGTTCGAGATGGTTTCGGCTAGAAGACGCAAAGCCAGATCAAAATCTGAAGCCACAGAAATACCGAAATAGCAGGAACAGAGACGTAGTCATTACAGGAAGCTAGGAAGGTTCAAAGGAGGTTAAAAAAGGACAAAGAAAGGAGAGGAAAGGCTGCAGCGAGAGAAGCTGGTGGCGCTGCCCACCCCTCCTGGAAATGAGGCTATCCTCTCAAGAGGAAGGGGGAGGACTTAGAGGCGCAAAACAAGCCGCAGCGACAGGGACAAAACAGGAAACAGGAGTGCTGATGAAACCCAACTGTCAGTCGGGAAGAGAGCAAGGCCTCCGACCACAGAGCTGGTCAGGACACCGGAAAAGGACCAAAAAAAGTAGCGGGGGGCTCAGAGTCAACACATTTACAAACAGATAAAGGAGTCCCGCTTTTCCTCTCGAGAAGAGCTGGAAAGAGGCTTAGTCCTGTTCGAGGTCATTCAGGAATGCTCTGTTGTATCCCATTTGCATCTGATCAAATATCGCTTGACATAAATGGACGTGCGGATCTCGGGGACCCTTCTGTGTGGGTGTCCAGAGACTTCTACTGCTGTCGGTTCCGAGGACTAGGTCACGCGTAGTCTGTGCGCACAATATGGTAATATTACTACTCACAAATCTTAGAAAGTGTGTACCGTTACTACCTTCAGTTTGTGCTATTTGTGCTATCACCACCTTCAAGGGGGAGGTCTTTGAGTTGTATGATTGGCCAGAGGTCGAGTGGGCCCTCCAGAATAGTCACGGCATGAATTTCCCGCCCCCGACTCCGGAGGCTTTCTGCTAGCTACCGTCCCAGCCACCGCTCCCTCCCAAGCACCGTGGATCAATACTTGGTATTTTACCGGGCTTCTATCTACCAGATCGGACAAACTCCCTTTGGCTCGTGCCCATCTGGTGTGTTCTGTGTACCAGAATTGATGCTATTTCCCTTTGCCAGTCTTGAGAGGGAGAGGCAATGGGCAGTAAAATGCCCAGAATTAAGGGGCAAACAAAGGAAGAGAAAAGGAGTCTGGAGATAATAAGTTCCAGAATATTAGAACGCTAAAGCCAGCTAGGGAAATACAGATTCTGGAGTCCAATTCTCCCACAGGAGTGAGTAACCTACTGACCTCAAGACTTCAGAGTCTTGTTAAAAAGATCTTAGCAAATCAGGGACAAAAATCTTTTGACCAGACAGGGGATGACAAGTAGTTAGGTTTCTTATATTTATTTAATAGTGCTGTGGGCGTCCGGGTGGCTCAGTGGGTTGAGCGTCTGCCTTCGGCTCAGGTCATGATCTTGGGGTCCTGGCACTGAGCCCCTGTTGGGCTCCCTGCTTGGGGGGGGGTCTGCTTCTCCCTCTCCCTCTGCCCACCTCCCCTTGTGAGCATGCATGTTCTCTCTCAAATAAGTAAACTAAAATTTTTAAAAATACATAGTATCACAGTATTTGGGGGGCATTACTGTGTTAATGATCAAATGCAACTATTACTGTTATTTGTAAACAAAAAAAAAAACACAACAGTTTGGTGTGGTTAAGTGGCTTGTCCAAGGTTTCATAACATGCTCAATTTTTCACATTTCTCCAAACCTTAATTCATTCAGGAATTACACTATTCCTCAATCGGGTTAAATCTAAGTTTACGTCACATAGCGATAGTTGTTTTTCAAGAAATGGAAACCTTGCTTCAGAATCCAGAACTCAGGCTTCACGTCTGGCCGCCAGCGCAGCGTGTGGTACAGAGAGGACACCTCCCCACAGGACCAGGACCATTCGGGACGCTCCACTGCTCTTTCAGAACCCAGCTGGGTTGCCATGCTCCTTGGGTTAGGAAATGAGCCCCTCAGGCACAGTTGCTCAGTTATTTAAGGTCTCAGGAAGGCAAATTATAAATAAACAGAAAAGGTCCACAAATACACATATGGATAAAGTCAACACAAAACCTCGAGGGGATTTCACTCTAGGTACAGTCGTGTGGCTGGGAATCTGGGGACAGATGTAGATGCACATGCTGCGGCCACCGCGGGAGGACCTGCTTCTGTGCTGAAAACAGTTCAGAGGTATCTTGTTTTATGTTGATGTTCAAGTCAATGTGCTTTTTAGTAAGTGCTTCTGAGCTAAGGCGGTTAAAGGAACGGGAGCTGGCAGCTTTGTTCTAGATGATGCTTCTAAGATTTTCTCTGATTTGGATCAATGGGGCTCAAATATAATCATGTGATAAAACACTAAAAATTAGGTTGCTTTTTAACATGAAATACACATATTTAAGTTATGTAAGAAACACACACATATAATTTTGTATTGAATCAGATATACTGTGTCCTGTTGTAAGAGAAAAATAATATCATTAAAACCAAAGGAATATGAAACATTTATGGAGGAAAGATAAAACTGAGGAAATTGTATCCATTCACTTATCCTTTTATCTTGATGTTTGGCACAGAAGGGACTGCTGGTCGCCACTCTCACATCCAATTTCCCTTCCTCTTTAACAGAAACCCAATTTTTAGCTGGGTACAGAGTCCCTCTGTGAGAAACTACATTTCCCAGCTTCCCTTGTGGCTAAGTCTGGCCACATGACTATTTCCCACCAAAGGTATGAAAGCATAATTCCTAGCTGGAAAGTCCAGAAAGGTTGCTTAAAGGGATTCAGCTCAGCTGAGAGGGTTTCTTTTCATTTTTCCATCTTCTTTTGGCCTGCAGTGGGAATGTAACCAGAGCTTTAACGGCCCTGAGATGGCCTGAGTGATAAAAGCCACTTAATGGAGAACAACAACATGACAGCCGGCAAGGCCATATCCAGACGGTCTTTCTACTTCAGACTTGCCTTTGGGCGCCGGTAGTGCGCTTTTCTCTCTCTGTGCAGCAAAACCCAATCCTAACTGAGGTATTCGTGATAAAAAAATCCCACCCCCAGTTCTAATATTGAAGTTTAGAGCTTGAACACCTAAAGCTACTGCGTAGAATATAAGAGTGTTAATTTGAATCATAGATTTGGTTGTTACCTGTGTGTTTTCTTAGAAAAACCACAGAGATAGTTATTTAAACTAACTTCTATTTTTAGTTTTGAAAGTCTTGCTTTTGTAAAACAAACAAACAAACAAAAAGCAAGAAGAAGAAAAGAAAAGAAAAACGGCACCAGATCTCATTACTTTCTAGATCTCTCTCACTATATCCAGCAATGGTGTAAGTTTCATCTTAATCTGAGTATCTATTTTTGCACATAGTTAGGCAATGCTTAAGTTTGTAAAGTATACCCGTATAATTAACTCGTATGATTCTCATAATAGACCCATGAAGTAAGCAAGACAAAGATAATTAGCTCCGTTTTTGCCACCGGATTCTCCTCTTCACTACTACATCACTTGGAGGTAGATGAGACTATCATTATGCCTAATGCACATAAAGCAGAATCATGACATGCTCACGCCATCTGACCGAACGCCTTGAAAACAAGTTGGCATTTAATAAGCACTTGCTGGAGGCCTGGATGGGTGACTGGGTGAGTGAGTGGATAAGAACACTGAGGCCCAGGGAGGGGACAGGAGGTAGCAGTGTCATAACACTGGAAAGGAAGTTAGGGTTTCCTCATGCCTATTCTACTTTCTCTCCCATTCGAGTATGCTGTCTCCCCCTGGACATTCGTCCTTCGGTTTGCTGAGCTGCCGTCGAGCGCGCTGCCAGGGAACGACGGCGCTCAGACGGCATCAGTGGTGGACATCAGCTGATGCCCCAGCACAACGCTGCACACGCCGCGGAGGAGTCTGCTTTCCCTGGCAGCTCTCCCGGTCCTCGCACATTATTGCTGTGCCAGCAGTCATTGTCCTTGACGAGTGACTGTGCTGGCAACATAGGATTCCCTCAAAGTCCTTCGCATGGACAGCCGGCACGGAGCTCCATTTCTAGCTTTGCCTGACACCCTCACACAGCTACGGTATTTGTTTCGCTCGGGAAAGTGTTCCAGGAGGCTTTGCCTAGTGGTGGTGGCTGTTATGGTTTAACCCGAGGGCTTAAAGATTTGAACTAGGAGACACAAGAACCACAGTGGACCCGAACATTCGGAATATCTTCTTTCTTCTTAGAGAACTGAGAAATGATCAGAGCCAGAAAGACCTGAAATCATCACCCTGTTCACTCTAAGGTGTATCTGAAGTGATCGCACATTGGTTTGCAGATGACTGAGACAGAAATCTCAAGGGATTTCTCCTAAGTCATCAAAGTAGTTGGGATAATAGCTTTAGATTCCAAGTCCTAAATTAGTCGGGGTGCTGGTGAGAAGAAATTCTCAGCCGGCCACTTCCGACCTGTGTGACTGGTGAAATTATTCTTTCTGAACCTCAGTTTTAACGTATTTATAATGGAGCTGTCGAAGGTTTAAATGATATACTATAAGGTGCCCAGCAATTTGGAAGCCTCTCGGTTCCTTTGTTTTCATTCCTTCCTGCCTTTAATACTGGGTCCATTTCAGAAACCCTTGCCACATTCTGTGACCAAGAACAAATGCCAAGAAATCCAACGTAATCTTTACTAAAACCTTCTGGTTTGCTTTAGCATACAGAAGTTTAGAAATTTCTATAACACATAGAATTTACAAAAATACAAAGAATATCCAGAAGACACTCATTTACTCATTTACTTGACCTCCAGTAATTCTGGTTGTTTTGTATACTCTTTGCCCAGATTCTATAAGAAGAATCAGAATGTCCAGTAGAGACATGTTGGTGCCTCCCACGTTCTCACGCTGTTGACCCAGAACTTCCTAACTATGCTCTTTCATAGTCTACTTTTACTTTATTCAGCAAGTAGTTTTGAAGCACCAGCTCTGTGTCAGTCACTAACAGAGCTGCTGAGAATATAGACATGAACAAAACAGACAAAAGTTTTCTCTGTTTGTTGGGGGAAGATAGACGATAAACCCAATAAACATGGTCTATTGGTGATGGAGAAAAATAAGGTAGGAAAGGGGCTATGGAGTGTTGGGGCAGGAGTTGGAAATTAAAACATTATGGTCAGGAAAGGTTGTGTAGGAAGACCTGAAGGAGATAGGGAGTGAGCCCCACAGAAACCTGGGGGGAAGGTAGGAGGCATGGGAAGTACGCGGACCCTGGGAAAGGAGAGTGCCTGGAATGTTCCAGTAACAGCTAGAAAGCCAGAGAGAACAAAGGAGAAAACAGTAGAACACAAAGTAAGATGAGTGAAGAGGTAGGCGGGGGCAGATTGTGTCTGGGCGTTATAAAGACTTTGTCTTCTACTCTAAGTGAAATGGAAGCCTTTGCTCGGGTTGAGCAGGGAGGTCACGTGATCTGACTTATGTTTTAATAGGACCATTCTGACTATTGTCCTGAGAAATAGACTGAAAATCAGTGAGACCAGTGAGGAGATTATCGCAGTAATCCAGTCAGAAAGGAAGCAAATATTTGCTGATGGATTGGATGTGGGGTGTGAGAGACAGAGAAAAAGAACTCCAAGGTTTTTTGGCATGAGAAAGCGAAAGGGCGGTATTGTCATTGACTTATATGCAGGAAACAACAGGAAAAACAGGTGCAGGAAAGACCAGCAGTTTGGTATTAGACGTGCTAAGTTTGAGAGGCTTATTAGACATCCACGTAGAGCTGTCATGGAGGCAACTGGATTTCCAGTCAGAGCACAGCGTGGAAATTTGAGCCAGAGTATTAATTTGGGTGTTGACAACCTATGCATGATATTTAAAGGAGAGAAGACAAATACGGACGTGTAGAGACAGGCAGGTAGTAAGATCAGTAAATAGAGAATTTAATCCCATGGCTCAGAGAACCCGTCCCTTCAAATCCTTTGGATGTGAAGTGCTGGGTTCTGAAGAAGAGGGAACCACTGAGTGGAGTAGTTTTAAAATCCTTCAAGTGAAAAAGGTGATCAGCTACGGGAGAACACTGGGTAGACTGGAGTCTTCGGTAGGGCGTGAGGAAGGTCCAGGGACTGCAGGTAAAACGTACAAAATAAGACTCCTGAATAAGAGCTTAGAATCCCTGACTCACCCACAGGGTGATTCAGAGAGATCTGCCGGATGGGCAGCCTTCGAGATACATTGCTCATACAGCATGGTTTATCTGTTTAGAACTAAAAGAAAATATTAGAGAGGTGCCTGGATGGCTCAGTTGGTTGAACGTCCAACTCTTGGTTTCAGTTCAGGTTGTGATCTCATGCGTCGTGAGAAAGAGCCCCACATGGGGCTCCACGCTCAGCGGGAATCAGCCCGAAGGTTCCCTCCCTCCAACTCACGTGCATGCTCCCTCTCTCTAAAATAAATAAACTTAAAAATATTTGAGCCCACTCTTTTACTCAGGAATTCTACTTCTTGACATGAATTCTAAGGAAATACGTTTGATCATAGTAAAATATTTATAGGTACAGATTTTATCACAGGGTTATTTATAAAAATAAAAAATCCTGGAAACAATATAAGTACCCAAGAAGTGAAATGTTTTAAATAAATTGTCATCTATACTTGGAGAATATAATATTATACTACCATTAAAAACAATGTTTATAACAAATACTTCATAACATGGGAAAGGACTATAGCCTAATGTTACATAAAAATTAACATAAAACAATGTATCATATGATCCTAATTGTATACATTTGTGTGTGCAGAGGACGCAGAATGAAAATAAATACACTCAAATATAGAAACCAGTGGTGGTTTCTTCCTGTGCGATATATTTCTGATTTTCCAAATATTCCATCAGCAGATATGATTTTTATAATTATATTTTTAAAATTCTTAAATTTTAAGCAAAGATTAAAACAAATTCCTAAGTTGGCCCCAGCCCTCCTTGGGCTGCTCTGTCATTTCAGTTACAGACTCCATGAGGCCTCCCAAGTATTTATCACCCTGTTCCTAGAACAAGTGGTCAAACATGAGTCATCAGACAAAAGGCCCCAGGATGTTGAATGCTCGCTGAGCCGGTAGACTTGTGACACGGGTGTGATGGGTCCAGGTGTGATCTCCTCTGGAGCGCTGGTACCTACCACCAGACTGGGGTTTCCCCACGGGAGCTGGCGGGGGCCCCTATTATCTCCGGGACACCTCAAACTCGTCCTTTGTGCCAGACTGTTGTTCACTTACACTCTGAATTCTTCATAGGAGAGTCATTTCCTGTTGCGATCTCTTCAACTTTTCCTCTTTGACCCAAGGCTGACTGAAAATGATCTCTGCTCTATGGGGCATGAACGATTCTTCCCAAAAGGGAGCCATGTGGGGATATGTTAGTCTGTCACGGAAGAAAGACGGAATGATCGAGAGCTGCATTCATCCAGCCGGCCTGGGAACGAGCAAAAGTCGTCACACAGGTGGGGCTGATGCTCTAAATCGACGAGCACAGCGTCTTCTGGTTTGGTAAATGCATCCAGGTTTTTCCCTGCGAGACTGGCTTTAATATTTTTCTGCCTCTTTAAGATTGGGAAACCACCCAGGCCTCCCAGCTCTTGGCAAGCAACGGACTGACTTCATGTTGTTACTCAGCACTTTGTTTCTTACTGAAACGCCAAGCTCTGCACAACCGGTTTGTGAAGTCTGAAGATCCTCTGGGCGTGCCCAGAAACACAGCAGCCTCAGGAGGAGAGAACTAAAGGGGACTGAGCGAAAACAGGAGAGAGGCCTTACAGCTCGGAGCCGCTTGCGTCAAGCCAATGTCAACAGCCTAGACTTGGAACTGCTGCGGCTTCTTCCCTCTCTTCTCTGGATCGCAATCCCACCTGCTCGCCGGAGAGCAGCTCCACGGCCGCCTTCCCCAGCCTAACTTAATCTGTTCTTCTGTGTTTCTGAGAACGCTTCTGTTTATTTACTTTTTTGGTCTTACATACTAGTCTTTCTTGGCTCTCACTTGTTTTGGCCTGCCTCATGCATGTATATTTCCCTGCTGGATTATAAGTGCCCGGGGCGGTTAGAGTGACCCAGTTTAGTTTCCCTCCCTCTTCCTTAGCACAATGCCTTGCCCTTGGTTAAATGAAGGTCTGAGAATGCTGAGTCATGCACAATGCCTGCCCGCCCTGGGTGGACCTCAGTGGCTCCTGGGTTTGTCACAGCTTCGGCAAAGGCAATCATTTCCCAGGGTTGCTATGACCTATAGGGATCTCAACCTTCATTGGCCGGAGTGTCTATCTTTAAATGATAATGAAATGACATCCGTTTTAATAGTTCATATACTAACACTGTAAAGGCACTGAAAAGATAGAATGGCCCTGTGTAATGAAAGAAGCAAATTCCTGGAGTATTAATTTCTTCAAAAGAAAATACACATCTCTAGGGGTTTAATTAAACTATTATTGTGGGTAGACAAAATGGGATTTGATGAATTAAAAAGATGGTATAGATCTACATTATGGTGAAGGAATTTCTGATGCATTGTGGGGTTTAAAAAATGTATAAAGTAGTATATTTATTGTGATCCTTTTTTGGGGTAAGAACAAAACAAAACAAAAAATAACTTCTATGTAAAAATATGTGTATACACACCTGGAAAAAATCGTTTAGAAAAATAATTTGGGAAATTATGTCTCCCATAGCTAGTGTCCATAACAAGAACTGGATTTGCTAATTTCCTAATTGTGGAACATAATTTATATGAACCGCTCTTAGTAATAACTAGCACTGATCAGAACTAGCATCATCAGAACAGAGAAAAAGCTGCTGCTTACCCTGGCTATTTCGAATGGAGCAGCGAGCAGAAGTGCACGGCAGAAATGGTGGGACTTCAGAGGGTTCTGACTATGTGGGGTAAAGGGCAAGGAAGGAAGAGTCTGTGTTTGTTCTTATACTTCTTGATCTGCTATTTTTTTTAAAAGCTGCAGTAACCAGATACACTTGCGGCTGTAAAGACACAGTAATTATTGAAATTATTATAGAATAGATGAGAATTACTACAGAAAAAAAGCCTGTTCTACTGTGAGTCTACAGCTTTCTGTTTCCATTAAAATATTTTTAAAATCTTGGTTTTAAGTTCAAATGTGATCTTTTTAAAATAGGAGATACATTCATAAACGGCAAAACCTAAAGATATAAGTAGTATTTCCGTAATGAAAATTTTCTCTCCCTCTCCTTGTCCCAGTCACCACTCTCCAGCTTTGCTCAGTGTTACCAGTTTATGGTTTTTGATAATCTGAGATTTCTTAGAAAATGCACCTATTTAGCTAATGTTGAATAACTATATAATAAAATATAAAATAACTGTACTTGGGATTATAGGAAATATTTCTCTCTTTATAGCTTTCAGTAAAAAATTTTTCCCTTTAAATAAAAAATGTAAAGATAATTTCCAGAATCGTTTTGTCAAACTCTGACAGACCTCCTATCTGTACTGTCCTTGTTTTTTTAATTACACCCTTTCTCTTCCCCGGGCCACAGTCTTGGTCAACAGTATAGTTAATACCTTGTGGAGAAAAAAAACCCATCTAAGTCATGTTCTGAAACAAAATTTCTCAAATTTCCACTGGGGTTTCCGAGTATCATTTGATGCATGCTAATTAAATCAGAATAAGTAATTAATATCTGATACACTTGATCCACTGAAGATGTTTAGAGTAACAGCAGTGAAAACAATAATAAGTTCGTAAGAGACATTGACCTTGCTGGGATGGGTAGAAACAGGTCCTATTTATTTTTTAAATGAGATTTTTAAAAAAAATCTTGATTACTGGGGGTGGGATACAGGGTAAAAGGCCACATTTGAGTTTTGTAAGCATGAATTTCAAGCTACTTTTGCTATGCCCAGAGTCAAGTGTTCGTCCAGGCCTGCCCCAGGGGTGAGAATTTGGGCAACAGCTCGTTTATCCATAACCATAACCCATCTTCCTTAGAACAGACCTTGGACCCGGACACGGCCAGCTCGGGTCCCGCTGTCATGGCCGTGACGCACCGACCCCAGCGCTCGCTCGTTGTGCTTCTCTTCCCGGTTCTCTCCTCGTTCGGACCCGTCTTCTGTTTGCTCCTGCGGGCGGCTGCGGGCGGCTGCGGGCAACCGAGGACGCCGGCCTGAGCCCGCGCCCATCTGGGACGGAGCCAGGATCCTCGTCCAGGTCCCGTCCACACTCGGCCCCGTCCGCACTCGGTCCCGTCTACACTAGTTCCCGTCCACACTCGGTCCCGTCCGCACTCGGCCCCGTCTGCACTCGGTCCCGTCTACATTCGGTCCCGTCCGCGCTCGGCCCCATCTGCACTCGGTCCCGTCTACATTCGGTCCCGTCCGCGCTCGGCCCCGTCTACAGTAGTTCCCGTCCACACTCGGCCCCGTCCACACTCGGCCCCGTCCGCACTCGGTCCCGTCTACACTCGGCCCCGTCTACACTAGTTCCCATCTACACTCGGTCCCGTCTACACTAGTTCCCGTCCGCGCTCGGCCCCGTCTACACTAGTTCCCGTCCACACTCGGTCCCGTCTACATTCGGTCCCGTCCACACTCGGTCCCATCTACACTCGGTCCCGTCCGCACTCGGCCCCGTCCGCACTCGGTCCCGTCTACACTAGTTCCCGTCCGCACTCGGCCCCGTCTACACTAGTTCCCATCTACACTCGGTCCCGTCTACACTCGGTCCCGTCCGCGCTCGGCCCCGTCTACACTAGTTCCCGTCTACACCAGTTCCCGTCCACACTCGGCCCTGTCCGCACTCGGTCCCGTCTACACCAGTTCCCGTCCACACTCGGCCCTGTCCGCACTCGGTCCCGTCTACACTAGTTCCCTTCCACACTCGGTCCCATCCGCACTCGATCCCGTCCACGCTCGGTCCCGTCTACACCAGTTCCCATCCACACTCGGCCCCGTCCACACTCGGTCCCGTCCGCACTCGATCCCGTCCATGCTCGGTCCCGTCTACACCAGTTCCCGTCCACACTCGGCCCCGTCTACACTCGGTCCCGTCCGCGCTCGGTCCCGTCTACACCAGTTCCCGTCCACACTCGGCCCCGTCTACACTCGGTCCCGTCCGTGCTCGGTCCCGTCTACACCAGTTCCCGTCCACACTCGGCCCCGTCCACGCTCGGTCCCGTCCGCACTCGGCCCCGTCCGCACTCGGCCCCGTCCACACTCGGTCCCGTCCGCACTCGGTCCCGTCTACACCAGTTCCCGTCCGCACTCGGCCCCGTCCGCACTCGGCCCCGTCCGCACTCGGCCCCGTCCGCGCTCGGCCCCGTCTACACTAGTTCCCGTCCGTGCTCGGTCCCGTCCACACTAGTTCCCGTCTACACTCGGCCCCGTCCGCACTCGGCCCCGTCCGCGCTCGGCCCCGTCTACACTAGTTCCCGTCCGCACTCGGTCCCGTCCACACTAGTTCCCGTCTACACTCGGCCCCGTCTACACTCGGCCCCGTCCGCACTCGGCCCCGTCCGCACTCGGCCCCGTCCGCGCTCGGCCCCGTCTACACTAGTTCCCGTCCGCACTCGGTCCCGTCCACACTAGTTCCCGTCCACACTCGGCCCTGTCTACACTCGGTCCCGTCCGCGCTCGGCCCCGTCTACACTAGTTCCCGTCCGCACTCGGCCCCGTCTACACTAGTTCCCGTCCGCGCTCGGCCCCGTCTACACTAGTCCCCATCTACGCTCGGTCCCGTCTACACCAGTTCCCGTCCACACTCGGCCCCGTCCACGCTCGGTCCCGTCCGCACTCGGCCCCGTCCGCACTCGGTCCCGTCCACACTAGTTCCCGTCCACACTCGGCCCTGTCCACACTCGGCCCCGTCCGCGCTCGGCCCCGTCTACACTAGTTCCCGTCCGTGCTCGGTCCCGTCCACACTAGTTCCCGTCTACACTCGGCCCCGTCCGCACTCGGCCCCGTCCGCGCTCGGCCCCGTCTACACTAGTTCCCGTCCGCACTCGGTCCCGTCCACACTAGTTCCCGTCCACACTCGGCCCTGTCTACACTCGGTCCCGTCCGCGCTCGGTCCCGTCTACACCAGTTCCCGTCCACACTCGGCCCCGTCCACACTCGGCCCCGTCCACACTCGGCCCCGTCCACACTCGGCCCCGTCCGCGCTCGGCCCCGTCCGCGCTCGGCCCCTCACGCAGGCGCCCGGCGCTCGCTCCCGCCCCGCTGCAGCACGTGCGTGCGGCGCCCCCAGGACTCGGCCAGGGCCGCGCTAGCGCCGGGAGCAACCACGGAACCGGCGGCCTCCGGACTGTGCACCTGCCCCGCCCGGCCCTATCGCAGGTGGACTCGGGGTCGGCGGGGGAGCAGCGAGCGGGCGCGTCCGCGCCCCCGAGGCCGTGGGAAGCCGCGCGCAGGGACAGCGCCCGAGCCCAGCGCGGAGGGCGCGGAGCGCGGCGGCGACACGACCGGGTCCTGCGGCCCCGCGCCCCCGGGACCCCCGAGCGGCGAGCGCGGCCGGACACGACGCTCTGCGCACGCGCTGCGGCTCCGCGGAGGCCGCGGCCCCGAGCAGGTCTGTTCTCGGGCGCTTCACGGCCGGGCGGTCACCGGGATGCGGCCCGCTCTGGGCTCGGGCGAGAGGACGCCGGGAAGTGGCGGAGCGTCCAGGGGGCTTGGAACAAATCGTTTCCTGAAGTTACCCCTAGTTCTACGGAGCGGGGCCTTTCCCGTCCCGGGCCCCGCGTTCCCGACGCTTCGACCCTCCCGGGAGACGGTGCGGACGGAGCCGCGGCTGGAGCCGAGCAGCGCCGCAGGGAGCGCGTCCTGCGTGGAGAAGAGGGCGGCTGGCGACGCGGCGCGGAGCACATTCCCGTCCTCAAAAGCACCAGCGCCCCAAATGCTGCGGCAGGTCGGGCGTCAGCAACGCGTGTGCGCGCCAGGGGGTCCCTGTGCGCCCGGGTGACGCGCTGGAGGGGGCCAGGGTGGAGGGGGGCCCCGAGGCAGCGGCTCTCCCACGGGCGTGGGGACCTGGGGAAGGGGGGCTTCAGGGCGGGCCGCGGCTGATGAGGACGGGCGTCAGGCAGGCCCAGAAAGGCCCGGAGGCCTGGAGGCCATGCTTAGACGGCAGCGCCGCGTTTCCACATTGTGTCACATTTTGTGCTTTACTTTTGGCTAAGCCAGTTTTCTGAGACTCCGCTTCCTTTTTTGTCAAACAAGGATTAGCTGTGTCACCTTCTACCTCTGTATTTCTTCCTTTTATAAAATCTTCTTATGTTGGGGCGCCTGAGTGTCCAACTCTTGGTTTCAGTTCAGGTCGTGATCCCCCAGTTGTGAGATCGAGCGCCGGGTGGCGCTCTCTGAGTCTGCCTGGGATTCTCTCTCTGTCTCTGCCTGCCCACCCCATCCCCCACCCCCAACATGACCTCTCTCTCTCTCCTCAAAAAATAAAATTAAAGAAAGAAAGGAGTCTTAAAAAATTTAAAAAAAAATTCTCTTGCGTTAGAGATTTGCTTAGATATACCGTTCTCTTAAAATACAAATACACTCAGATACGGCCAAGTCTTTCCATCAAGAGAAGCACAGAGTATCTCGTCACTCAAGCTGAAAACAGATCTGACGCTAGACATTACAAGAGACGGGGGTGGGTTGGGGGGGTGGGGGGGGGTCTCTTCATGGGGTTGCTCTGGACGGACAGGTGTTGAGAGTAAACACTCAGGAAACGACTAGTGGGCAGGTCTGAGCATACAAGTATTTAAGCAGAGAACAATGCAAGGAAACTGTTCACGGCTCTCTCGGGCATGGTCAGAAGAGAGAGCAAATCACCTACTGGTGTTTGCGATTCAGCCTTTAGCAGGGAGCAAAGTCAGCAGTTTCTCCTGGCAAAGGAAAAACAGAGGGGAGAAAGATTCCAGGTGGGACGAAAGCTAGACAGATGTGGACAGATGTGACTTTGCATCCTGGCCGTGCTCTTCTTGATGTCCCTTGTTTGTTTCGTCTGTAAAAGAGTAATTATATTTATCCAAAAATACTGTTGGGAGGATTACAATAAAAGACGTGTCGATTCCTGGCATACTGTAAACACTCAGTAGATGACGGACGATGTTGTTTATCACGAGGAGTCTACTATGAAGACTAGAAAACTCACAGCTGGAAGTGGAGAAGCCCGGAGGAGTCAAAGGGGAGGGGGCCGGGGTCTGAGGTCCCAGTGAGATCTCTGCCAGGTGTTGCATCAGCATGGAATGCAGACTTTTAATAGGTCATCTAGGAGGCTGGGCACCCGACGGGCCGAAATGCACGCGGTCTGGCTGGGATCTAGACGGGACAGGCAATCCTGCAGGTAAGCCTAGAAGGCTGATTCCTAGGCCCTCCTGTATCCTCTGGACAAAAGGGGAGGAAGGGAAGCAACATTGACTTGGTCCCGATAACCAAGTCCGGACATGACTCATTCACACCAGAAATACACTGTCAGAAAACTGAGTTTATAAGAAAAATTGAGTGAATGATAAACGGTTTCTCAGAAATGTAGCTCTTTGCCCCCAAACTGTTGAACCCCTACCGTTAGACTCCAGTGAGGCTGAAACTCCGACATCGCCTCCCAGAATGGGCGATACACACTCTTGTTTCCCCAAGCCATAGACTGCTTTCTTCAAGAAAGGTTAAAACTAACACTTAGTCCTTTCAAAATAAATAGATGAATGGTATAGGAGAGTAGGAAGAAAGTATGAAGTATATGCTTTCACATTAACAGATAAGCGGATACATCCTTATGTTCAAGTGAAACAGACATGAGGACACCCCTAGAGCAGGACCCACACTCACTGGGGTTGGGCCAGACCCCAGGAACTTTACCTACATAATGGCGGGGACACTAAGTCCCAAAGAAGGGAAGATGTGCAGTCCCCGCTGTGGAGACCTACTCTCCACCTGAGTCCCAACCACCTGATGGTGGGTTATGCTCTTCTGGCCAGGCCACCTCTGTTAAAAGTAAAAAATCAGGGGGGCCTGGGTGGCTCAGTCGGTTTAAGCATCTGCCTTTGTCTCAGGTCATCATCCTGACATCCTGGGCTCAAGCCCCGCATCGAGCTCCTGGCACAGCAGGGAGCCTGCTTCTCCCTCTCCTCCAAGCTGGTGCTCTCTCTCAATGCACCTCTCTCTCTCTCTTTCAATCTCAGATAAATAAATAAAATCTTTAAAAAAGTGAAAAATCATTTTACTTCTCATTTATTCGATTACCAGTGAAGTAAAATCTTTTGGAGTTAGTCATTTCCACTAATGGGAATTGCTTACTTTACTCTTATGTTATCCTTTAAAAAAATTATTTCACTAATAGGTTGCTGCCTTTTCCTTATGGATTTATAGAAGGGTTTTGTAGTAAGATATTAAATCTTTGTCATCTGTTCTACTCGTCCTGTGGTTTGTCATCTGTCTTTCCACTTTGTGCTATTCTTTCTTACACGGGAGTTTATGTTTTTACTTTTATCTCCTTTGTAGTCAGTATTTCTACTCTTTAAGGGCCCTACAGGATCAGATAAGGGATCCTGAAGATTCAAAATCATGGTGCTGGGAATGAAAGGACAGCCAAGGATACAAGGATACAAATATAACCATCAGATGAGTGGAACAGACAATAGGGGCTGTAGGATTTTTGTAGCTTCATAAATTCACCAAAGTCTTAAGGGCACACACTCTGGGCTTCGATGAGCTGTTTGAATCCTGCTTCTGTCAGTTCCTAATGCTTTGAACTGGGAGATTTGCTTAACCGTGTCCCCATGTCCTCATCTGTAAACTGTAGGATTTTTGTGTAGGATGTAGGAATATTGTGAACTTTCTGGCTACTGTAGACTCTCAAGAGAGGTTAACTATTCATGATACCTGAGAGTTTTGGGGGCCTGACCGACTGAAGAAGTGGGACTAGAACAGTTCCTGGGATGGGCATGGATGAGACTAGACTAGAGAGGGGAGAAAATAGAACCCAGGGTCTCGGAGGACTGCGGAAGGGTTAAATGCACAAGTCTGGGTGCTCTGAGGAATGTTGCAGAGTCACCTAGAGGAATGGACCTCAAGGGGCCTGTGAAGGTCAGAGGGACAGAAAGCAACAATAAGGGAAAGAAAACGAAGGAAAGATGAGCTGGAAGAGACAAGAAAGAACCCATCAGAATCTCCTGTAGGATGGGCAATTTTTTAAAATAATTTTTAAAATTATATCAGTCACCAGACAGACACCCGGGCTCCATGCAATCCGTGCCCACCTTGATACCCCTAGGATGGGCAATTTTAAGTAAAAAGAAGAAACTGGATGACAGTGTCTCAGCCACTGTGCGAAAGGAAAGCAAATTCAAGCTGCAGTCAAAAAAAGAAAGAGAGAAAGGAAGGAAGGACGGACGGACGGATGAGCTGTCAACAACTGGTACTGAAATCAAAATGAAGACAACCATCCGAAATGACTAGAAGTAACAAGTATTGGAACAAGTGTTTGACAGGGTCTGCACCAGCTGGACACGCTCCCAGCCTGCACCCAGCAGGGCCACCACACGGAAGCGTGTGGATTTGGTCATCAGCAGACACCCGTGTTACCCGCAGCATGAATCGTGAAAGTCCCCCACTGGGAGCTCCCCAGGTGCCCCTCCAGTGGGGGTGGATGGACACACCGTGTCTGTCCTCTAGCAGGAGACCGTACAGCAGTGAGGACGTAGCAGTTATGACAACACGAGTGAGTCTCACAAAACCGAAGAAAGCAACGGACACAAAAGAGTGCTCGTGTGTGACTCCCGGTGACTCCATTTATGTGCCGTTCAAAAACAGGCACCTCCGAATTTGGATGTTAGATGTTGTCTCAGTTGGTTCCAGCCGCCCAACACCACCGACTGGGTGGCCAAAGCAAGAAACACTTAGTTCTGATGGTTCTGGACGCTGGGGAGTCCAAGGCTAGGAGACCCCCAGAGTCGGGGTCTGGTGAGAACCTGCTTCCCGGTTCAGAGACGCGTCTTCTCGCTGTGTCCTCATGTGGCGGAGGGAACAAGGGCGCTCCCTGGGACCTCCTGTGTAAGGGCGTTCACTCCAGTCAGTTCCAAAAGGCCTACATCCAAATACCATCACACTGGGGACTAGGTTTTCAACACACAGATTAGGAGGAGGACAGAAACATTCAGTTTATAGCAGAAGTCGAAATCCAGTCATTTTTGAGGGGTTCTGTTGACTAAAGGGGGCATGAGGCGGAGACAGAGCCTGGTCTTCGGATGTGCTGATGGTGCGGTTTCTTAATTTGGGTGATGACTACTTGTGTATGTTCCACTTGTCAAAATTTACCAAAGTGGGGGCGCCTGGTGGCTCAATGGGTTAAGCCTCTGCCTCCAGCTCGGGTCGTGATCTCAGGGTCCTGGGATCGAGCCCCGCATCGGGCTCTCTGCTCAGCGGGGAGCCTGCTTCCCCCTCTCTCTCTGCCTGCTTCTCTGCCTACTTGTGATCTCTGTCCGTCAAATAAATAAATAAAATCTAAAAAAAAAATTACCAAAGTGTGTACTGATTGAATTTTATATATTTAATTTTTCAGTAAAAAAAGAAAAATATTTGCCCGTCGTAGACGTTATATTAAAATGACTGAAAGCCCTTTGTTTACTCATAGACGCGTAGCTGCTTATTGTCGGCTTTATGCTGGTGTAGATACAGATCTCGATCCTCATTTTCTGTATTTATAAAGTGTGTATAATAGCACCTGTTTCGCAGTAGGTGATATGGATGGACAGACAGGCTTTGAAAATGACGAGATTGCATACACATGCCTGGGGGAGAACGCCTTGTCCCCACTGTTGATGTTTTCTTGCTTTTAGCACAACATTCCTGCTCTTCCCTACCAACCTACCACTCCTGCCAAGAGAGTGAAACCGATTGGTACGTTTGGTGAGTACATCCCTCTTCATCCTTCCCTCTTGGAAGCCCCCAGTCTAGCACAAAAGGTTACTGGACCTTAGGGATATTGAGTGCATTGTCCAAATTTAGACAGATAATAAGTCACAGAATTTGCATTCAGGTCTCCGACTGCAAAGATCATGCGTTTAACCACTTCATTATACTGGCTGCCTCATAAATACTATATCAGCAGAAAATAAACGCTGTTGTATGGTGCGGCTAAGAACACAACAGGAATTCAGGGAAGGGACTCTTCTCTACGGTCTGTGAACTGGGAGGCAGGTTCTCACTGGATGCCGAATCTGTAGTTCAAGATGACTACACAAAGGACTATGGGGTCAACTCCTGCTAAATTCTGAGTAAACTCCAGGAGCCAATAGAGCTGAGTCAGCACTGACCTCTTTCCAGGCCACATGAGAAGGGGTGTCTGTTGTTGGTCAAACAGCCAGCATGGTTTAACCTCAGTGCCACCTGGCCGGGCTCCAGGACTTACCCGGTTACTTCCTTGGTTCAGCTGCATTTTGTCTCGTACCTTTGTTGGTGTTTGCCTTTGAGTTCTTCTGGGATTTATCTCATGCGCCGTCCTACGGGATGAGACAGGACAGGAAGCTTATTTTCAAGCGCTTGACACCTGAAATATGCAAAGGGTCTGTTAACAGCATTTCACAAAGGAAGATTATTTATTTTTTGAGGTCTAATTTAAATTCGATAAACAACATTGATCTTAAATGTTCAGTTGGATGGGTTTCAACAACTTTATAAATCCATGCAACCATTATCCCAAACAAGATATGGAACACTTTTGTCAGCCCAGAAGCATGCTGTATAATTGTGTGTGTGTGTGGCTCTCTTCACTCAACATGCTACTTTTGAGATTCATCTGTGTTGTTGCTTTTATCAGTAGTACATTCCTTTTTATTGTCCAGAAGTAATCCACTGTATGGATGTACCGCCATCTGCTCATCCATTCTCCTGTTGGTGGACATTTAGGGGATGTATGGCTTTTGGCTTTTATGAGTAAGGCTGCTATGAACATCTTAGGAAAGTTTGTGTTAGCGTATGTTTTCATTGCCCTTCGGTAAATGCTGAAGAATGGGACACTTAGGTGACAGGGTGGCTGTGGGTTTACCATTGTAAGGGGCTGCTGAATAATTTGCCAAAGGGTCAAGCCATTTTATATTCATACCATCAATGTTGTGCATCTCGAAGGAAAGTCGTGTACAAAGCCAAACTATGATGACATCTTAGCAAAGAACACCACAGTGCCTAGGGTGGGAAAGATTCTGTGGGAATCATTTGTACGGAGGAAAAAACAGCCAACAGAGGACAGTGCATTGGCACTCACCAAAGAGCATTCACCAGGACGCCAGCCCGAGGGGACCACGTGGGCAGCAGGCTCCACAGCTACCAATCAAGGCTGTGTTCTCGGTCCATGACATTCAGTCCACATGCCAAGCCCTCTGTCCATGATCCAAGCAATCTGGGCAACTTATTGTTTTTCCTCAAGTTGTGCCTCATTGAAATTCTTTTTGGAGTGTCCCTTTCAGTCACAAGGTCTCTCTTGTCCAGAAGCCAAGATCGTGAAGCTCAGTGTAGCGGGGCTTTCCGAATGTGTGCTGCGGGCTTCACCTGCAGCTGCGGCGCCCGAGCTGGCTCACCTGCCGCGTCCTGAGCAGCTGCCCCGGCCCCCCAACGTGGAGAGCAAGTTCTCGTTCACCTGTTCCTCCTGCTCATTCGGTCTCCTCGCCCTCAGGCTACTTTCAGCCAGATTTCAGTTTGGTTTTTGTGCTGTTGCATTCAAGGGAGGGCAAAGCCTTTGAATCTGTTTTCAAATGTGTTCATTTTTAAGACAAAACGTCCTTCTCTCTGAGTTTTTCTTTTAGGTCATCATGACAGAGGTCAAAAATCGTGGGGACTAGCCCCCAAGGGAATTAACTTTCTCCAGAATCAGCCATGCCTACTCATATATTCTAGGATATTGGTAAAAATTCTTGCTAAAGTAGGTGGCCAGAAAGTTCCTTATTCTTTAGCCAAATTCTGGATGAGAGGATGAGGGCTCCAAATCTGGGCACAACCGGGTTTCAACATCTATTACCCTTATTCTGTTCTTCTAATTGGCACCCGCCGTAAGTGCCCAGTGGTAAAAACACAAGCCCTCATTTTCTTCTTCGTCCTTCCCTCACAACGAAGGGTCTGTCCCTCCTCCTTTCAAAGGCAAATTCACCCACATGTGTTCTGGATCCCACTCCGTCCTGCCTTCTCAGAGAGCGTGTTCAGTCGGTTACGGCCTGCAGCTGAAACGACCGTCCTTCTAAACTCAGGCTTCGCCTTCCACAGCATATGGTGGTGGCTAGAAAGTCGCCAGCCGGCCAGACACCCTGTCCCCCAACCTCCCTGGCCTTTAGCTGAGGCCGCAGGATGAGTTCTTGTCAATATGATGGGATCAGAAGGGATGTGGGTCACTTCTTGACCAAGCAACTCAAGAAGCAGGAGTGGTTCTTCTCCCGTCTGCTCACGTGATAAAAGGGGCACCGCGGACAGGGAACCCAGAGAGTAAGGAGGAGGGGGAGGGCTCCGCAAGACGGCTAGAGCCTGGGTCTCTCAACCTTCAGCCGGGGGGTCCCACCTGCCATGAGGAGCTCCTGTCTTAAGAGCTTTATGTGTCTGACCTATTGTATATTGCTGGATCCTTTTGTCATCGTGTGTTATTGTTAATCATTACCATAACTAGCCCATTTTTTTCTTTTTTTATTATTTTATTTTATTTTTCGTGACAGGTGGAATCTACGTGCCTTCAGACATAACCGAGCATCTCCCATCTTACAACCACCACCAGGCCCCCTAAAAACCTTCCTCTGACTCCAGGCTCCCGCCCTGTTTTCTCTTTACTTCCTCTCACAGACAGTTGTTCTAGGAAACCTGTCTATGCAAAGTCTTCATCGCTTGCTTCCCGTTCATTCCTTACTCCAATCTACATGGCTTCTTTGCCACCTCCATTAAAACTGCTCTTGCCCGAGTCCTTGATAACTGACATGTTTCTAAATCCAGCAGACAGTTTTTGGTTCTTATTGTAATTCTCGGGATTTCACCTAGTGGGACACTCCTGCCTTCACTGCATACTATCTTCTCTTGGTCCCTTGAAACCAATCTCTTACGGGAAAGACTTACAGGCTTTTTAAATTCATCATATCCAAAACCGACCTTCAACCCCGGCTCCTCTGTCTTCCATCTCAGAAAGCGGTACTTGCACCCACCCAGCGGCTCATGCCGGAAACCTGAGGGTGATTTTTGGTACATCCTTCTTTCTCAGCACTCATAGCCAGTTAATCATCATACCCTGCCCGTTTCACCTCCTCGTTTTTCTCAAGAGTAGCTACTCTCCATCTCCAATCTTCCCCACCGTCCCTTCCATTCTCCATATATATGATTGCAAACGTAAATCCGATAATGCCACTTTCCTTTTAAAATCCCTCAGAAATTGTTACTAGAAAAAAAAAAGAAGAAAAAAAATCCTTCAGAAAATTCCCACTGCACTTAGGATAATTCCCCTAAACCTTGACACAACACACAAACCCTCACGCGATCTTGCTCCTGCAATGTCTTCAGCCCTAACCAGCACTCCCTTCCCTTCGCTCGTTGTGTTTCAGCGTTTCTCCCGAATCTTTGACATCAGCCGTTTCTTTCCTACCTCAGAACCTCTCTAACTGCAAGAACAAAAATCAACTCGAACTTACTTACTGACGTAAAAAGGAAATACAGTAGCTCACGTAAGTGAGGCGCCTGATAAGCAGCTGCCTTCAGGCGTGACTTAGTCCAGGAGCTCGGGTTACGACTTTAACGCCCCGTGGCTTCATTTCTCAGCTCTGCTTATTTCTGATTCCTTCTTAACACGCACTGTCACCAGGCCGGCAAGATGGCCACTGTCAGAGATGTCTAGTTGTGCTTTGAAAAATTAATCTGACCGAAGGAGAGGTCTGGACTTTTTCGCCAGCTTCTGGGAGGTAATCTCTAAGCCCTTGGTGGGTCATACTTGATAGGAGAGTCTCTGTTTGCCTGGGGGCCATCGGCCAAACAGACGACAGGAAGATGAGTTAGGGTAGGGCGGGGAGTTGAGCAAAATCAGCAAGTTGATTCAACCCGGAGACTCTGGGTCAGGTGCCATCTGCTGACCTCTGGAGACCGAAATCAGCCCTGCGTTCAATCAGTCATGCTGAGGTGAGGAAGCCCCAGTAAAAACTCTGGACACCGCGTGTGTGTTGTTACACATAGAGGCCAAGGGAGCCGTGCTATCCAAACTGCACGGGGAGAGGACAGCTGGGAGCTCCAGGTTTGCCACCCTCCTGGCCAATGTGCCTCTCCCTTTGGCTGACTGTAATGTGCATTCTTTCCTTGTGATAAACTGTAATCAGGAGCACAGCTGCTTTGAATGAGTTGTTTGAGTCCTTCCAGTGAATTATCCGAAGGGGAGGTAGTTTGGGGAACTACCACATTTGGTGTCAGAAGTGAGGGACTACGTGTGGACTACGTAGGCTCCCTCTCACTGTCCAGTGGGCGAACTCTCGCATTATTAAACATTCTTAGCTTAGTAGCCACAGCTAAATGGTTCTGTTTCTTTTGATGTTCTAAAAGAAAATTTCCAGGGAGCCTCTTAGCTAGCTTGCTTGAGACGAACCGATCACCATTGCCGGGGAAGGAGAGTGCTGTGATGGGTCTCAGTCAGATAGCTAGTAGAATCTATCAAAACAACAAGAAATGAGTTCCCCACGGGAGAAAAGCTTTGGGTTACCAAAAGGAAAGACAGGGATGCTGGGTGAACAAACACAGTAGTTAGCATGGGATTTTCACACCAGCATCTCCCTCTGGAACACCCTGGTTCTTATTCATCTCCCCCGCCCCACTTTCGAATGACTAATCTTTCTACTGACTAATCTACTCATCATCTGGGTTTCAGATTAAATGTCACTTGAACAAAGAGGCCTCCTTCTTTCGTTCCTCTCCATCAGAATGTTTTATAGGTCTTAGCAGTTTGTGATTACATATCCATTTGTGTGATGGCTAGTTTAATATCTTCATATTACCTTTACTCTAGGGTGTGTTAAGAACCACATCTAGTCTGTTCATCACCTAGTAGGTCCTCAAAAATAGCAGCGGAAGGAGCAAAATAAGAATGAAAAAAATCTGTTAATGGATTGCCCACATCTCAGATCTTATGCTAACTCTTCAAATGGTCCTTTTTAGTAAGATGTCAGTAGATGACTATCTGGGTAAACTTTGGACTCAGTTGTTGGAACCAATAAAAGAAACTTGCCTCAACTTTGCAGTTAGGAATTCAAGAACCGCATAACCTTTAGAAGTAAAAATTATTGGGCATATCAGCCTCATCCTCATTTACTAAAACAAAACATGTAATGTTTGTATGGAAATGCGTCTCTCGATAAGCTGATACAACCACGCGTCTCATCTAGCAGAGTGTTTGCATCTGATTTTAGCCACAAAATAACCCATTGAGATAAGTAACGCAGGCAGATGTTTCTTTGATCTTACAGATGGAAAAAAAAAAAAAGCCTGAGAACCAGAAAGGTAAGATAAATTACTCATGATCACATGGAAAACTCAGTGGTCAAAACAAGATGATTACTCAGCATTCTGAAGCCTAGTCCCATGCTCTACCAGCCCGATGTTGTTCACCCTCTGTCTCACTGACGATACACACTGCTGCCCCTACAGTTGTAGAATGTGTCGAAAGTCACAGTAATCAACGGAGTAAATTTGAAGATGAGTAAACTTTCGATTTTTGCCTATTTTGTGGGCGTTTCTGATGATTGGGGCTGTTAGCATTCTTCATAACACTCCCCGACTTTTAGTTAGGGACTCCAGCCTCATTCTCAAGCCGGTGGTTCTAGTGATTTTCTCATCCCCAACCCAGAGGTAATTTGGCCAACGAGAGCCTAATATTCTCTAGGCTCTAGTTTGGATCAAGGGATGACACATGGCCGCTAACAGGTTTTAAGATTCAATGACCTCTTTGCTAAGGCTTTGGGATAGGAACACTCATTCTCAATAGGCTTGAACCTGAGACAATATAAAGTTGGAGCTTCTGCACTCATTTACTTCAAGTGGAAGGCGGAGCTGAGAGATAAAGAAAAACCATATCCTAACACCACCTTCTGAACCTTGACTCTGGAGCCCACATGACCCCTGGATTTTTAGCTACATCACCTAATAGGTTCCTTCTCTTGAATAAGTCAGTTTGAGTAGGATTCTGTCTTTACCATTCAGAAAGCTCTTAACTAAAATATCCTATAATGATGGGGAGACCCAGGGTCCCCGCAGCAGGGCAGCCCGCGGACCCAGTATGGGATTGCATTGCCGCGGGGTGGGAGCCGGACCCATTGCCAAGAAGCTTGTAGAAGCCAAGTATAAGGAGCGAGGAACTCTCTTGGCCGAGGCCCAGAAGGCCCAGATGTCCACGCAGTTGGGCATGTTCAAGACCAACCTGGAGGAATTTGCCAGTAAGCACAAGCAGGAGATCCAGAAGGAACCTGAGTTCCCAGGGCAGTTCCTGGACACCTGTGTCGCCCTTGCGTGGATCAGCTCCCCTCTGGAAGAGGATTTTGGTCTGCGATGGGGGGGTGCGGGAGCTTTCTGTTGTGACCTGGGGATCCAGACGATGGGAATGTGTGTGGCCCCGATGCCCAGGAAGGGAGGTCTGCTCACTCTGGAGGGACTACAGCAAGACGAGTCCAAGGGAAGGGGCCGATTCGCCCAGGATGTCATCCAGGACCATTCGATCAGGGCCGTGAAGAAACTAGAGGCACCTGGCACTGGTGCGGGTGCCCCAGCCTTCAGCCGGCACGAGCTGAGCTCAGTGCTGTCCGCCCCGCAGAACCGCAGCTGGCAGGGAGGGAGCGGCTACGTGACTGTCGGGGGGTATCAAAGCCCGTCTCAGGCGGGAGGCCACGCGCTGGGACACCTGCCGAAGGAAGGGCCGGCCCGGCTGGCCCCGAGGGTTCCTCGGGAGGCTCGCCACGGGCTGCCAGCTCTCTTGGCAGACCCCTCCTCCCAGGCCGTTACTGCTGAGACCAGAGAAGCCCTGCCCTGACCCTGGGGGTGTAGAAGGGGGCACGGTAGCAGGCAGGGAGAAGACAGATGAGCTGTCCGTGAATAAGCCCTAACAGCTTTGTTTTTGTGTTAAAGAAAAATAAACAAACAACATATCCTACAATAAAGAATTCTCATTCAATTGTCTTCCCATACACTCTTGACTGGGAGAGGAAAAAAGTGTGGTTACAGCTATTTCCTGCAGAATGGCATTGTCTGGAACAATAGATCTGGATCCAAAACCCCCAAACAATGCCCCCCCCCCCCGAGAAAACAAACAAGAAGTCACTTTACTAGAATTTAGTTGCATGTTCCCTGTCTTCAAAGAGCTTTATTTGCGGCCATTCTTCTTCGGGTTAGTGATGAGAGGACACCTCCTCTCACCCCTTGGTCAGACTTCCCTCTTACACTGCCAGCTGGTAGGCCTTCCAGAAATCTCCCCAGCGAGGTTTGATGCTCTAGATGGCCTTAACACAGCTGAAATGCCCTCTAGCTATCCATGTCTACACCTTCCGCCTTTCTGTCAAATGTCACTGTGAATCTGTTCCAAGAAAAACTTGCTGCAAGTCTTTCCAATCTTAGGACAGAATCTCCGGGTACCATCTATTTGCAAAGAAATACACCTGTCCGGAAGTGGAGCCTAATTAATGACTTGCTTTTCTGATTCCAGCTTCACAGACCTAAGAACAAGGGGAAATACTATAGGAATTCTTTTAAGGTCAGAAGAATCTAGTATACAGAACCATTTAGTTGGCAATATTACTTTCAGCACAAGGTGTTTTTAGATTTTCCTTTAAAAATTCAGTGTTTGGTATCTCCCAGGACAAGATGAATTTAGCTATGCCGTGGTTGGTGACTCTAGAAACTACTTTTTATTTGCCAAAGTGATGAATGTTTCAAACTTTAAGGGAGCTAACATTGCCTAATTGTATGTCATATTGCCAATAGATGATAGGAACACAACGAATGGTAAGGATTTGGTAAAACTTTTCCATAATGAGCATTTTTTGGATGTTTATTTTTAATTTTTTTCCTATTTTTAGGACTTTAATTAACACATTGTGAGACTGGACTAGTTCTCAAGAGATCATATCTTTTAAAGGAAGTAGGGGCTGAAAAGCAGATACAAGCCAATCCCTTTGGTGCGTGCATAATACAGGATACTAACACCTAAACCATATATGACCAAACATGTGGAGCCATGTCATTTTCTAAGCTCAACAAAAATAAAAGGGAGGATTGCCCGTGTTAGTTATATTTTTCCACAATGATTCTTAGAATATACATGACAATAGGAATCCTAAAAGAGTAGCCAGTATGGTGTACTGCAGAAAATACTCTGGGCTCTGAATTAGGGGAGCTAAACTTTGGCCCAGTGCAGCCCTCAGCAAGCCCATTGTCTTGGGTCTCCCCTCATATATAAAATGGAGGATTGCACAACGACCAAGAAAGCGTCCAGCTGTAAACTTGGGTACTAAAACAGAGAACTTGTTGATTGTAATTCTTGTCAGTTTCAGTTCTGATCTAAATACAAAATGAGGATCTTCAAAGAACTTTGAAGATGATCACAGTAGCTAAGATGAGTTGAGCTGGAAGAAAAGGAGAGCCTTAATGTCAATATCCTCCCTCCCTCCCTCCCTCACAAATACTTTTGAGCACGTAAGAAACATTGGGCACTATAAGAGGTGCTAAAGGTACAGCAATAAATACACCAAAGTCCTAGTCATCATAGAGTGAATGCATCATAAGATGCATCATAATCAAATGAATATGTACAAAGATGCATCATAATCAAATGAATATGTACAAATAAAGCGCATCAGACGGTGACAAGTGCTACGTAGGAAAGCAGAGCAGAGAGGGAACGCTCGCGATGGCCCTTGTTTATAAGGTGGCCATTTGAAGAGAGACCTAAAGGAGGTGAGACAGTAAGTCAGGCTATTTCCTACCTAGGAATAGCAAGTGCAAAGGCCCTGAGGTGGGAGTGTTTGACCTGTTTTAGGAGCAGCAAGGAATCCTGTGTTGCTGGACCACCATGAGCAAGGTGAAGAGTGGTAGAAAATGAGATCCAAGGAAAGGAAAAATAACAAAAGAAGCTGAAATGTTGTTTATGTGTGTATAAGTCCTCGCACCCCCTTATCTGTGGCTCCTTTGCTATTACCATTGGGTAGGGGGAAATCGGCTGGTTCAGTCTAATGGTAATATCTGCTCAGATTTGAGTGGGATCAGAACCCAAGACTCACCATCACTACTGGCCAGACATGGACGTTGTTCTTTGGACAGTAAAGCTGCGTTTCTTTCATTTTCAGCAAAGTTTAACTCACTTTATCTCAGGGACTTCTGTCCTTCCTTTGCTGTAGGGGGAAGCCCTGTTGTACGCCTGCTAACTGACTCGGGTGTGGTGGGTGTGGGGGAACAGGTACCCGGCGCCCATTCCAACCTCCCTCGCGTGTGTCTTCCGATACCAGAGACTGGGAATCTGAGAGCTACCTGTTCCGGACTCCTCTGGATCTAGATTTGGGATGTGACATCATCTCCACTGATGAGTGCACTCGCGGCCCTCAGAGAGGTCACAGTGAGGCTTTGCACTTCTTTCCCCATCTCTGCGATCCAGCAGGCTTTTCTGAGGTACATCCCAGCGTCTGGTCACGAGTCACCAGTGTCACCAGGGCCCAAAGGCAGTTACAAAGGTGGCCACAGCAGAGGCTTTCAGAGCTGTGTTAGGACTTTCTTTGGTCCTGGGCACTCCTGCCTCAATGTGGTCCTTCCTTGTTAAGAAAATAATAAATCTGTATCCTAGGACTGTAGTGCGGGCAAATAGGAGTATATTATTATATACGAAAACATTTAATTCAGCCTAAACGTTCTTTATTTTTTTCTGGTTTTAAAATAATTTTAAGTATTTTTATGGGCTCTTAAAAGTCTCGCAGGCCCTAGACACTGACTGCTGGATCTAATGGGTAAATCCGCCCTGATGACATTCGGCCCCCTAGACGGCAGCTGGAGTGGTGTGTTCGTGGGGCCCCCATTTCTCTCTCTCTCTCTCTCTCTTTTTTTAAAAGATTTATTTATTTGACAGTCAGAGATCACGAGTAGGCAGAGAGAGAGGGGGAAGCAGGCTCCCCACTGAGCAGAGAGCCGGATGCGGGCCTCGATCCCAGGACCCTGAGATCACGACCAGAGCCGAAGGCAGAGGCTTTAACCCATGGAGCCACCCAGACGCCCCAGGAATCCATTCTTCATCTCTTTCCTCCTTCCCTGGCCTGAGGCACGCTCGCCTCCGAAATCACGGTTCCCCGGGTTCCTCCAGCACGAAGGGCTTGCCTTGTCCCGCTGCCTTCGCCCTGCGGTGAGGTGCAGCGCCGCTCGCTCTCCACTCGCCCGGGGGTTTCTCACCATCCTGCCGCCCTCCTCGCTCCCGTCTGGTCACATGAAGCCCGCGCCCTTCTCAGCGCGGGGACTCGCGGGATCTGTTCGCGCGTCCGCAGACGCGGCTGACTCATGTCCCTTCACCTGTGCCCAGTTCCTGGCCATCACCCTCAGTGACCTCAAAATCCATGTCAACCTTTCGGATTCCTTGAAACCAGGTGCGTTTCCTGGACTCCGCAGCTCCTTCTCTGGCCCACCGGCGTCGGCAGAACCGCATCAGGGCTCACGGAGCAGGTCTGTTTCTCAGGTTTTTGTCCCACTCCCAGGCAGAGCCTGTCCCCTCCTGCCCCTGCCCATCCCAGGAGGTCTGTCTGCAGCTTCCCTGGCGGCTGCCCGGCGTCACACGATCTATCCTACTTCGTCCACTGACTCTGTTTGCCTTCCCTGCTCCTGTCTTGCTGGAACGACCGGCCCCTTGCGAGCCCCCGTGTCCCAGACGTGACCTCCCGAGACCCCCTGGAAACGGACGTGAAGCCACGGGACGCAGGACTGGAAACTCGGCAGATGAAACTTAATCGGGCTTCTCGTCCTCCTCTCACGGCTCCTAGTCCTAGGCCTCCCTCTCAGTCTTTCCTGTCTTGTGTTTCCAAGGGACACTGTTTGGGGAGGAAAGTGATTCTGAAGACGTGGCTCCTGTCCCCCCCCGCGCGGGAGCGGCAGCGGCCCTGTGGCTCGTGCTTCCGCCCCTCGCCCACCCGCGCGGAGAGCCCGCCGTCCTGGACCGCTTCTGCCCCATCCGCCTCCCTTTCCGTCCCTCAGCTTGTCCGCCCAGCAGCCTCACGATGTCACACCACAGCCGTGCCCCCCACTAGAGAGATCTGATTATTCTAGGGTGGGTCCCCCAGAAACAGACCCCGAGATGAGGACGCAGGGCCCCGGCGGCGCTGGAAGATGAACGCGGACGCGACACCGAGGCAGGAAGGCGGGAGTGGAGCGCGGACGGGCGGGTTAGGACTGTGGGCCCCGGGGGCTCCGTGTCCCCGGAGGTCTCTGAGAGGCGGTGTAAACCACTACCTCCCGCTCTCAGTAGTTGGGGGCTCTCCCGGGGGCCTCAGCCCACAGCCGCGTCCATTCACTCTACCCTAGCGTGGGCCAAGGCAAACCCCGAGAGCCGGATAAGGGCTGAACGCAGACCGCCACGGGCACGCGTACCAGGCCGCAGCATGTGTGCCATGCTCGGCGTCAAGGGGGTAGGGGTGAGGCACCAGTACCATTCTGTTATTCCCTCCCCCCAGCTTTATAACTGTACCAGGTCCCCATCCTGTTCCTACCTTCCCGTCCCTTCGCTCAGTACACTAGGTACGCACGGGGACACTGTCTCGTGTATCCTCTTGACCAGGTAAGTTGTCATTGTCTCAACTTTACATAAGGAGAAACTGAGAAGTTAAGATGAAAGCCCCTTGGGGGCCACTTGGCTCACTCGGCCGGTAGAGCGCGCAGCTCTTGGTCTTGTGGTCGTGAGTTCGAGCCCCACACTGGGGGTAGAGTTTGCTTCGGAAAGAATGGGAGAAAGAAAGAATGAAAGAAAGAAGGAAAGGAAGGAAGGGAAGGAGAGAGAGAGAGAAAGAGAGGAAGGAAGGAAAGGGAGGGAGGGAGAGGATGAGAGAGAAAGAGGAGAGAGAGAAAGAAGGAAAGGGAGGAGGGATGGAAAGAAAGGAAGAAAGACAAACAAGTTGAGTAACTTCCCAAAATTACCCAGCCAGTAAGTTCTGGAACTGTGATTTGAAGACTCTAACATTCACGCATTTTCTAGTACAGAAGAAAACCAAGGACAGAGTCTTGGGAGAATATCCACCATTATGAGCAAGATCCTGGAGCAAGAAGAGAGGGGTTCGGGGTAGAAGAGGGGTCAGAGGGTCATTTTGGAGCTGTGGTGTGACCCTCTTCATCTAAGACTACCTCCCGCCACTGTTCACCACCCCCATGTCTACCCATGCGGCCTTCTAAAGCTCCAACAGCAGAATTTTCTGTTTTCCTCCAGAGACCCTCACACAATTCCTGAGAAAAAAACCAGATACAGTGCCATTTCCAGAATAAGTAATTCCTGGTAAAAATGTAATAAGTACTCAGTATTATTAACAACTCTATATCGATCACCTAATGGGGGCCGTGCACTGGGCTAGATGCTGAGTGCAATGATGGACCACAAATACTCCCCACACAGACATGAGTCGATGAAAGACGTAGTCTAATTCTGAATATGAAATTCACCATATTCTCAAATGGACTTTAAATGTACTGACGCATCAGCTAATTAGGGCCACTTACCATGTGCAATTCAGGTGAATCTAGTACTCACTAATTTTTTTTTTTTAGTTTGGTTCTGCCTAGACATATTTTCAACGTTAACAATGTAGATAACGTTGATAAGAAAAGGGCGTACTCTTCATGGGACTGCTGTGAGGAATGCATGAAATAATAACTGCCAAATCCGACACATTTTATGTAATTTATCAATTTGCCTGCATTCACCAGCTGTGGGTTCCACAAAAATAGACGCTGATTTATTTCATTTTTTAAAATTTTCTGTCAACTTGATTGAGATGTAATTGATATACATGTAATTGATAAATATATGCAATAGAACATTGCATGAGTTTAAGGGGTACAATACAATGACGTGGTAAGTACGGATCACCACAGTAGACTTAGTCAGCATCTGCTGTCTCCATAGTTGCACACTCTTCTCCTGCAGGGGGAATTCTCAAGACTGGCTCTTGGCAACTATCGTCGTCACCAGAACTTACTTATCTCGTGGGATACTGATTTATTCTTATTTTCTCATATATATTTGGCTTTCCAAATAATGCTTAGCACACAATATGTCTTCAATGAACCTTTATGGGCTCAATGAATGACATAGATACTATTATTCCAATTTTACAGATGAAATAGATGCTCTGAGAGACTGAATGATTTTTCCCAATTTCTCAAAGCTAGTTGTTAGAAGAGTTAGGATACATGAGGTCTTTCCACATCCCCCGTACCCAAGGGCGCCTGTAGGGCAAGCAGCACGGCGCCGCGTCCCCAGCCGGCCATCCATACGTGTTGTTCGCTCACCACCGTCTCAGTAAAGATGTCCTGGCTGTTGGCGTTAATGGACAGAGGGTGACAGCTGCCTCTCCTCCAGAGCTCTGCGTGATCTCCTTGTTCCCTGGGCTTCCTCTCCGGACGCCTGCTCTCCTCCCACTCCAGAAACTCTGGACTCCCCCACGGCTCCGGCCTGAGACCCACTGACCCTCGGGATAGTTGCCTGCACGTCTGCACATCGCTTCAGCTCCCACGGCGCCGGCCGTGACCTGACCTTTAGAGGCGGCCAAGTCCTCCTCTCTGAATGGGCCGAGCACTGCCGTGCATGCGCCGCGGGGAAAGGGAGCCCGACCGGTTCCAGGGAAACTGGGTACCAGTGAAAAGCTGGGTCGGCGTTCCCAGCGCGCTTGTCCGCCCGTGCCCTGCCTTCGTACACTCCGGAGCTCTTAAGCCCTGAGCCACATGACTTGCTGCTCCGGACCTGGGGACGTGGAGGGGCTCACCTTGACTCGGCCGTTCGTGCCTGTCAGGTGTACGTCGCAGTTGCTCGGGGCGTGAAGCCAGAGGGTTCGTGGGAAAGGGAGTTTCTGGACGCTTCTCCCCTGGAAAATAAAGAGCTCGGTGACTGGTGCTCCCCTTGCTTCAAGGCACCACAGTGAGAGTCAAGCACACGAACTGGGGAGCCGTGGCTACTCGGCCTGCGTTGGGGCCCCAGAACAATCTAGCCGTGTGCTCCAGGGCGGCACTTAACCTTTCTGAGCCTCAGTTTCCTAACTAGTAAATGGACGTAAGGTTACGCGTCTCAGGGAGTCGTGGGGACAAGATGAAATACTATATACACGTGACGCACGGGGACGGTAAAGGAAACAGTGCATTGTCACTGAGACGGGGGCGCCCGGAAGGGCTGGTGCAGGCGACACCTGCCGGATCTCCGGGGCTGTTTGCGAGAAGAGAAGGTGAGGTCTTAAGGCCAAGGTTCGGGGGAGCTGAGTTCTCCATCTCCGTGAGGAATCAAGAACGTGCTGTCGTTTGTTAAGCTGCAAAAGTTCCCTGTGGTTCCCCAACAGAATATGCAGTCCTTTACCGGTTTCCCCACCATTACTCAGAGTAAAGCCTTCGAAACAAAAAAGATCTTGTACTTGTTATAGCAAAAGAGAACGGGAAATTGGGGAAAGGTATAAATAGTTTCCACTCATTACTGTATTTCAAATGTTGTAGTACGTGCCTTTTAGTTAGGTAACTTTTGTTACCTCATTTAATTCTTCTGACCTTCCAAAACAGATCTAACCAGTCTCTCTTTGGGTTTTTTTTTTTTTTAAGATTTTATTTATTTATTTGACAGAGATCACAAGTAGGCAGAGAGGCAGGCAGAGAGAGAGGGGGAAGCAGGCTCCCTGCTGAGCAGAGAGCCCGACGGAGGGCTCGATCCCAGGACCTTGAGAACATGACCTGAGCTGAAGGCAAAGACTTAACTCGCTGAGCCACCCAGGCACCCCCTCTTTGGGCCTTTGACACTACTAAATTATTACCCTCCTCTTTTTAATAAAAAAATAAAAATAAATTAAAAAAATTTTTTAAAAATTAAGATATAATAGGACATATTATATTAGCTTCAGGTAGACAACATAATGATTGACACATGTAGTTGTTACAAAGTAATCACCACCTTATGTCTGGTTAATATCCATCACCATACATAATTACATTATTTCTCCCCTTGTGATGAGAACTTTTAAGAGCTACTCTGTTAGTAACGTTCACATACATAATACAGTATTATTCACTATAGTCACTATATTGTAATTACAGCCTCAGGACTTACTGATAACTGGAAGTTTGTACCCTTTGACCTCCCACTCCCATTTTACCCGTCCCCCAAGCTCCACCTCTGACAAATGCTAATCTGTTTGTTCTCTGTATCTATGAGCTTGGGGGTTTTTAGATTCCACATATAAGTGAGATCACACAGTATTTGTCTTCTCTAGCCAACTTACCTCACTACTCTTGTCTCATAAGCAGAAGGCAATGGGGGATCAGTGTAGCTAGGTAACTTACCCAAAGTTACTCAGCAAGCAGGTGGTATTTGAACCCAGAGTGTGGCTTCAGAGGTTGCTCTTTTCTTTATGCTTAGGAAGGGGAAGGTCAGGGAGACTGTCCTCAAGAAAGAAGACAGGGTCACCACAACGAGGAGGCCAAGAGCAGGAGAAGTAAGACAACCACAGTGTCCTCAAAGACAGAACCAGAGAAACGCCCCTGCGGAGTTTCCCCACAGGGGCTTTCTCTGGGTAGATCGTAAATTCTGGGAAACCTTGGACCTCCCAAGAAGTTGCGAGCTGCACCTGGCCCAGCCAAACCACATTTCCAAAACCCAGAAGAAAAAGTAAGGAGAAAATCAAGAACGGACAGCTTGTTGCCTGGTCGCCAGGGATGGTCTCCATATTGAAATGGTTAAAAGCAGACTAAACAATGCAAAGACTTCTCTTTGTCGTGTCGACATTGCTGAAGTTAGCCAGAGAGCAAAGCAGAGGGTTTAGGGAAAGACACGAGGTAAAGAGGGGAATGAAACTGCTTTTCTCCCTGTTACCAAGTCTCCTCTCCAGAAACACGTCTGGGTAAATTGGAGACATTCTCCAGTCATTGCTTCTGAATGTGGCCTTCCATGGTGGCACACCATGGTGTGGGCTGGTGCACGAGAGAACTGGAATAACCGTGAGAGACCCTGGGCTGGTTGGCCCTGCCTGTAGCACATTCTAGCATTTTATTAGAGTGCAAATGGAGATCTGAGGGGAGGCACAGAAGGAGCCAGAAAAGTAGGACCTTCCCCATGGTTCCTTCCCACCCGCTTCCTAGGAAAGACCCAGCTTTGAGTGTACGTGAGATGGGTCTTACACTGGCTCTACTCCGTGGCAGGGAGAGCTCCGTGGTTCTCCTAGTACAAGATGTAATTAGCATCTCTTCGGTGGAGTCCACCACGAAGAAGACTGAACTGTCTGTAGACACCTTCGAAAGAGGATTCCATGACATTTCTCAATCAGAGAGAGGGAGGTACATCAAAGTTTCCACCAGATACCTCAGACACAGGAAGACAGGTGAGAATTAAGGAAGAACTCTCTGACACTCAGGGCCCAGAGGGGACCTCTTCGTTGAGGACTCACAGCTCAATGACTGCGTGTGTTACTTCTGCACGATCTTCCAATGTAATCAAATAATACACAATCAGAGCAGTTCTTGGGAGCCTGTGCTCATCTCTGTATGGCTCTTCACGTCTTCCAAGTCCTTACTGGTTAACTCCTTTAACGCCTGGCTCCAAGTGTCTGTCCCCAGGGGATCCTTCCCCACAGAACCCATCATTCCTTTGTTTCAGCTCAAGGCAAATTTTAATAACCTTTCTTATTTCATGTAGAAATGTTTTAAAATTATTAGATCAGTAACCTGTCTGATAATTTGTAAACTGTTTAAAATTTGCAAAACACAATTTGGAAAAAAGAAGAGAATTAGTTCCCTGTAATCTTACCAACTCGGAGATAAACTGTTCATGTCATGTATGTTGGTTTCCAGTCTTTCTGTTTTCTTTCTCACTGCTTTATCAACACATTCTTTTTCTCCGTTTAGCAAAATATATGAGTATCTCTTTTACATAGCCATCTGTCTCTATATCACTATATCTTTTTGTACACCTTAAGGGTGAGGAGTAGTCCATGGCATTTTTAATAGCATTGTTACAAAGCCTATCACAGCTCCCTGCAGGTAATCATGAATAGTTAGCATGTATGTAGGGTTTCCTATATGCTGGACCAGTCTAAGTACTTACATATGTTGATCCACTTAATCTGTGTAATTCTAGATGACTGGTTTAATTATTATTGTTATTCAAATTTCACAGATAAGGAAACTGAGGCATATAAAGTTTAAATAATTTGCCCATGATCTCACAGCCAGTAAGTTTAGAGCTGGAATTTCAACCTGAGCTAGACTGGCTTCAGACTCAAAACCACTGCCATGTATGGCATTAGTATTCATTGAGCACCTACTAATCAGCATTTTCTACAATTATCTTTTTCTTTAATTCTGAAAGTTAGGAACAACAGGTGTGACTCTTCTTGGAGGTCAAACAGCTGTGAAGTGGGGCAGCCAAGTAGGCCTAATCCTCAAGCCCATCTACCACCAGCACCACCATCACCAATATCCCCCCAATCACCACCATTATCATCACCAACATCCCCACCACCACCATCCCCACCACCACCATCACCACCGTCAGCACCACCACCACCATCACCACCGTCAGCACCACCACAACCACCACCATCATCGCAACCACCATCATCACCAATATCACCGTCATCACCAACACCAACACCACCTGCCTTTGCTAATTAGCTACGTATCTGTCCTTACTCTCCCTTTCTCATGTCCCAGATCATCAGCTCTTCGAAGTAAGGATATATGTAGCTTTATTCATCTTTATAACCCACCACCTAGTACAGTTCCCAGATCATGGTCACCATGTCAAAAATACTTGAAGGAAGAAAGGACTGTAAGAGTTGGTTTGACAGATAGCAACCAAAGAAGATATTTTACATGAGATTAGTTAACACCCGTTTAAACAGAATTTGCAGTGCATGCTCTGGGTTTTTCTTTGCAGACTTGGGTCTCTAACACAAAACAAAATGAAAAATCTACATCTTCCACATTGGAAATCTCCAAGCTCCATGTGAGAAATGTGGCCAAGAGCACCCATACAGGCCAGTTCCGCCCCCCTTACTGCAGTTCTCTGAAGGGAGACGTGAATTCGGCTCTTTCTCACCCACGTTCCACCTTTGTTCTCCCCACCTCCTACCTCATGGCGGCAAGTTCGTTTGCGCAGGAGCTGGTTGGATCACAATGTCCTTTTTCAAAGGTCTCTTTTGCCTTGTACCGAGGTTAATATTGTATCAATTGTTACTTCATGGTGAGCTCAGAGCTCTGCAAGTCACTCTGGGCCATTATTTATTGCAATATCCAGTTGCACGAAGCTTGTGTCGAAAGAGGACGAATGTAGGTTGTCACGGCCCATTTTCCCTAACACATGGTTGTTTTAAGAAGGCATACAGCTGAATGTGCAGTTTTGGCGTCTTGAGTTTGGGGGTTGGGGATTTCTTTTTACAGTTTACTGTGAGAGCCTCCCATGCGACTCCTCACTTGTAACCCTCCTCCTCCCTGGAAATTCTCCGCTCTCCCACTTTCGACTTTGTACACAGACACAGGCAAACTCTGGCCTCAGAGCAGGGCTGACCTTCTGGTCGTCAAAACTGGCATAAAGCTGAGTTTGTTGAAACTGGAAGAAACATAGTACTAGTAAATCAGTTTACACGCAAAGCAACCAGTACTTGCTTTGCTTGAAGAGTCCCACGAGAGACGTACCGGGAGTGCGTGGGAAACAGCTACGTTTGTCAGTCTGCCAGGGTAGAGGCGAAAAGAGATCTGGGGTACTTTCCGTGGTTCATAAAACGCAAGGTTACAGGGGCAGGAAATTGCCAAGAGGTCTGCTTTATCTTCTTCTCTAACTACGAACGAGGAGAGTTAGCTTTACGACATCCGCCGATCCCCCACGTGGATGGACTGTGAGCAACCGCAGGTCTTCCAGACTGAGCCAGCGGATAACGGCTCGTGTTTCCTGAGTGTGCAAGAGCCGGCAGACCCCGGGCTCAGAGCTTTGCTGCAACTGACTCACTGAAACCTCACACCCGGCTGAATCTCCACGATAAGGGCCGTGGCCCGTCTGGCTCTACAGATAAGGAAACCGAGGCACAGAAACGCTCAGGAATTGGCTGCCTCTCGGGTCACCCAGTTAACAACACGGGGACAGGAACTAAGCCTAGGGAACCTGTCCTCAGAGCGTGTGCAGCTGATCCCTGAAACGCACAGATGTGACCCGAGAGCACTGGTGTCGACGAACATTTCTCTTGAAAACGTCCAAGGCCAGTCCCAGAGTTACCATCGCTGCGCGGGACTGAAAGACGCCTCAGTTCTTGATTCTGCAAGGGCTCCTCGGCCGCGTCCTCCCGTTTGCTGGGCGAGTCCAGCTCCGTGCAGTGACTCTACCTACTGCCGACTGAGTTAATTCTGCCCATGCCCTGCTTCACTCAGCCCTCACGGCAACGAGGTAAGGCAGATGCTGTCATTCCCAAGCACAGAACGGAGCTGCCAAGGGTTTAAGTATTTGTCAAAGACTTTAACAGAGAGGGGAGCCAACGCTTGGATCTCCTTGGGTCGGACTCCGAAACCTCGGCTTCCGAGACAGATGGTGGAAATCAGAGGTTGTCAGTGTGACATGAGATTAGGAAAATGGAAAAAGGAGGAGATACACATATGGAAAGTCTGAATGACACGATTTTAACACTTCCTCCAGTACGCCCTCATGGGTAGGCTGGAGAGTGTCCTATGCTCTATCTTCATTTGTCATCTTGTAGCTCCTGAGGAATAGACCCGGCACCCCTCACTGCAGCACGAGGCACACCAGTCTCCTGCCTTCAGCAGATCACTGCTCACAGCATCCAGGACTCTCTGCAGTTTGCTAATTTTCTCCTCTTCCCAGTCCTCGGGGACTAAACTTAGCCCGCACCGAGATGCCTCCCATGGGCTCCCTTAGCGGGTGACCCGCGGAAGAGTTCATCTACATTTCATGTCAACGCAGATGGTCTTGGGAATCGTGAGGAGCAAGAGGATTAAATTAAATGATCCATATGTTCCATTAAGGAGAATTTTACAGCAGCAATAAGGAGCCCCAGCCATAACAAATACCCTACAGACAGTACCATGAAGACGTTTCCGAAGAGTTCAGATTTGGCCTAGATATTCTGAAGCAATTAAACTGGGTTTTGCCTTTGGGACCCGGAGCCGTGGGGTCCACTTTGAACTCGACCTGCCACCTTGTGGAAACTGAAGGCAACAAGAAACTCGGCCTCTGAATGACGCACCGTTAGAATAATAAGATCTACACGAACATTTACTGAGGGCTTAGCACATGCAGTGAACTGTGCTGAACGCCTTTTTTTTTTTTTTTAGATTTTATTTATTTATTCAACAGAGAAAGAGAGA